>NC_139637.1:2325767-2533267 GCF_964638095.1 Poromitra crassiceps | reverse complement strand
ACACACACACACACACACACACACACACAGACACACACACACACACACAAACACAGGCTCTCTTCCTAAAGTTCCCCACGTCCTCTTTAGACATTGGCTGGTGACCTTGAACAGGTCCAGGAAACTTTGAGACAATAACACACTGCTATTTCATCCATGAGCTAAAGCTGCTGTAGGCCTATCTGGAAAAACAAGGGGAAACTCATTGAAGAAGAAGAAAAAAACTAGCTAGCAGATGAAAAGGGGCCAGAGGCAGCCAAGAGCCAACATGAGTGAGTCACTGATGGCGATTGTCCCAGGCCTGGAGTGGAATCCAAACAAAAGTACAGCACCAGCACAACCCACCATGCAGCTCTGCGGGCCGGGCCGGGCCGGGCGCCGGGCCTGTCAGGGGACGCAGGTTAGTGGGTGCTGGAGGTGTTTTCCTGGCTCGGGCCAAGTGTTTGGGGCCTCTCGTAACGCTTCCTGGTTCCTTTTCCTGTGGGACCTTGCTGGGAAAGTTGCCAGTAAAGATTTCCCCACCCTGGTCGTGGTCCACACACCTCTGCCTCCAGACAGCAGCAGCGAGGAAGAAGACCACAGCTACAAAACAAACAGACTGAGGAAAACACTCTAGAAAGAGTAGTTGAGGTGTGAATATTGTCCACGTGGTTAAACTGGAAGCTGAGATTATGGGTTTTATAACTGTCACGGCCTCTCTAAACTGATTTCATGCACTGTAACATCGCATGCCAAATTTTCTGCCCTTGGTTTAAGACTTGTGAAGCTTTGTGGCATGGGTGGTTTCCAAAAGTATAAACACTGTGAATGCTAGGGCAGGCACACTTCAATTATCAAAGATTATAATCATCTGAAGATATCGCTCTCTCTGTTTATGGCCTCTTTGTTTTCTTGACAGTGTAATCTGTAATTGTAATTGTTTTCTCGTGTGATGATCCGTAACCCACACAACCCTCTATTGTAGCCCAGTGTGACATCACACAAATCGAGTCCCGAAGAAGAAACGAACCACGTTCTGGGTCGTTGTCACATCCAGTGTTGGGCAAGTTCCTTTCAAAAAGTAATATACTACATGTTACTAGTTACTCTCATTTGAAAGTAATAAGTTACTTTACAATATTACTGTCTGTGTAGAGTAACTCGTTACTTATTAGACTACTTTTGCATTACTTTCACCAAAACGACAGCAGCAGCAGAATGACATCGCCGCCCCGGAACCATCCCGAAAAATTATGTCAACCGCCTTGAAGTCAGTGTAAACAATCCAAAATTCTAAATGTTATTCTTTTCCTTTGTTATTGTCATCTGTAGTGGTTATTTGCATAAAAACAGACAATTTGATTAGGAAATGATTGTATCTTTATTTAAATATGTGCCTTGATTAAAAACATGTTTAACTCAATTGTCAATTGTCAAGTAACTTGAGTTACTTGACAAAGTAACTGGTATAATATTACTGAAATCCTATAAGTAATAAGTTATATTACTGAGTTACTGCTAAAAGTAATATATTACATGTAATATGTTACTTTTGTAATGAGTTACCCCCAACACTGGTCACATCACATGTGCGGCTACATGGGCCCAGTGTGTGGCCATGCAGGCCAGCGTATGTGGGCAGACGATGAGGGAGGAATGTGTGAGTGGGCCCGAGTGGCTCAAAGAAAGAGGACATTCTTGTGACCTACAAACCAACAACAGAGAAAGAGAGTTTGTGTCCTCGGGTGACGAAAGGCAAGCTCGAAGAAGACAGAAGACATTATTTAAAACCATGCTGCGATGGAAGGAACGGTGCTGTGCTGGACATGCTAGCCGAGCCCAGCTGTATCATTTTCATCCATGAGACCTCTGGGGATGAAAAGTTATTGTTCCAACTTCCAAAACATCCAAAGACAGAGTTCATCTTGGTGTGAGAAATATGTATTTGGTTTTACAACACATTCCAGTATGTCATCATCTCGGTCTTATTGATGTACCACTGCTGTAAATGTTATTAACCCACGCAAGCGTAGATGATATTAATAATATAATAATAATAATATTGCTGTATTTCTGTATATTTCACCTGAACACGTTAGGTTTTCTGTTGCGAAAGGCGAATCTGACCCACCTCTTCCTTGTCTCTCGCTCCTCTGTCACCCCAGTCAGGCGCAGCAGATTACTCAGTCATGTTGTCATGCTGCCCTCTAGTGGTACATCAACTCACAAACTTGTGAGTTGTAGGTATGTGTGGATGAATGGGCCTCCAGGGTATTATAGGGAGTGCAATGTGCAAGTGTTCCCTCAGGATGTGAAGAGAGACAAGCCAACCTTTTCATATTTCATATTCAATCATTTTTATAGGAATGAGATACACTTCCCATAAAGTGCCAAATATGTTATTATAGCTTTAATTTGTTTAATAGATGTTCACATTTTATAGGCACTAAATAGCTTAAAGCTCTGATGTGCAGATTTTGTTGGCAGCTGCTGCCTGAAACAGAGATCCACCCCCAGTTCAGACACAGCATCGGGCTTTTACAACCTAAAAGCACACAACCTAACCTATAACCTAAAGAAGATCTATGGCCAGTCTTAGCACCAGTGATGAACAGCCAATGATCCTTCCGGAGATAACTATCTCAGCCTGAAATTCAACACGAGGCAAGCCAGTGTTAGATGTTCACATAGCATACCATCAGATAAGAGTATTAACAGCAACTGATATGTGGAGTCTAGCTGTTCGCTATCTATCACGAAGACATCTTTGATTTATATTTGATTCAGCTAAAGGTCAGCTCCTCGTAAGCTAAGGGTCAATAAAGGAAACCGGCATGTAGTAGCATACTTGAGCTTGACATTAGATCATAACAATGACATTAATTTTGCACAGGAGAGGAAAATATGGACAGACATTTTTTTTTGAAGAGGGAGTGATGTTCATGGTCAGATCATGGCTGAATCTGCTGAATGGAGAAGACGGTCTCAAGCAGTTAACAAGTCTGATCCAACATCATGTCAATGCGGCCAATTTGAGCTGGTTATGGGCTGCTAATACTATCAAAGGAGAAGAAGCTTCAGGCCTCCGAGAGTAAACCAGTCGGTGAGTCTTGGCCCTCAGCAACAATGTAGATGAAGAGTCAGACAGAGGATCTCGTTACCATCAGAGTTAGCACAGGGCCCTGTTTATACCCTGTAGTAGTTTATATATAGGATACTACTGGGGTTTCATAAATCAACTAGCTGTTGAGATCTATACTGCACACGTCCCACTCCCATAGTGTACCACCAGATGGAGCATGCACAGTATGTATTACCTCCTCGCCACTACAGCGCAAACCTCAGCAGAAGTGGAGAAGGTTGAAATGATCGGCGTAGATGTGAAGGGCCAGATACTGTATCACTTGTTCCTCTCACCGAAAGTCCATCATAAATTGTCCTGCAAGTTGCCATGGTCGTAGATCACCAAGTGGGACTTTTATATCCTACTCAACAATGACTTAAACAAAATGAGCTATTAATAGAAAAGAACGTTATGTAGCGAGAGAGAGGGGAGGGAGGGGGGTATTGGGTTCATTATTTATATGATCTATATTTAAATATGTGGCCCTGCATTTCCTTGTGATTCCTCGTTTCGTTTGAGCATGGAAAGTGGAACCTGATAAGGACAGTGGAGACCGAAGCCTGCTGGAGGAATGTGGGAGTGATAGTGACAGCTCACTAGCAACAACTCGTGTCTCCTGTCCCCCCCCCCCCCCAGCTCCCCCCCCCACACACACACACACAGACACAGACACACTGTCTCACCCCACACACACACAGACACACACTCCACACACACACTGCCCCCCGCCCCCCCACACACACACAGACACACACTGTCCCACACACACACACACACACACACACACACACACACACACACACACACACACACACACACACACACACACACACCATATTATAATATTACAATCCAATAATAGAGGCTTGCTATTACTGGTTTGTCCTGTTTTATGACATAATCTCTCTAGAGCTTTATTGGCCGGTCAAATGGAGCCAGGGCAAATAAAATGTGGTGATAGATATATATGTGTTGCACTGTCTTGATGTCTGTGTGTTGATGGAGATATGATGCTGATGATAATCATCATCATCATCATCATCAAAATAATAATCAAAATAATCAAATCAAATAAAAATGAATAAAATCAGTCCAACATCTTTTGAAAATGTTCTAATACTTCATGACAGAAACGGAGTTGAAATTGTGTTTTTATTTTATTTAGTTTTGATTGAGTTTTAACACAAACTATGTGATGGGCCATAGGATTGAGGGGGACTAGGTTTATATTGATGTGCCAAGATCTTTCTATGTTATAAACATTAAATAAAATTATTATTTTTTATTTAACCTGTAATTACGTACTGTAGGCCTATATGAATACATGTCAGAAGATCATCCAAGATACAGAATACATGACAGTTTTATTTTGCCATGACCATTTGAGATAAGACTGCTTATCTGATGGAAAGTTCACTTGTCAGTGTTGAAGTTCCCTCATGGTTCCTATAGCAGAGATGTGTTTCTGTTTGGGTTCAGATCCTATAGCAGAGATGTGTTTCTGTTTGGGTTCAGATCCTATAGCAGAGATGTGTTTCTGTTTGGGTTCAGATCCTATAGGAGAGATGTGTTTCAGATCCTATAGGAGAAATGTGTTTCAGATCCTATAGGAGAGATGTGTTTCAGATCCTATAGGAGAAATGTGTTTCAGATCCTATAGCAGAGATGTGTTTCAGATCCTATAGCAGAGATGTGTTTCTGTTTGGGTTCAGATCCTATAGGAGAGATGTGTTTCTGTTTGGGTTCAGATCCTATAGCAGAGATGTGTTTCTGTTTGGGTTCAGATCCTATAGGAGAGATGTGTTTCAGATCCTATAGGAGAAATGTGTTTCAGATCCTATAGGAGAGATGTGTTTCAGATCCTATAGCAGAGATGTGTTTCAGATCCTATAGCAGAGATGTGTTTCAGATCCTATAGCAGAAATGTGTTTCAGATCCTATAGCAGAGATGTGTTTCAGATCCTATAGGAGAGATGTGTTTCAGATCCTATAGGAGAGATGTGGTTCAGATCCTATAGGAGAGATGTGTTTCAGATCCTATAGGAGAAATGTGTTTCAGATCCTATAGGAGAGATGTGTTTCAGATCCTATAGGAGAAATGTGTTTCAGATCCTATAGCAGAAATGTGTTTCAGATCCTATAGGAGAGATGTGTTTCAGATCCTATAGGAGAAATGTGTTTCAGATCCTATAGGAGAGATGTGTTTCAGATCCTATAGGAGAAATGTGTTTCAGATCCTATAGCAGAAATGTGTTTCAGATCCTATAGGAGAGATGTGTTTCAGATCCTATAGCAGAGATGTGTTTCTGTTTGGGTTCAGATCCTATAGCAGAGATGTGTTTCTGTTTGGGTTCAGATCCTATAGCAGAGATGTGTTTCAGATCCTATAGCAGAAATGTGTTTCTGTTTGGGTTCAGATCCTATAGCAGAGATGTGTTTCAGATCCTATAGCAGAAATGTGTTTCAGATCCTATAGCAGAGATGTGTTTCAGATCCTATAGCAGAGATGTGTTTCTGTTTGGGTTCAGATCCTATAGCAGAGATGTGTTTCAGATCCTATAGCAGAAATGTGTTTCAGATCCTATAGCAGAGATGTGTTTCAGATCCTATAGCAGAAATGTGTTTCAGATCCTATAGGAGAGATGTGTTTCAGATCCTATAGCAGAGATGTGTTTCTGTTTGGGTTCAGATCCTATAGCAGAGATGTGTTTCAGATCCTATAGCAGAGATGTGTTTCAGATCCTATAGCAGAAATGTGTTTCAGATCCTATAGGAGAGATGTGTTTCAGATCCTATAGCAGAGATGTGTTTCTGTTTGGGTTCAGATCCTATAGCAGAAATGTGTTTCAGATCCTATAGCAGAAATGTGTTTCAGATCCTATAGCAGAAATGTGTTTCAGATCCTATAGCAGAGATGTGTTTCAGATCCTATAGCAGAAATGTGTTTCAGATCCTATAGCAGAGATGTGTTTCAGATCCTATAGCAGAGATGTGTTTCAGATCCTATAGCAGAAATGTGTTTCAGATCCTATAGCAGAAATGTGTTTCAGATCCTATAGCAGAGATGTGTTTCAGATCCTATAGCAGAAATGTGTTTCAGATCCTATAGCAGAAATGTGTTTCAGATCCTATAGGAGAGATGTGTTTCAGATCCTATAGCAGAGATGTGTTTCAGATCCTATAGCAGAGATGTGTTTCAGATCCTATAGCAGAAATGTGTTTCAGATCCTATAGCAGAGATGTGTTTCAGATCCTATAGCAGAAATGTGTTTCAGATCCTATAGCAGAAATGTGTTTCAGATCCTATAGCAGAGATGTGTTTCAGATCCTATAGCAGAAATGTGTTTCAGATCCTATAGGAGAGATGTGTTTCAGATCCTATAGCAGAGATGTTTCAGATCCTATAGGAGAGATGTGTTTCAGATCCTATAGGAGAGATGTGTTTCAGATCCTATAGCAGAGATGTGTTTCAGATCCTATAGCAGAGATGTGTTTCAGATCCTATAGGAGAGATGTGTTTCAGATCCTATAGCAGAAATGTGTTTCAGATCCTATAGCAGAGATGTGTTTCAGATCCTATAGCAGAGATGTGTTTCAGATCCTATAGCAGAGATGTGTTTCAGATCCTATAGGAGAGATGTGTTTCAGATCCTATAGCAGAGATGTGTTTCAGATCCTATAGGAGAGATGTGGTTCAGATCCTATAGCAGAGATGTGTTTCAGATCCTATAGCAGAAATGTGTTTCAGATCCTATAGGAGAGATGTGTTTCAGATCCTATAGCAGAGATGTGTTTCAGATCCTATAGCAGAGATGTGTTTCAGATCCTATAGCAGAGATGTGTTTCAGATCCTATAGCAGAAATGTGTTTCAGATCCTATAGGAGAGATGTGTTTCAGATCCTATAGCAGAGATGTGTTTCAGATCCTATAGCAGAAATGTGTTTCAGATCCTATAGCAGAGATGTGTTTCAGATCCTATAGGAGAGATGTGTTTCAGATCCTATAGCAGAGATGTGTTTCGGGGTTCAGATCCTATAGCAGAAATGTGTTTCAGATCCTATAGGAGAGATGTGTTTCAGATCCTATAGCAGAGATGTGTTTCGGGGTTCAGATCCTATAGCAGAGATGTGTTTCGGGGTTCAGATCCTATAGCAGAAATGTGTTTCTGATCCTATAGCAGAAATGTGTTTCAGATCCTATAGCAGAGATGTGTTTCGGGGTTCAGATCCTATAGCAGAGATGTGTTTCGGGGTTCAGATCCTATAGCAGAAATGTGTTTCAGATCCTATAGCAGAGATGTGTTTCAGATCCTATAGCAGAGATGTGTTTCAGATCCTATAGGAGAAATGTGTTTCAGATCCTATAGCAGAGATGTGTTTCAGATCCTATAGGAGAAATGTGTTTCAGATCCTATAGCAGAGATGTGTTTCAGATCCTATAGCAGAGATGTGTTTCAGATCCTATAGCAGAGATGTGTTTCAGATCCTATAGCAGAGATGTGTTTCAGATCCTATAGCAGAGATGTGTTTCAGATCCTATAGCAGAAATGTGTTTCAGATCCTATAGCAGAAATGTGTTTCAGATCCTATAGCAGAGATGTGTTTCGGGGGAAGAAAGGTTTGGAGGATTTCTCTACAAGGACAAACAGCTGCTCAACACAAATAGCCCAGTCTGTGGCAGAGCAACAGGTGGTGGGCGGAGCTATCGCACATGTACACATGTGACAATACATAACATGTATACATGCCTGCATGTCCATGTGTGTGTGTGCGTGGGCGCGCGCGTGTGTGTGTGTGTGTGTGTGTGTGTGTGTGTGTGTGTGTGTGTGCGTGTGTGTGTGACTAGGCTAGTTGAATGATGAGATTGGGCTGCTTGTCTGCACATCACAGTACTATAGGCCTCTAACATCAATATTCATATTCATGCATAGGCCTACATATTGTTCAATGTTATATCATTAAAATAATGTTGAAATGCTTTGAAAAACACATAGTGTCTGTCTGTAGTCAATGATGCTATTAACAGTATCACCCATTGGACTATTAAGCACTTGCGTGGCCTATATGCATGCTTGCTATTTGTTGATTTTAGCTCTGCTTTTAATACGCTTCAGCCCCATGATCCTGAAACTGAATCAGATAAGTGTCAATCCTTTTATAATTAAGTGCAATTTTTCCTTTTTGACCAATCAAATCCAGCACATCAGATTCAACAATACCCTTAAAGAAAAACATCAATCAGCACAGGGTTGTGTCAGCTCACCGGTTCTTTTTACATTATACCCAATTAAATGAGTGTACGAACAGCCACCCTAAGAAGAACCACAGTTTTTATGCAGCGCTGTGAGGCCAACCATCTCATTTTAAATGTGAGGAAAAAGTGAGGAGATGATTCTGGACCGGTCAGTGGGGCATCATGGTCCAGTCAGTAGTAATCTGTCATACATGATGAACCAATCAATCAGGTCTGCTCCGACAAGTACCTTTGGCATTCACTGTGACAGCACCTTTAGCTGGAAGGCCCATGTTGAAAGTTTGTGTTCTCGTTTATAGCAGAGATTATACTTTTTATGCAGACGCTGATCAGAGGACTGTGTTTTTATTCTACCACACTGTATTAGCATAGTCTCAGATATGGGATGTTATGACCCTGGGGTTATAATTTGTATTTCAGTGTGTATTTGTGGTGTCCTCCCTCCCTGCCTGAGGGTGTCTGTGAATAACTTCTAAAGCAGTCTAGAAGCTGTAGGGCAGCGATACTCAACTTGCTTCGCCCAGGGGCCACTTTTGCAAAAATGACAGGAGGCCAGGGACCAGTTAATAAACAAATAATATACTTTTTTCTGAGCGGATTGTAGGTTTTTAGGGTGTCAGCCGGAGTTTAGTCTCACAATTTTTTTATTTTAGTTTTGCTATGATTTACCAATAAACCGACTTTGTTTGCACTGCACCTGTTGGCACTGGTCATCCTTGGGAGGGAAGGGAAAGGGGTTCCGGGGGAGTCCCTTCTTTATGCTATGCTCAGGTTCTCCCCTAGGCCGCTCATAACAGGGATGTCAGCATGGTATGTATGGCAATCTCACTGTGCCGTGTAAGTCTAAGCTCGCGTGTCTGCTACAGACGAGGAATGATCACCAGTCCAGTCAGCAGTCTGTTCTCAGACAAGCACAGAGAATATTGTCTGACCCCATGATCTCATATTCGCCACCACGAGTGTGAGCTCTTACCCTCGGGCAGACGATATAGATTACCCCAACGTAAACTTCTACTGCTTTAAAAACTAATTTGTGCCGATCTCTCAATTAACATTTTTAAATCATGTGGCTTGAGGCTGCAGGGTTTGTGTGATAACTTCATGATGTTCTCATCACTGGTTGTGTATCGTGTGCAGTATGGGTAATGTGAAATATGCATAATTTGTGGTTGTGATTTGCTACAGTATATGTGCTGCTTTGTTTAATATGTTTTCATTAATTATTATTATTACTATGGAGGCAAAATATATTGTATTGTATTGTATTCCTATTGTATAGCCTATTGTATTGTGTATTGTATTGTATAATCAACCATTTCCATAGATCAAAACTGATAGCTGGAAATGTGCCAAAATGTATATTTTCTTAACAACAATTTATCCTTGCGCCACTTTACTTGAAGTACCTTCTCTCTCTCTCTGGAGCCCACACTGAAAAAGATCAATCTACAGCAGCGGTTCTCAAATGGGGGTGCGGGGACCCCCAGGGGTCCTTGAGGGGGTTCCAGGGGGTCCCCAGCCAAAAGGGGGGTCATTTATTTTTGCTGTAATTCCGTTCATAAGTAACACAATGACTATTTTGGTCATGGGTTTTATACACTTTCTGTAATTGAGAACCACTGATCTACAGGATGTTGATATCAGAAAATGACTAACACTTTTGCCATGAAGAAGACTGCGCCTGTTGCCCCTGATCAGATAACGGGTGAAATTGGTTTCTGTGCGGTGACACAGAGCACCCAGCTGGTGCTGCGTAGCATGACATCACAGGTGCCCCCTGTCATTGAGAGGAAAACCCTCAATGGTGATTACGGGTGATTATTTTCCACCACATATGTCAATGGGGAGGCTCAAGAAGCCAAAACACGGTTGAAGAATTTCTTCTTGAAGCGCACGGCAACGGTGTAATCTTATCTCCTCACATGAGGAGTGACCTTGAGCAAACAGCGATTTTGCCATTTCAGTCTCTCCAGCAGGCTGTCAAACTGAACAACCTGCTGGCTGTGTGTGTGTGTGTGTGTGACACCTCTGGTGAGTATGCAAACTTAGACCTAGTGTGGCCTGCTTCCTCTTTTGCACCAACTTGTGAACATCTCTCCTCACGTGGTGTTGTGGATGCCATTCGGGGGCACCATCAGGCACATCGTTAGTCTTCTGCTTCACTGGCAGCTCGGCCCTGAGGAGAGGAGGGACACCTGTCCAAACCTGCAGGAACGCTATTAGCCTATAGCCTGGCACGTGTGACCCTCACTGACCTGACAGGGGGCCTGCAAACAGCAGCAAAGAAAATGAAGGTCCCCTGAGTAACAACACTCAACAGTTTCTTAATAAGCATTAACCCTTAAACAGCCTTGACCATCGACATAAAAATCATATATATATATATCATATATATCTCAATGGCCTTGACCGTAAGGTTACTCTAACCGCATAACCTCAGTGACGTCCTGCCTCAACCCAACCACAAATACTGCTAACACGAACACCATTATGGTAGACACATGTTAATTAAGCGTTAGTTAATTTTGAGCTTATTACAAATTAACTAACTGATTAATTAATTAATTAATGCCCTTATTGCAAATTGTTACCTAGTCTAAAAGTTGTCATTTGTAGACATGATTATTCTAGCACATAATGCAGCATGGCTACTGTATGCTACAGACAGTAGGCTAAAAGTCAGGAACAAAACAAGAAAGATAGCAGCCAAATGTTTTAAACTATTTTCAGGTGCTTGCGTTAACGCTTTCCTCATCTTGTATGAGCATATTATCTTTGATTAGACTAGCCTACAACAGTTAATCTGCTCTGCCTCTCCCTATTCGATATCCAGTTATACAGCTTGTCTCGATCGACGTATGGGGGCGTGTGTCTGGCTGCTGGTGTGTGTGTGTTTGTGTGTTTGTGTGTGTGTGTGTGTGTGTGTGTGTGTGTGTGTGTGTGTGTGTGTGTGTGTGTGTGTGTGTGTGTGTGTGTGTGTGTGTGTGTGTGTGTGTGTGTGTGTGTGTGTGTGTGTGTGTGTGTGTGTGTGTGTGTGTGTGCGTGTGTGCGTGTGTGCGTGTGGGGAAGACAATGCTGCGGTTCTTCGCTGTATGCGCGTCAACGGAATCCCAGAGTGCGTCATCCAACGACTATTCTCTCGAAGACGCGCTGTGATTGGCGGAGCTGGAAAGCTCCCCGCCCCTCCGCGCTGCCTTGTATGGAAACCTGTCTAACGTCATGGGTACAATAAAACTAATAGTATAAATGTCTGGCCGCGATCAGAGCAGCACAGGGACTGACTGCACTTACAGCCGAGACACAGTGGAGATGAGTAGCTATTGTGTGTGGATTATAGACTGTCTAAAATCTTTGTAAAAGGGCATATATTGCAGGTAAGCAACATCTATAAACGCTATTTTATTGCTTATTATGATTATTATTTTTGACATAGCTAGTCATGTGTGAATGCATATAGGCTATTATTTCGTCGTTGTTTCCTATCGTATAGTTTAGATGCCATACATGCATGAAAAGAGTTAGTTTAAGTGAAGTTACTCATACAGGTGCTCAATTTGTCTACTAGTAGGGATAGGCTATAGGAGCATTCTCTGTTCAATAACTGTTCATATATGCAAGACAACAATCTGATTGCAATAGAAAAGTTGGAATAAAAGTTATAAGGCTTTGCTGCTGCTGTGTGGATAGGCTAGTTTTGCCATGTAGCCCTAAATGCTATGCAAGCTGATGCAAAAAGCAATATAGACTTCTGTCATGGAGCCCCCATGGAGCACTCATGCTGGTATAGCGCCCCTCTCTCTGAAATCCAACGCCTAGTCTTACTAGGCATGTGTAGGAGACACTATATATACACAGGCTACTGTATACTGTAGGCTATCCAGTGGTTCTCAAAGGGGGGTCTGGGGACCACAGGGGTTCCAGAGGGGGTCCCCAGCAAAATAATTTATTTTCAATAGAATTCCAACCAAGCAACACAGTGACAGAATGTATGACTATTTTGCTCATGGGTTTCATACACTTTCTCCAATAAAACATTGAAAAGTGTGATGATGACCCTCCCACTCTCCTGGCCCTGCCTTGCAGGAGCTTGGTGTTGGGGATGTTATATAGGGGTGCACCTGAGCCCAGTGCAGTGCACTCATTAGGCTTAAGAAGACCTTCAGACTATTCAGTCTCTGCCCCTCCTCAAAAAATGCACCTTTTGTTCTGTTCATTTGTTCATAATGTTTGTTTGTGTGTTTGTTTAATGTAGTTTGTGTTGTCTCATTAATTCGACCTTAGTTTTAGTTACATTATAGTCTTAACGTTTACTTTGGTGTATGACCCCCCTCATATGTTACACAACCCGGCTCAAGGAAATAGGGGAGTCACACGCCAAAGTAAAAGTTAAAACTATATTTTATGAATTCACTAAAACTAAGGGGAAATAACTAGACAACACAAACTACATGAAACAAGAACAGAACAAAGGGTGTATGGGTGAGGAGTGAGAGCGAGACTGAATGGTCTGAAGGTCTTCTTAAGCCCAATGAGTCCACTGGGCCCAGGTGTCCTACACAATGGCGTACAGTAGTTCTTCGTGTAGCCGACCCGGGTTCGAATCGGACCCGTGGTCCTTTGCTTTCCATGTTGATCAAATAAAGGCAAAAATTATTGGGGGGAAAAAGAAGCACACTAATTTTGCACTTCTGATTACTTATCCAAAATTAGAAAGAAACCCAAACTTTTTTTTTTTTTTTTTTAATATTTAACATTGTTGCATCTAATTGTCCCCATGTAGATATGACCTGTGTGCACTCCCAGCATGGACCTCAGCAGCCCTATGAAAACACTGTGTGCATCTCAGAGCTTCAGACTGTGGACCTTAGCTCCAGGCTGGCCGTGGATATGAGCAGCCAGCGGGACCACCTGTCCGCCCCGTCCCTGCCGGGCATCAGCTCCCTGGTGGGCCCTTACACGGGCGACTTTGACGCCTACTCGTGTCAGGTCACCGCCGCCCCCGCCGCTTACTCCGCCGCACCATCGGGCCAGGAGTCCCCCTCCTTCAAGCTCGACGACTTCCAGGTCTACGGCTGCTACCCCGGGACTTTACCTCTGAGCTACCTGGACGAGGCGCTGTCCTCCGGCGGCTCCGATTATTTCGGGAGCCCCACGTCGGCGCCGTCTCCCTCCACCCCCGGGTTCCAGAGTCACCCCGCCTCCGCCTGGGACTCGGCCTTCGGCCCCTACTCTCCCACTGCGGGATACTGGGTGGCCGAGAAGACGTCGGTGCCACATCCGCCCTCGTTCTTCACCTTCGGCTCGGGCTCAGTGGAGGACATGTCGCCTCTGGGTCAGCCCCATTTGCTCGAGCAGGACCCGTTCACTTTGACCCAACCGCACCCGTCGGCCCTGACCTTTGCCCCCCTGGCGCTGGAGCACGCGGGCGCCCTCAACGGCGCGGAGCAGCTCGACGACAACCTGTCCCCCAAATCTAAAAGTCCCAGTGGGAACGAGGGGCGCTGTGCCGTGTGCGGGGACAACGCCTCCTGTCAGCATTACGGCGTTCGCACCTGCGAGGGATGCAAAGGCTTTTTCAAGGTAATCAGATCTGTCCTGCCCAATGGGGTACACTTTCAATAGTCATCCAACAGAATGTTGTGCTCCAGTCTTGGAGAACTTTTGAATGATTGACCCGTTTCCTTTTGATGTTGCAGCGTACCGTACAAAAGAATTCCAAGTATGTTTGCCTCGCCAGCAAGGACTGTCCCGTGGACAAGCGGAGGCGGAATCGCTGCCAGTTCTGCCGTTTCCAGAAGTGCCTGGTTGTAGGCATGGTGAAGGAAGGTGAGCCCAGCTGATATTTTCAATATTACATCTCACTGTAAGGAACCCGTTTTGAAATAGAGAGCCAAAGTGGAACGTCACTTCCTGCTTCAGCACTGTACCAGAGATTTTCATCCGCCATTTATTTTCCCATAGACATTTCGTAAAATGCTTATAAAAATTGTTTTACTTGTTCAAACCAAACGGTTCAGATATATTTAGAAAGAGGAGAGATCGCATAACATTTCACTCAGACCAAAACGTTAAAAAAAATGCAGGTTTTAAAGAAAATATTTTTTCAGTGTTGTTGTTTTTTGATTTGGTCGGAGTGAAATGTTCTATTGTCTCTCCCAATTCTAAATACATCTGAACCGTTTGGTTTGACCAAGTAAAACTATCTTTATACGCATTTTATGAAATGTCTATGGGAAAATAAATTGCGGAAGAACATCTCTGGTACAGTGCTGAAGCAGGAAGTGACGTTCACTTTGCCTCTCTATATAGGATGATAAATGTGACGCTCGAGTGGGAATTGTTCTAACTTCACATCAAAGACTGGTGTGAATAAAAGAATCCTCATTGTGAATGTCTCCTCCATGTTCCTCCAGTTGTGAGAACAGACAGCCTGAAGGGACGAAGAGGCCGCCTGCCTTCTAAGCCTAAAGCCTCCCACGACTCTTCGACCACGGTGTCTCCAGTGAGCATGATCGCGTCTCTAGTGAGGGCGCACATCGACTCAAACCCCGGCATCGGGAAACTGGATTACTCTAAGGTGGGAGAAGAACATCAAAACCAGACACCTCTTTGCTTTGCTGTAGTTCTGAGAACGACCCAAAAGAAGCACGAGAGGCATCTTGTCTGAATGTATATCTGTCGTGTGTCATTTCAGTATCAGGAGACGGCGGTCGGTGAGTCTGAGAAAGACGACGCGGGCGAGATCAAACAGTTCTACGACCTGCTCACGGCCTCCCTGGAGGTGATCAGGAAGTGGGCCGACAGCATCCCGGGCTTCTCCGACTTCTGCCCAGAGGACCAGGATCTGCTGCTGGAGTCGGCGTTTGTGGAACTCTTCATCCTGCGGCTCGCCTACAGGTGAGGAGGAGGATCGAGTACAAAAAGCTTTGCAGTGAATTTTGGCAATGGCGTCGTGACATCATCACAGCAACAAAAAAAAGTACTTCCGGGAGCCACTGCCACAGAAAAACTAGTATGAAATAAAGATGAAAAGCTGCGCCAAACATGTATAATATATCTATATGTGTATATATATATATCTATAATATATGTGTGTAGTGTTGAAGTTGTGTGAACTGCCGCAGTTGTATAATGTGTGACTTTATAGTCAAAAGTAGCCCGCTAGAGTGAGTTCCATAGGGTCAGATTATAAAAAAGTATCAAACATAAACTGTGATTCCTCAAACAGTACAAAAGATTCTGATTTAAGGTAGAGTTCCAAAAGTCAAGTCAAGTCAAGTCAAGTTTATTTCTATAGCCCTAATTCACAAGCATGTCCCAGAGGGCTTCACAGAAAACATGTCTAGCTAATTCTAGCTGACACAACAGTAGCAAATTACAGTAGTAATGATAACGCATTGAACAATTTATAAAGAAATATAGAAAATATAGAAGATGAAAAGTGGTGACTCCTTTCAAGTTTGAATGGAGTGTCTAGCTTAAAATATGGAGTAGTAGTTCAAAGAGGACATGGTTTCACCATACATTCAGGTCATATACACATCAGCGTGGGGGAAATCCTCTCGTTTAATAAACAACAATAACGTCTACAATAATCTACAATAACAAACAACATCTCGGGTACCTTTACTAAAACCATCAACTTTCTTTCTGCTGAAGGTCCAATCCAGAGACAGACAAGCTGATCTTCTGCAACGGGGTGGTCCTTCACAAGATGCAGTGTGTCCGAGGCTTTGGAGACTGGATCGACTCCATCATGGAGTTCTCTCGAAGCATCCATCGCATGAAGCTCGATGTTTCGTCCTTCTCCTGCCTCACGACCCTGGTCATCATCGCTGGTGAGAGCTTCACCCGTGCACTGACTGCACTGCAAGACTCTGCATTTGGCCACATCTATTTCCATCAGTAAAGATAGCATGTTTAGCTCAGTTCAATTCAGAAGCAGAATCATATTTTATTCACCAAAGCACATTGGTTTGCAAAAGGAATTTGACTTGGATCATTTGGTGCCGACACATTACAGGACAGTTACACAATGCAGGATTGACAATATGAGAAAGCATAGGTTGAGGCCACGTCTCGTCATAGACGCTGGTTTAGCTGGCTCAGCCTGGCTGGGGGCGTGGTCAGGGTGGGGTAAAAACCCCCGTTCTATCCATTCAGCAAAGTTAGAATTTAGCTGATAGCCCAGCCCAGGCAGACACGATCGGGGATTTAACCACCGCAGTAAACGCACATCTGAGCAGACGTCTTGTGTTCTGCTCTAGAACCCCCAAACCTGTAGTTTAGAGCCGCAGCACCATCTTTTGGTGAGTCAGCCCATGAGATATATGGGCTGTTTTACCCCACTTGCGTGCCAACCGTTTAACATTTTGTGGGCATTCCCAGACATGCGGACTGTCTCTATAAGAGGACCTCACATATAGTGCAGAAGACACACTATATTACAGTAGCCTACACCAGTGGTTCTCAAATGGAGGTCCTTGAGGGGGTTCCAGGGGGTCCCCAGCCAAAAGGGGGGTAATTTATTGTGGCTATAATTCCATTCATAAGTAACACAATTTGTCAATGACTATTTTGGTCATGGTTTTTTTTCAAAATTTTCAAACCTGAGTTGCACTCTTTTTATATTAATTAAAAACAAATGATAAACATTAGATAAAAAAAATTAGATAGAAACTCGTGGCTTCAAAGTTTCAAAGTAGATTTCTCCATGCAGGGTTTGAAAGTTTGCAGTCAGTCTCTGTGATCGATGGTGTTGCTGGCTCCAAGTTGTGGGGTAGAGATTTCATCCTGGCCTTTAAACCCGAGCATAGCTCTGACATGCATCTTATTTTCCACAACAGATCGTCACGGCCTCAAGGAGCCAAAACGTGTGGAGGACCTGCAGAACCAGCTTATCACCTGCCTTAAAGATCACGTTTCTGGCTGTGCGTCGGACTCCTTGCGGCCCAATTATTTGTCCAGACTTCTTGGGAAGCTGCCTGAGCTGAGGACACTGTGCACACAAGGCCTCCAGCGTATCTTCTACCTTAAATTGGAAGATCTAGTTCCCCCACCACCTATAGTGGACAAGATCTTCATGGACACACTTCCCTTTTGAGAGAGGGACGTGGATCACTGCTGACGCCGGTGATGTAAAAACTGAGAAAACAGACTGAGCAGCACTCATTTCAATACAAGGAGATGCTGCAGAAGAAGCAAAGAAGAATATGAATCCTAAAGGATTTATGCCGCTCGAGAGGAAAAAGGCCATCTCTTGATGGGCAGCTCTTGATGAGTTCAATAATAACGTTGTATTCAGTTAAGTAAGTTCTTTTCAGTCGCCCCCAAAAGGTCAATGATGAACTTGTGGAAACCAGTGTGTGTGTGGGTGGGGGTTCTTTGCACATTGCAAAAGAGATATCTCTCCTATAGGGTCCGTTTCTTTTTGAGGGGGTGTAGAGGGAGAACAGATAATCAGTATAAGGTAGCATTATAATGTACATGTTGCATCAATGTTCATTGCTACTTTGTTTTTCCAAGAAATGACGCAGCTAGACAGACCATCCCATGGACCAAAAGGAGACTGTTTACAATATCACAATGTGCCATGAGTGGAAGTTTAGCCATAAATGTCTGATGGAAAGGAAGATAATGGATTGATAATGATTGCACTTTCAAAAGCAGATGGAAGAAATACCGGGTATTTGCAAAATAATTTCAAAGGGCTTATAAGTACTTTTTTTTTTTTTTTTTGCAACAAACTGTTTTGTGTTGCAGATTGCATTATACTGTACAATATCTGGCAAAGCATTATTCTGATATTTTTAACTCAAATGTATGTATTTTGTAGCCAACATTTTATTTCTGTTTAGAAATAAATAGTTCAGGTGCTCCAGCGGTGTTCAAGCGAGACAGTCATTCACTTCCTCACTTTTCTGCCCCCCAAAGTGGTGTGTTTGGTCGATACACATAAAAATACCTGTTAGCATCAGTGACTCAAGGCTGGAGTATGTCTTTGATCGCATGCCAGCTGATATTTTGGTGATAATCAACACAAACAGATATCATGGTAAATGACATGATGATATTTTAATAAGCAGCTCAACAGTCCAGCAGTCCAACTTTGTTACTCCTCCATTCTGGCATAATATGTGCCAGCAGTGGGGCTATAAAGCATGAGTTGAGCGAAACTATTCCTCTTGGCATCAGATCAGAACATACTGTTGAAAAATGTCCCCCCTAGTTATGCGACTGGTCTCTTTTTAGAAGGCTGTGGACTCCCCCGCCCCCATGTCTCAAGTGTCCCAGACTACTTCATCATTATACATTGAGGCACCGTCACACGCATGTGTGGGGGGGGGTGTGTCAAAGTGTGAACGTATGCCTCATATGGCTGGGGAGCGAATGTTATGGGAAAGCTGTCATAAATCAAACACTATAAAATATTATTTATAGATGACACAGGTGCAAATTGCTAATATATAGACTGCTGCCGTTTCTTTAGTGTTGCAAAGCAACTGGGTATCCATTGCCCCCCAACAGGCAATGACAACTTCATGAGCTCGTTGCAATTAAGGTTAAAGGGACACTCCACCCAAAAACAATGCTGATTTATTTTGCACATAATCTCGCACATCTCTGAAAAAATGTAAACACTTTTGCAGACATTCATTTAGTTTGACAGTTATTGAGAGATGATTTGAGTTAAGTTGTCATTATGTCATTATTGACAAACTACGTGGCTTGTTAAACATTTGTTGATAAATCAACTGCAAATACCTAGTAGAGAGTCTGTTGAAATAAGTCCTGTTGACAGTCAGCTGACGCACTGTATCTATGATACATTGTTGCGAGTCATCAGTGTCATCAGTATAAACACATATACAAGCCCGGGTTACCCCGCTGCTAAAGAAACCTACACTCCACCAATCTCGGGTTGAAAACTAGAAGGCACTCCGTAGAGGTGCATACCTCCGCCGACCTTGCGTTATATTTTGGCGATTGGCTACGCCCATTACGACGCCCCCTTTTTGCCAGTGAAAAGTTCATCAGGTCTTCCTTGGCCCATGGCCAACCTTTCTACAAACTTTTGTGGCGTTACGTGAATCCGTTTGGAAGTTAAGCGCCTTTTTTGCGATTGGCCAAGGCCATTGCCACACCCCCTTTTGG
The DNA here is from genome assembly GCF_964638095.1 of Poromitra crassiceps. NCBI lineage: Eukaryota > Metazoa > Chordata > Actinopteri > Beryciformes > Melamphaidae > Poromitra > Poromitra crassiceps. Next base: position 2,513,756 of record NC_139637.1, on the reverse strand, counting down.
CTAGGGGGCGTGGAAAGTTCATAATTGGTCACACTCACTATTACCATGCCCCCTTTTGGCCAGTGGGTGTGGAAAGGTTATTAATCAGTTCATCCTTGACCCATGACCAACCTTTCATCAAAGTTTCAGGGTGTTGGGTGAATCCGTGTGAACATTAAGCACCCGTTTGTGATTGGACACGGCCATTGCCACGCCTCCTTTTTGGCCATTGGGCATGGAAAGTTACCCGCTTCTAAGTTGGACCCATGACCTGCATTTCTGCCAATTTCATTTCATGCAAATCCGTTCATAACTTTTTGAGATATCTCTAACAGACAGACAAACGCGGGCAAAAACATCACCTCCCAGTCAACGACGTGTTGGCCCAACTCTCTCGGAAGTAATTACAGACCGGTTTCACTCCCTCACCTTCCTTTCCAAGACACTTGAACGTACGTCTATCAAGTCTTTTTTCTGAGAAAAACCTGCACAATCCTGAGTCTGGCTTCACACGCGAACACAGTTAGTGAGACTCCTGCCTGTAGTGGAAACACTGCAATAATGTCGCTTGACCCATTTGCTGCCTTTGACACTCTCCACAACTCGCTGGGTTTGGCTCCTCAGGCTCTGCCGTCTCGCTGGTTCGAGTCCTACCTCTCGGGGAGAGATCCTTTCCAGTGTCTCGGAGAGGGTGAAGTGTCTAAATCCCCATTGCTTGTCCACAGGAGTAACTAAGGGTCAGCGCTTAGGACAACCTTCTCACTTGTGCTGGTGCAGTCATCCGCTCGCATGGCTTCGGTCTCATACCGTTCATACGCTGGGCGATACCCAGCTCCTCCTATCCGCCAGGTGACCCCCACAGTCTTGGCGCGAACACCGTGCCTCAGCGAGATGTCAGCAGCATTGATGCTGGAACCTTCAGCTTAACCTGTCAGAGACTGAGACTTCCTTGTCATACCAGCCAGTCCCCCCCCCCCCCCCCCCCCCCCCTGTACAACAACAGATCAGTATCCGGCTCCAATCAGCTCAGCTCATTCCTGCAAAGTCTGCCAGGAACTTGAGTGTCGTGATTCACGACCAACTAACCTTTTAAGGAACATGTGGCGTCTGTTGCTCGGTCACACCGATTTGCCAGAACATCAGGAAGATCAGAGCCTATACCTGTCTGAACGTGCAGCACCACTCCTTAGTACAGGCACTCCCGCCTCGACTGCTGCAGCTTCTTTAGGCCATGTTCAGACTAGGAGGCCAAATCTGATTTGTGAACTTTAGTGACCTATTAATGATTCTATCCAGATTGGTTTTATGAGTCTGGACGCTCCAAGTCTGATTTGTGTCACTTGTCCCAAACCACATATGGAGGCCTGGACACACAGATCCGACTTGAACACTTGCCCAAATCAGATTTGTGGCTTTGTGGACACACTCCCAAATCAGATTTGGGCAATAAAACAGGGGTTAATATGGCAACTATGCCTTGAATTAAAACATGAAAATAAACCCACCAGGAGCCCAGCAGACACTGCCTGTGACGTCGGGTCGGGAGCCGGACACAGCTTATGCCTGGGCATATAAAACAACAGTGAGCACACGATAACGCTAATGCCTAAAACATTTCACCTAGGAGGATCAAGTTGACACTCACAGGAGCAGCACCACACCACCACCTGTCGCACCGGGAGCCAGAGAGAGAAGGTCCCATGGGGCACAGATTTATACCTGGCCAACCAATTTACATGAGGAAGTAGGCGGTGCTGTCCTACCAGACTGGGCTGGGGAGGAGACTTATAAAGCAGGCTAATTATGATACACCTGAAGGAGTGGCTGGTCACTCAGCTCAAGAGTGAAGGATAAGGAGCTGGGAGGATGCGAACCAAACCATGTTCAGGATGGCTCCTCGGCAATTGCGCGATAACCGCTGCGGTTGGTGAGTTGATCAAAGCTGTGAAATGTCGGCCTCACGTATCTGTACAAAATAAGACTAATCTGGAATTAATTGGTGCTGTTTTCATGAAGCTATTACAGATAGAAACGGGTAAAACAGGCGAATATCGAATATAAAACCAATTTCACCCCGGTGTTCAGGATCCCATGGAAGCACGCCGCCAAGTCCTGGGAGACAACAACACTGAAGAAGGCCTAAGCGCCGAACGAAATGTGTTTGTTGCTGTGCTGCTGCTGCCCCAGACTATAGGGTATTCAAACCTCTAAAATGACTTTTTGTGCGCTGGCTTTTCTGTTGTGACTTGATATGACATTACATGTGCCCTCACTGCCCTGCACCGAAGTTGCGTAATTTTTTGGAGTGTGCTCGCTTTTCACTTTTTTCCTTAGATGATGCCATGTGTGCCCGGCCTGCCGCCGTAGTCCGGTTCGTCCTCCTAGGTGCGGTGTGTGGGGTCGGTGCCGGTGTCCATGGTGGCATTGGCACGTGGAAAGAGACCACAGGATTTCCATGCCGGCGGGGGCGGTGTCAACTCGGCTTGCTGTCGAACATACCTGGAGGTATGGAGGGCCCAGAGCAGGCCGTCTTCTTGGTCTCTGTTCCCCCCCCCGAGGCTTAAGTGGCAGCGCTGAATACACTGCTCCGCCTGGTGCAGCAGGGGCCTTCATGATCTTGTACACGACAGGGCTCCACGTGTCTTGAATTTTGTTGCGCCCTTGGTTGGAGTTTTCACGAAGGTAGACCAGCAGATGTTCGGCTAATTTGGATGCCAACCGCCAATCAAATCCATTGAAGAAGAAGATGTTAGGCTAGGTGGTCATCTCTCACCTTGGCATCATCCTTCCGTATTTGTGCAGCCGCCTTCATCCCCTCCCTGCTGGCACAGAAGGCATTTCTGGTGCTCCGGGACCCACCTCCACCCTCTGCGTCCACTCTGCAGCATGAAGACTAATCTAACCCGTGTTCTTTTGTAGAGAGTGCCACAAAAATCAGTACTAAGCGCTGCGGCACTGTCTTTCTGAAGCACAGCTGTCTGCTAATAACAAACTGAACTGAACTTTATTTCCTGTCATCAGTATTGGATGAACTGATTAATGTCAGGTGTGCTGCAGTCACAACAATGATCAGGCACATCTGATTAATCAGTTCATCCAATAGTGTAGGACAGGAAATAAAGAAGCTGTACTAATTTCAGGAAGTAAAGAAGTTGTGCATGTAGTCTTATAAGTTGACTTGTTCTTTGTCTCACAGTAGTGCTGCGGCCTTGGTCGGCCAGTCAGTGGGGGTTTGGTGGTAGAGCTACTCACTGTGCTCCACACCCTTTGCTTACGTTTGTGTGTGGTAATTGTGCACGTTATTTGGATTTTGTTCCCTTAATGATTATTTTCTCACTCTGCTCTGTGTGTGTACACAGGAGGAGGACATTTTCTAATTCATTAACATAATAAAACTTGATGCTTGTAATGTGTGTTTCAACTATTGAATAAACCTTGAAATCTTGGGGGAAATTCCTTGCCTCTGCCCATTTATTGCTGGTCACCCGTGTCTTAAGAATCTTGAGCTGTGTTGTTGGTTTGAGGATTTAAAGGGCAGTTCACCCTAAATTAAAAGGCATGACCTGGACCTTGCCAAGTGGTCCTCATTACATTTGCCTACAAAGTGGGAACCAAAACAACTGCTTCCGACCTACCTGTCCTGAACTCTCTCATGCAGGTCTACGCTGAGCACGCTCTACCAAGGAACAGCGCCTGCTGCTGCCACGGCCCCAAGTCTCTAGCCAGGTTCTTCTCTTCTGTGCTTCCTCGTGGTGGAACGAGTTGCCAAACACCACTCAGTCCACAGAGTCCCTCTGAATCTTGAAGAACAGGCTAAAGACCCAGCTCTTTAGTGAACATCTTCTCACCTGACTCATCACACCTATGCCAATAAAGCTGATTCTGATTCTGATGTCCTGTTGGACCAGAACTTAGCTTTATGAACACTTTACTCTCGTTGTTCTCTCCTGACTATAGATCATTGCTTGTGTTGTATTAAAAAAATCTCTCAAAGCATCTGCCAAATTGCCGAATTGTAATTGTATCCAAAATAATGCATAAAGGTTATCCATGAAAATGATGAATGAAGAAACCTGTACATGACACTTTCCAGCCTAAAATGATAGTTTCTCCAGTATAGTGCAAATTGCAATATGCACCGATGTCACCAAGATAAAATTGAGAGCAGACGGACAACTTGGATGCACGTCTCCCTTGTTTGGTTTCTTCACAGGGCTTCCAACCTGCCTCAATGCAGGATGTGTTTTAGTAATTATCTGATGTAGCAACCAGCTGGGGAATGTTTTTCTAGAGTTAAAGATTATGAAATTCCCCTTTGTGGTATTACAATGTAACCTGAGATACACACTTGGCAAGTGTGTATCTTACACAGGATCATGGCAACCTTTCAGGACCCGTGCGACTCATGCAGCAGAGGTAATTGGATAAAGTCAGCATCGCTCTGATTACAGCAGTTATGTGAGCGACGGAACACTGATAACGACGCCATAATGAAGGCATGCATAGGAAGGAACTCTTTATAATCCATCATGCCTAAGTGGAGACTGAGGAGAGAGCGTTAGCAACTTAGATGTATAACTTTTCTTTTTGAGAGTACAGCCTTCAGAGAAGAGTTAGTGGATTATAAAGGGAACTCCAGGTGCCCAAACTGTCTTAACACACACTGTTGGCTGTGAGAATGAGCGCGTTACATTTATAAAGCAAGACTGACAGAGCGGCGTGGGTTTCACTTACAGGCGACAAGCCCTGGATGCGTGCCTGCAACTTGTTTGCAGAGTGTCCTGTAGCCGACTAGCCGGCCTGGGCATGGAGACTTTCACCAGGGTCACGTCTCAATGTAACTACCAAGGTGACAAACGCCCACCACCGCTCTGGGACCAGCCAAGTACAGTCTTCTCGTGGGGGGTAACTCATTACAAAAATAACATATTACATGTAATATATTACTTTCAGCAGTAACTCAGTAATATAACTTATTACCAATATGATTTCAGTAATATCAAACCAGTTACTGGTTTGATAAATTCTTGTAAATTCTTTTTCGGGATGTTCCGGGGCAGCAATGTCATTCTGCTACTGCAGTTACTTTGGTGATAAGTAATGCAAAAGTAGTGTAATAAGTAATGAGTTACTCTACACAGACAGTACTATTGTAAAGTAACTTATTACTTTGAAATGAAAGTAATTTATATGTAGTAGGCCTATATTACATTTTGAAGGTAACTTGCCCAACACTGCCAGCAAGTACAGTAATGTTTGCAGCTGAATATTATTGAAATATAATTGACCAATTACAACAGGCTAAAAGGTAAGGCGCCTCATCCCTTGAGCCATTACACAGTCCCCCCTCCCCCGGATCATGCCTTCTATACCCAACTGGACCTATCCGTTTTTACAGGCAGAATTCTCTCTGGTTTTACATGCAAAGACATGACAAGTGTGGGTTTCACTCAACAGGAAATCCAATTAAGGTCACGGGAGTGGGTGTCTACTGTAAAGAGAAATCTACCCTGACCTTCAGCCAACTCATACTGTTGTGAATTCCCTCATGCTGTGTATGGCAGCTCTCTGTGGGTTAGAAAGTTACACCCAGAATGTCACTCATCTTCCTGCCTGATTGGCAATTGGAGGCCAATTGGAGGCAGGTGTGAGCCCAGGCCAGTCCTCCATATCTAGCTCTCACACAGAGCTGAGAACTCTTTGTCTCCCAACTCATTTCTCTTGCCATGCGTCCCTGACATAAAACCATGGCTTGGATGGGAGAAATGAAATAAATCTCTGCTGATGCATCATATGAACATTGTCTCAATGCCTCTTTAATTTGAGACCCTCAGGCGGTCAGCCAACTTCAAACCCAGAGAAAATGTATAATATGGTCCTTCGAGCCGGATTGCTGACTACCTAATATCAAGACAATGAATGAAGAGGAACAAGGTGTGAATGAACAATGTGGGAACCATGGAGTTGGATCAGAAGATCACAAAACCTATCCTCAGAGAGAAAGGAAGAAACCTCAGCGTTACATGTTTGAACATGATGAAGAGGAAGCCATCTCTACAATTCACATGGATAAAGAATCTTTGTCAAACATGATGGAATCACTGAGGAAAACGGAAATGGAGGAAACTAATGAAATGGCACTCATGAAAAGCAAAATGGAGGAGTTGGAGCAACGTAGCAGGAAAACACAAAGACGGATGGAACATATGAATCTGTTGTTCGTGGGGCAGAGCACACATCAACCCCAAATTGAAGATGATAGACATCAAGAGGGAGCACCTCCCATTGATCACTTACTCAGCAGTCTTGAAGTGAATAAACCTGCATTGCCTGAAGCCCACCCTCTAACAGATGCACACAATGACAATGCTAGTACTGCTGTGCTTCAGTTTTCTGCTTTTGTTCAAAATGCACTGGTTAATGAACCACCAGAACCTAATGAACAGAGAGGGGCTGAAGGTGGTTTGGAGCTACTAGGAGATGATTTATTGGACATGAATGAGCCTTTATGCCAGGAAGTGCCTCCTCTTTCTGCTGAAGATGGCAATGAGCCTGATGCTCAACAGTCTCTCTCTCTTCATGGACTAAAGACAAAGGATGATGTGTATGTAGAACTTCAACATCACAGATTAAGGCCTCATCCACATCATGTGGGAACATCCACACCTCATTTGAAACCTGCATCAGAACCTGTGGTCAGGCCTAGAGTCAGACTGAGAGATATGCAACAACTTACACCCCCTATTGAGCATATCAATTCAGCAGAGGAGAACTTCACTGCTTACAAGCTCTATAACCTTCCTCTCAGTACTGTCAAAACACCCGCAGCTACTTCACTTCAACCCGCACCACCATACAAGGCACCTCTCACCATTCAAGGCTTGAACCAACAACCCCTTTTACAGCCTGGAACTAAGCGTGCCACTCCTAACCCCGCTCATCAGCGTTTACCAATACAGTATCAGGTAACACGCTCACCTATTCATGTGGTACATTCACAATCTATTCCATCATCCTTTGGCCCTATACACTCACGGCCTCTTTCATCTAACCAGCAAAGGTCTCAACCTTTTACTGCTCACCCTGCAGGGGATGCCAGGCATGCTATGAGCCATAGTATGCATTCTTTCCAACCAAGAGCACCAGGAAATCAGTATATTGGTCCTATCAGCTCTCCTCATCCAGGGTTTATTCCCTATACTGGTGTTCAAACACACCCACTTTCCTCACAACAAGTAGCTCATGTGCAGTTACCATCAGCTGCAGGAATGGCTCCTCTTACCACCATGGCTTCAGCAAGTACTGTTCCATATGAGCCATCACTGTATGGGGTTCCTAAGCCTACCATACCAAACTTCACTAAGGATAGTGAGAAAGACTTTGCCAACCTGAAGCTGGCACTGGACAATCTTCTGGATCCTTATGTTCAGCTGAGCGAGAAATATAAATATCATGTCCTCCTTGAACATCTTAAATTGCCTGAAGCTCAGATGATCGCTCAGTCCTGCCGTCATCATCCACAGCCTTATACTGCTACAGTGCAAGCACTCCAACTGCAGTACGGCCAGCCCCACCAGTTGGCTCAGAGCGAGATAGCAGCAATACTTACAGCACCTGACATCAGAATCGGTGACTCACAAGGGTTTCAGAGTTTTTCCCTGCAGATTCACCTGCTTGTTAGTATGCTGACGTCGCTAGAGGGTCCAACTGGATATGAGCTGAACTGTTGCTCTCATGTTGACCGTTTACTGAGCAAACTTCCTAAATACATGAGGGAGGGTTTCATTGAGTTCTTACACTTACAAGGCAAACTCACTGTAGCTACATTGAACCCGTACAATCTAAGGGACTTGGCTGGATGGTTACAATCAAAGGCGCAGCAGCAGAGACTTTCAAACAGACTTGTACAACGGTATCAGCAGGAGCAGCCAAGCAACAGGTCATCTAACTCCACCAAGACTAAGAGTCAAGCTGTTGTTTATCATGGCTCGAATCCAGATGCTTCTAGCCAGTTCCGTCCATCCTCTCGGAAAACAAATACTTATGTTACCACCTACAAAAGGTCTAACATCCACTGCCTGTTCTGTCAAAGCCATGACCACTACCTCACCAGATGCCCTCAAATGAGATCCCAAACCAAAGAGGAACTACAATCATGGATAACTAAGGACAACAGATGCTGGAGATGCGGACGTACCTCTCACTCCACTGTTGATTGTACACTTAAGAAACCTTGTCCTGACTGTGGTGAGCTCCATCTTCAGGTTTTGCATCTTGTGGCTAAGCAAAAACAATGTCTTGAAGCTTTACACTCACACAGCAAAGTGTACTTCGCTCACTCCAACCCCTCTGATCGTGTACTTCTTAAAGTTGTCCCAGTACTTCTCTGGAATGACAATGTCTCCCTGAGTACATACGCCATATTGGATGATGGCTCTGTTCGATCCATGATCTTGCCTGCTGCTGTCCAGCAGCTTCAACTGAAAGGACAGAAGGAAATGCTGGCTCTCCGCACCATTCGGTCTGATCTCGCACACATTGAGGGGAAAAGTGTTCAGTTTGAGATCTCTCCAATCTCAGCACCGACAGCCAGATACTCCATAAAGCAGGCTTTCACTGCTAAGGAGATTGATCTCATTGATCAGACATATCCAGTCCAGTCTCTTAAGCGCCGCTACCCATATCTAAGAGATATCCCCCTTCAGCCTTTCAGGAAAGTCCAACCTCTTGTCTTGATTGGCTCTGACAATTCTCACCTTATCTCGCCCATAGAGCCTGTGAGAAGAAGCGCAAAGGGAGGTCCCATTGCTGTGCACACTCAGCTGGGTTGGACCCTCCAAGGTCATGAGGGTTTACCTGAAAGTTATCCTCCAGCGCACCAATGTCTGTTCACTTCCATTAGTCCATCTGATTCATTATTTGGTCATGTAGAGAAGCTATGGAAACTGGATGTGCTTCCGTTCCGCAGTGAGAAACAAGTCACTCGGTCTCAACAAGACAAACAGGCCATTGAGATGTTGGAGGCCCGAACGGAAAGAGTAACTATGGATGGAATTGAGCGATATGCAACTCCCCTTCTCCGGATTCATGATGCTCCTAAACTGAAGGCTCCAATGGATGCGACCATGCCCAACTTAAGGAGTACAGAACGGAGGCTCCTGAAAGATCAGGAGAAGACGGCTGTCTACAACGAGGAAATACTAAAGCTGGAGAAAGCTGGCTATGTCAAGAAAATTCCTCCTGAAACAGTTAATAGCTCCGCAGAATCTTGGTATCTGCCCCATCATCTGGTTCATCATAACAATAAAGCCCGCCTGGTATTCAATTGTTCATTCAAATTCCAGGGCATGTGCTTGAATGACCAGCTGCTTCCTGGTCCAACTCTGAGCCCTTCCCTTATTGGGGTCCTTCTTCGTTTTCGCCAATACCCGGTAGCAATAAGCGGCGATATTAAGGGGATGTTCCACCAGGTCCGTCTGCTACCGGAAGATCGGCCCTTGCTCAGATTCCTCTGGCGGAACATGAATCGGGAATCAGCACCTGATGTCTATGAATGGCAGGTTCTACCCTTTGGTACTACGAGCAGCCCCTGTTGTGCAACCTTTGCTCTTCAGAAGCATGTCAAAGATCACTGTGAAGGATATGAAGAAATCAAGTGGACTGTGGAGAATAATTTCTATGTTGACAATTGTCTGACAAGCTGCCTCAGCATTCCAGAAGCCAAAAGCCTGGTCGATACAACACGGGACCTTCTGGCCACAGGAGGTTTCCAGGTGCGTCAGTGGGCTAGTAATCACCCACCTGTGGTAGCTCATTTACCCCCAGATGCACAGTCACAGAGTCTAGAACTATGGCTCTCTCAGAACCGTGTTGAACCGGTAGAATCCACCTTGGGCCTGAAGTGGAGCTGTTCCCCCGATGTCCTGAGCTATCAGCACAAGCCCATGCAGCAGTCCCCAGTGACCATGAGGAGGATCTATCAAGTCCTCGCTCAACAATATGATCCCTTAGGGTTTCTTATACCCTATCTTACACGGGCCAAAATGCTCGTCCAACAACTTTGGTCAAAACAAAGAGATTGGGATGACCCGGACCTACCCACAGATCTCCTAACTGCATGGGAAGCTTGGGAGAAGGAGTTGCCCAGTCTTCAGTCCATTTCCATGCCCCGGTGCTACACTCCCGCAGGTAGACCTGATGCCATCACTCAAGATCTGCATGTCTTTTGTGATGCTTCTGAACGAGCTTATGGAGCTGTTGCTTATCTGCTCAATAAGTATGACGGAAAATGCCACACTAGCTTTGTCATGGCCAGATCCAGAGTCGCCCCTAAGAGGCAATTGTCCATGCCGCGTCTGGAACTGTGTGGTGCTTTAGCTGGCGCTCAACTTGCCCAGCTCCTTCGGAAAGAGCTTAGCATCACTCTTCAACACACTACATTGTGGACAGATTCCACCACCGTTCTTGAATGGCTGCAGTCCGAATCCTGCCGTTTTAAGGTCTTTGTGGGTGTAAGAGTGGCAGAAATTCAAGACCTCACTGACCTTCATTGCTGGCGTTATGTCGATTCTTCCAATAACCCCGCTGACGACATTACCAGGGGAAAGAGCCTTGCTGACCTATCGCAGCCTAATCGTTGGAGGAATGGGCCGGCTTTCCTTAAGCAACCGCCTGACAGTTGGCCGGTGCGCCCTAAAAACACTGTCCAGCCAGACCCCACTGAACTGAGAGGTCTCACCTTTTGTAGCCTGACAACCATTAATCCTCAGAGTGAGCAGCAGCTCACTTACACTCAGTACTCCCTGTGGAAAGAGCTGGTACAGGCTACCTATGATGACCTCATGCAATCCTCTGGGAGTTCACCAGCACCAACCTATAGGGATGCTGAAATCAGCCTGCTCAAGCAATGTCAAGCAGAAAGCTTCCAAATGGAGCTAAAATCGCTGCAGGATGGCAAAGCTCTTTCGCCCAACAGCAAGCTCAAAGCTCTTGCCCCCGAACTCGATAAGGTGACAGGCCTCATACGAGTTGGTGGGAGGCTTCGGAACTGGCAAGGTTCTCTTGAAATCCCCATGCACCCTATTGTGTTGGATCCTTTACACCCAGTCACCAAACTGTTGATCAAGGATTTTGATGAGCGTCTTCTCCATGCTGGTCCTGAGCGCGTCTTTTCTGAAATCCGTAGACACTACTGGATTCTTCGTGGGAGGCAGGCAGTAAAACGTCATCAAACATCCTGCCCTGCCTGTCATCGGTGGCGATCAAACCCTAAAGTCCCCCTTATGGCCGACCTTCCATCTGCCCGTCTTAGGCTATTAAGCCCTCCATTCCTTTCCACAGGAGTGGATTGCTTCGGCCCCTTCATGGTCAAAATCGGACGCCGTAATGAAAACGCTGGGGTGTGATATTTAAGTGCATGACCACCAAGGCAGTGCATCTTGATCTCCTCAACTCTCTGGACTCTGATGCATTTCTTCTTGCTCTCAGGAGGTTCATTTCCCGCCGAGGGAAACCTATGGAGCTGCATTCTGACAGGGGCACAAATTTCCGTGGTGCTGAAAGAGAGCTTCAAGAAGCATTTCAGGCAATGGAAGCAGAACTACAGAAGAAACTCTCTGCCTACCAAGTCACTTTCAAGTTCAATCCTCCAAGCTCCCCTCATTTTGGAGGTATATGGGAGAGAGAAATTCGATCAGTGAAGAATGCACTTCAAGTCTCAGTTGGTCATCAACCAGTGTCTGAGGACGTACTTACCACTGTGCTGACAGAGGTTGAAGGAATCCTTAATTCCAAACCTTTGGGATATACCTCCTCAGATGTGGCTAGCCTGGACCCAGTTACCCCAAACATGCTGCTCATGGGGCGGCGTGATTCCACCTTACCGCAAGTGACTTATGCCCCTGAGTCCATGGGGCGGCGTCGTTGGCGCCAGAGCCAAATCCTTGCGGATCAGTTCTGGTCACAGTTCATCCGTGACTACCTTCCCACCTTGCAACCACGGAACAAATGGCTGACAGCTACAGCTAACCTGGAAGAGGACATAATAGTCCTTGTCATGGATCCTCAACTGCCCCGAGCCCAATGGCCCGTTGGCAAGATAGTGAAAGTCCATCCCAGTCCGGATGGACGGGTCAGGTCAGCGGACATCTTGATTCAGGACCGGACATACACCAGACCGGTTGCACGGCTCATCCCATTACCCTCCTTGCCCCCTTGACAACATCACAAGAATTCTGGTTTCAGTCACAGCAGCTGGGCTCCTGTGGGGGCGGCTGTTGTGAATTCCCTCATGCTGTGTATGGCAGCTCTCTGTGGGTTAGAAAGTTACACCCAGAATGTCACTCATCTTCCTGCCTGATTGGCAATTGGAGGCCAATTGGAGGCAGGTGTGAGCCCAGGCCAGTCCTCCATATCTAGCTCTCACACAGAGCTGAGAACTCTTTGTCTCCCAACTCATTTCTCTTGCCATGCGTCCCTGACATAAAACCATGGCTTGGATGGGAGAAATGAAATAAATCTCTGCTGATGCATCATATGAACATTGTCTCAATGCCTCTTTAATTTGAGACCCTCAGGCGGTCAGCCAACTTCAAACCCAGAGAAAATGTATAATATGCTCTGCCCCACGAACAACAGATTCATATGTTCCATCCGTCTTTGTGTTTTCCTGCTACGTTGCTCCAACTCCTCCATTTTGCTTTTCATGAGTGCCATTTCATTAGTTTCCTCCATTTCCGTTTTCCTCAGTGATTCCATCATGTTTGACAAAGATTCTTTATCCATGTGAATTGTAGAGATGGCTTCCTCTTCATCATGTTCAAACATGTAACGCTGAGGTTTCTTCCTTTCTCTCTGAGGATAGGTTTTGTGATCTTCTGATCCAACTCCATGGTTCCCACATTGTTCAGGGGGTCAGTAAATACTGACTATAGTATTACACTCACTCAGTCACCCATCAGTGCACTTTATGGGGAACACCTGTACACCTGCTTATGCATGCAATTAGCTAATCATGTGGCACCAGTGCAATGCACAGGTCAGCAGCAGAAGTAGAAGTTCCTCATGTTCACAACAAGCATCAGTGACTTCGACCGGTTGTTGCTGCCAGATGTGCTGATTTTGAGTATTTCTGAAGATGCTGACCTCCTGGGATGTTCATGCACAACATCAGTCTCCAAAGACTTTAGAGAAGGTTGACACAGAATGGTGTGAGAGGGAGGGAGGGGACAAAATCACATACAGTGCTGCGGACAGAAAGGACTTGTTGATGACGGAGGTCAGGGGAGAATGACCAGACTGGTTGGAACGGACCGAAGAGGCAACAGTAACTCAGCGTACTTTATTAGGGACACACTATTACTACGACTACGGCTCAATGTCAACCTGGCTACCAAAGTGACATTCGGTAGCCGGTCGACATTGAGCCTTAGTAGTACGTAGTGTGTGTTCATAATAAAAATGCTCGGTGAGTGTATGTCCGAGCTGATTCAGCATTTGCCTGACGGACACGGGAGTCGGGGGTTCATGTACACAGTGTTCTGAGGAGTCATGTTCAGATGGTGACTGGGCAGGAGGGTGGTCATCTGCACACGTCCCATAATAGCCGGGTACAGAAATAGACAAGTCATCACATGAAATCAATAATGCCACTTAAGATACGACAAACTGGCCTCACCCCAGGATTATCTGGACACTTGGCAGCGGATTACTGGAATAGCTGTCATCCGGGATTGAAGACTAGAACGATCGCACCGCGGTTATTCGCCTCAGCCAACAAGTGAGCAGTCGACGTGCATGTCTGTCCGGACTTTGACGTTTGAGCCAAATGTGAAGGCATTTCGTCAAGGTGTCACTGAGATATGGCGTTACCGAGCTTGAAAATGGCGTGATCAGTTCATCGTTGAGTCCCAAGTGGACGTTTTGAGGCAAATTAGATGAAATTCCATCAAGGCATTCCTGAGATATCGCATTAACCAGCTGGGAAATAGCGTTCGAGAGGTCACAGTGACCTTGACCTTTGATCACCGGAATCGAATCAGTTCATCCTTGCGTCCAAGTCGCTGTTTGAGCCAAATTGGAAGAAATGCCGTCAAGCCGTTCCCGAGATATCGCGTTAACAAACTTGGGGAAGGCGTTCGTAAGGTCAGTGACCTTGAACTTTGACCACCAAAATCTAATCAGTTCATCATCGAGTCCAAATCGACGTTTGAGGCAAACTTGATGAGATTCCGAGGCGTTCCTCACATATCGGACGGACGTACATCAGTAGAAGAAAATCTGGGGAACCTGTTAGAGGAGCTGAAGTTTCATAAAGGGGAAGCATGCACAAGTCTGTGATAGTATTGAAGAGTGCTTGGCTTGCCTCTCAAGGACTCAACAAATTGACAGGCACTGCCATCATGTGGCCATGCAATGAAATGTCACAAGTAAAATATATTTCTCGCTCCAACACAGGCAACAACTCTGTATGAAAAGCATCAAAAGTATGGATTGAGATCAGTGCAGGAGACGTATCATTTAAAATGTTGATTATAAAACATGTTTTCAAAAATGTTCCATCTTAAATCATCGATGAGATATTGCCACTTACTGGAAAATAAAGCGTGTCCAGTCTGTTAAGCACTCATAATCAATCCATGTATATTGTTCTAGATCATTCACGACACATGCACGTTCTAAACAAAAATGGTTATCAAAATTCCATATCAGCCTGAGAATTTCAGTGAATTTTTACACTTGGGCTTGTGTTTATGAATTCTGCTATATGGCATGAATAAATCATTTTAATAAATCATTTGAGTAATGACAGGGTTCCCACACCTTCAACATCAAATTTAAGGACTATCAAGGCCCAATCCCCCAAATTCAAGGACCCAACATGGTATAGTTTTGAGACATGAATCAAGGTTAATCACTGTTTAACACATAATTTTTTATGAGAACTAGCAGAAGCTCCGACAGTTAAAAAGAGAGGGTTGAATGTGTGAACACTTGTCAACTGCACTGATAGTTGCAATTGCAAATGACAGAAATCCACTGCCTGCAACGCTCGTTAGAAAATACTTTTTCATCTGTCGAGAGCTGGAGGCGGAGCAAAATCTGACCCAGGTGGCCTCCTAATTCTCATGCAGGAAAACCCCCAAATTGAAGCACTTTCAATGAGACATGTCTATTTTCAAAAACCTTTAATGCCTTGATCATTTCTCAAATTCACAAACTTTCAATGTTCTCAAGGAGCCGTGGGAACCGTGTGATGAGATGAGTGAAGATGTGAGTTTAACATGAGCATAAATGCAGGCAGCTCTACTGCAACAACTTCACAAAGTTAGGTCAGCACACACACTATGTTATTGGGCTGGAAATAGGAGTAAATGAATGTAAATGCAGACTGAGGAAGACCTCAGCAGCAGAAGATGATACTTAGTTAGAGAATTTTAGCAAAATGCTTGGACCATCTGTGAAAAATTTTACTACCAATAGCTTTCTTCACCAATGTGTTCTTATAGGTGTCTAGAATCACCTCTCAATTAGTGCAAACCCAAATCCTCGTGGAAAATCCTGATTGATTATACACTGTGCTTTACATAACAATAACCAATATACCAATATCATATGGTCAGGGAGACATTTTTACTCAAAAATAATGTTTGGAATGGATTCAGCACCCCTGAAAACCCCTAGTTAGACACCCCACAAGTTCATTTTAGACTTTTAATTTTTATCATATTTTTCACCCAAGCCCTCGGGGCACCTTAACTTTGATTGGCTCTCCAGGATTTTCCACAAGGATTTGGGTTTGCACTAATTGAGAGGTGATTCTAGACACCTATAAGAACACATTGGTGAAGAAAGCTATTGGTAGTAAATTTTTTCACAGATGGTCCAAGCATTTTGCTAAAATTCTCTAACTAACTGGGTTGTCCAACACCCCAACTTCAGCACAGACAAGTGCAAATCATCAACCACAGAGCTTGGTGTCCAAATCCCTATTTGTGAAGATGTCTTGGTGACAATTACTCTTAGGCCATGTTCAGACTAGGAGGCCAAATCTGATTTGTGAACTTTAATGACCTATTAAATGATGCTATCCAGATTGGTTTTATGAGTCTGGACACTCCAAGTCTGATTTGTGTCACTTGTCCCAAACCACATATGGAGGTGTGGACACACAGATCCGACTTGAACACTTGCCCAAATCAGATTTGCGGCAGTGCGGACACACTCCCAAATCAGATTTGGGAAACCAATCAAGATAATGATGACTAATGACTTTAGCAGCAAATCGGATTTGCCTGTAATGTCCTTGCGGAAGGCAGACAGAGGGGTAGAAGGTTCTGAGGTGGAGTAAAGGTGTTGCTGCTTCTTCTTTGGCACTGGGTATGTTGGTTAAGGTGTTTTATTTATTACGTTGGTGAGTGACGGGATGTACGTGTCACTGTGTGCCTTATTGTTAATGTTTTTGTTGTGTACTGTACTGTGTATGTGTACTGTGTATGTATGCTGCTGGTCTGTGTCCAAGACAAATTTCTCCCTTGGGAGACAAAATAAAGTAACCTTGAACCTTGAGAACATGGCCTTAGAATCAAAGATTTTTTACCGGCTGGTAATGGTCATTTATTAAAATGGTTTTGAGTAGATTCTTGGGTAATGACAGACTCAAATACTGTAGCCTAACTGATTATCGAATATGTCACAACTGATGATATAACTTGAATAATGTGGCGGTCAGTCTTTCAAATTTTCTTTTGAGAATTTATTTGCATGCAAATTCTTCTGTAGAACTTGGAAGACAAGCTCAATGGCATAATACAACACGCTTTACAGTATCTTAGAAAAAACACTCAATCAACCCAACAGTGTACAAATTAACTTGGAATAAAACCCTTAAGATAAAGCTGTAGAACAAATATTTCAAACAGCAGTCGGCCTACATGAGGATTCTCCAACAAGCGCTGGTCCAGCACCGCGAAAGAAAAAAAAAAGAGAGTCACCATGGGAGAGATTTGGGAGCTCGGAAATTGGTCATGAGGTTGTTGGTGGGGTTTGCCTCCAGTCTGCAAAATGAGACAAAGTACAAGTTTACGGCAAAAATAACCAAAAAATAACAAACAAAATGATAACGACCACAGCTGAAATGGAGCAGTCAAGTAGGCAACTAACCTTTGATTCAAGACTGTAGATTGACCCCACACAAATGGAGGAGCCGCATCGTCGGCTTCTGCAAGAGGAACAGCAGAGTTAGCTTCACTAAAAGCCCATTTAGGAACATCTTCACACTTGGGCAGCAAACAACCAATGACCATTTAAGCGCTCATTATACTCGAGCAAGGCTCCTCGAGGTGGAGCTCCGCGAGTCACGTGTGGACCTCGCGCTGGGGCAGATGCTTTTATACTCAGAAGTGATCAGCAAATTATTGTACAATGGGAATAGTGAGAACAGCAAAAAAAAAAAAATCGCAATGAAACGCTATTATGTGCAGTACTGAGTGCGCTTTCACTCTCAAACAACCGTACATCAGCACATGAAGGAATCACCAAACTGGTTTTTACTGAATAGCCGTTTCAGTTCTCAGCCCCCGATAGCCTACTCTGTGCTGCTTTTAATCTCTCTCAATCATGCTCTCAACACAACACATTTACTTGGTGAAATGACTAAAAACGAACAGTTGCAAATCAAAGTTTAGCCTACCACATGGGTCAAGAAATGTGGTGAAAACACAGCTCAGTGTTCAGGGCTCAGTGGCTCGAAAGAGGCCATGTTTGGAGAGAAGCCGTGCGGAGGTCGCGCTGTGAGAAAAATCTTCAGGTACGCGGTGGGCGGCCTACGGAGGTCGCGCCCAACACGTTGACGTCATTTGACGCTTGCGGCCCTCGCTCCTCCCCCGCGCCCTTCACGGCACAGCGAGTATAAAGCAAGCTTTAGTCTGACAACAATAAGGCTGGAGAGATACTTGCTTTTAATGACACGTTTGCATGCGCATGGTGGCTGCCTCGTGTATCCTGTGTCCGTTTGGAGCGTACGTACACGTAGCGTTAATTTCACAAACGCCTATTTAAAAGCAAGTATATCTCCGGCCTAATGGTCATGGTCATGTCACGACTAACTCAAGATATTCTCTAAGTAATATATCATAAATTGTATAGCCGTTCCAAGTGGCTTTTAGTAAAAAAAAGAAAAAAGGTACATTCAGCGATGTTTTTGTGTTAACATAAGTGTTAAATATCTATATTCTGACAGCAATCACTGAAATAGAGTGTTTGGTCAGTGACTTGAAAACCCCAAACCCCCTGCTGTCCTCTGTCTCTCTCTCCTGTAGTCCTGCATGCAGGGCGGACGTATCTCTGCAACCGTAACTCGTTGGATTCGGGGTGAAAAAACACATATAGCCCTTTAAAAGCATCGTGATCTGAGCTTCCGTTTCCCAGAAAATGTCAATGTCTTTTCTCTGATTGGATAGTTTATGGTCTGCGCCAATTTTGATCCACGGTAGCCTCCCTGTGGGAGTCTTGTTTTAATTAGTATTAGTGCCCTAATTACCGGTAGCCTATGTATTATTGCACTATTTTATGTCCTAATGGGTTTACTGCATGTGAGGGGATTGTATGAGAGTTTCTTCTTCTCCTGCTTTGTTCTGTGTGAGCGTTGAATGGCAATAAAGTAAAGCTTTGAAATGATGGAATCTCAGAACTGGAAACGTTATGATGAATTGAATTATGACCTTCATCCCAGTCTTCAGTGGAGGTGGGGTTTGTCCAGGTGCTGACAGGAACCTGCCATCTATCTGGGCCAGCTACATCTCCTCCTGTAAACAACAGAGCAGAATTAAACTCAGAAAGCAGAAATTAACAGAGTCAGAATCTGCAAGATAAGAGGACCTTACAGTCTCCAGTCCTCACAGATCAGATAAGAGGACCTTACAGTCTCCAGTCCTCACAGATCAGATAAGAGGACCTTACAGTCTCCAGTCCTCACAGATCAGATAAGAGGACCTTACAGTCTCCAGTCCTCACAGATCAGATAAGAGGACCTTACCGTCTCCATTGTCCACAGTTCTTCTGTCCACACAGGTTGCAGTATGGTGCATCAGCTCATGTGGGGCGACCCGGTGGCGAGCGTTAAACGGACAGGTCTTCATTCCGTTGGCCAGTTCGGGATGATTCTGTAACCGTCATGAAAAGGAAAATCCAATGTTGCATTTTCAGTTGATCTTCATATATTAAATGCTACACCCCCTGCATTATTATTCTAGAACGAGTGGTTTAATTTTCGGTCTGTTGCAGTAACCAAACACAGCCACCAACTACTCCCAAGCGCTACTCACCTTCGCGCACTTTATCAGATGGTACGGCATTCGGGAACCCCGGATCTGGTGGTTCTCGTCATAGGGACACTGCACAAGTTTGTCTGGGTCACCGCCTTCGATTTCATCTTTTAATTAAGGAAGACAAATAAGAAAAAAAAAATCCATTATCGCTGTACTAAAACAGATCCCCATCATAGGCAGGTTCAGTCCACCTCAGTGGTTAAGGGACATTTAGTTTTGAGTTTTAACAGTTATTGAGAGTTGATAACTAAAATCAACTCTCAATAACTGAATGAATACCTGCAAAAATGTTCACAGTTTTCGGACATGTGTGAGAATTATGTGCAAAATTGCACATAATTGTTGGGCAGTGGTGGCTTGTGACCGGAAGAGTTGTCGGTTCAATCCCCAGGACCGGCAGGATAAATCTGGCTGGGGAAAGTGAGAAGGCAGTGCTTGGCCCTCCCTCATTACCACCACCGAGGTGCCCTTGAGCAAGGCCCTTAACCGCGACTGCTCCAGTGGAGCTGCTCAGTGTCCAGCAGATCAGACTGTGGTTGTACTGGTCAGCTTCCAGATATGAATGCGTGTGTGAATGTGAACAGGGCGCTCCTGAAAAAGAGAGCATTGCTCTCAGTGAGACTGCCCCCTGTATAAATAAAGGTAGAATAAATAAATAAATCAGCATTGTTTTTCGGGGGAGTTCTCCTTTGTCTTATGTCAATCTGTTGAGTATGTGGATGAAGATTGTGTGTTAACCTACCCTCCTTCTCCATTGTAGCGGGTTGCATCCTCTCAGCAGCAGCAGTCCTGCATGGACTGCTAGTGGATCCAAAACGGTAGGTGGTCGACATCTCGAGGTGGTTATCACTGCCTCAAACCTGTTGAGCCGGACCGTTCAATAATGTTAACCTGACATGTTGCTAGATGCACAGCTACGTTCTACACCCTTCAAAAATATACTAGCCAGGGGTGGGCAATTATTTTTCATGGGGGGCCACATGAGAAACCCAGATTGTTGCTGGGGGCCGAACAAATATTGTCATGCCGTAACCCAGGAACTTTGATGATAGAGAGGACCACAAAAAAATGTCCTTGCTACCAGAGCGCCAGATTTTGCTGAGCGTTGGGGGCTGAACGGCGCCGGCGCAATTTTTTTGGGGGCATTTGAAGTCAGGTTTAGAGGAATACCTCATTTTAAATTAACAGTTGTGATGTCATTATTCAGTCTTAAACACCAATATTTGATCCTTTTCTCACTCACTCCTATGTCATTAACTTTTTTGACCACCTGCCAATATGGCTGCTATATTTTATAGTTACCAGCCAATTAGAATTTCCACTAGCCAAAATGTTTTTCTTTAAATAAACCAGAATATGAGTGTGTTAATTTAAGCATAAGTATCAGTAAGTGGCCCGGGATTCTCAAAGCCTGTGTTGAGGGTCACACGAACAAAAATGCACTCTTGAAGCTAAATAAATCCAAAACCAACAAGTTAATTACCGTAAATTCCGCATTATAAGCCGCACCGGACTATAAGCCGCAGCAGCAAAATTGACTGTTTGTTACATATATAAGCCGCACCGGACTATAAGCCGCGGGTGTTTTAATGTTTTTTTTTTTTTTTTTTTTAAATTGTGTTTTAATGTTTAATTACCATATGTAAGGGTTCGTGCACAGAGGGGATTGTCGGGAAAGAGATGGCTGTTTGAGGAAGCTCCCATTTATTAACATTTCAACAAAACAACATAACACAACACCACCTGTGTTTTTTTTTACAGTGCACACAGTGTCCGCGGTGTGGTGAAAAGAGGGCAAGAGAGGAAATTAAAACAGAAGTGGATTTATAGTTAGAAAGAGTGCTAAAGAAGAGAGAATTCCGTTTTTTTTTTTTCTGAAAAAAATCCATAGATAAGCCGCAGGCGCCAAAAAAGGCCAAAAAACGGGGAAAAAGCCGCGGCTTATAGTCCGGAATTTACGGTATTTCCATTTTTACTTCAAAGTAGAACAGTCATTTCTAGGGGTGTCACAATATATCGTCCCACGAAATTTCGCGATAGTAAAACGTCACGATATGTATCGTTGAGATGAAATCTCATATCGCAAAAAAAAAAAAAAAAATTTTTTTTTTTTTTTTTTTTCAAAAAATAGACTAAGAAACGTCTTTGTTTGTTGAAGTTCAATGTGTGGAAAGTAGTTCAGTTGAACAAGTCTCTGAAGAGACACATGAGAAGTTATACAGGAGAGAAACCATTCAATTGAGTTTCTGGCAAAACTGTTTACTGAAGATGCATAAAAAATAGATTAAGAAAAGTCTTGTTGTTTGAGTTTGAAGAAAAACTGAAGATGCATAATGAGAATTAATACTGCTGAGAAACCTTTTAGTTCAAAGTAAATCTAAGTGACGGTGTAACTCATTCTATTTCAAGATAAGCCTTATCTCTCCAATCTCAATGTTTTTTCTAGTTGTTATTGTAATAACAATTTCCCACAACAGCATGTTTTGTATTTGTGCATTTCAAATAAAATACTACTTTTCCAGTCATATATTGTCATTATTCAAGTTTAAAAAAATATTGTTAAAATCGTATCGTATCGTATCGTTATCGTGAACCCAGTATCGTGATACGTATCGTATCGTGAACTGAGTGTATCGTGACACCCCTAGTCATTTCTTACACATGAGATTACTTTTAGCCTTTTAGTCATAAAGATTATTGAAAGATATTCCATACCAGACTGAAATGTTATAACAGAAGTGGAGTATTGGCCAGAATGACATGAACATTTGGACACTTATTCAGCGGGTACCTTGCATGTTGCATTCAGGTGCACTGTAAAAAAAAAAAAAAAAAAAAAAATTGCAATTCCAGCGCGGGCCACACAGGGGGCGCTCGCGGGCCGCATGTGGCCCGCGGGCCGCCTTTTGCCCAGGTCTAGGCAGTGGTTCTCAGTGCAGGGTCCGGAGACCCCACGGGTTCTTGAGGGGGTTCCGGCAGGCCCAGTTATTAAAGGGGAATACTTTATTTTCACTATAATTCCATCCATAAGCAACACAATGACAGAAAGCATGACTGCTTTGGTCATGGCTTTCATACACTTTCTATATTAAAACATCTAACAGCAAAAATATTATCAGATGGGGGACCACAAAATCTGATCAAATCCAGGTCGTTGGTCTAATAATTGATCTCAGTTTAGGGCTCTTTGACGTGAAAACGTTTGAGAACTAGGACATGGATGGCAACCATTGACAGAATCATCAAACTGAATGACAACTCGCTTTGGAGCAGAGCACTGGCAACTAGGAGTGGGCGGATCGATCCCAAAATATCGATACTCCCGATACCCGAGTCTCGTTTTGAAGAACGATCCTGACATCAAAAGATTGATACTGAACACAGCTTTTGTGCGTGCATTCATGCAGGGCTTCTCCGCCTCGGATTTGCTGTTATGGTGTCATCACATGTTCACTGAAACAACGAGTATACGTGCCTGGGCCAATAATAGTGCTTGAACGATATGCAGGGCGGGTCTTGTAAAGGAAGGCAAGCAGCAGAGCACAGAGCGGGATTGAAATCCGACGCACACAATCACATACAAACACACACATGGCATTCTGTGATCTGATCACGGCTCAAAGGAACAGGAACAGATCGTTTGGAGTTATTTTACATCAGTAAATGACAATGTTGTGAAGTGTGACGTAGCCGCATGCAGGCTGTCCACTACTGTGGGACCACTAGCCTACTACCAACTTGTTTAAGCATCTGAGAAACAAGAAAGAGCTCTGACCTGCAGAAAAGAAGGGAGGAGGAGGAGGGAAATATCAGACAGACACCCCCCCCCCCCCCTCAACACAGATAGACTCCACGGGGCAGTCTTTTCACAGAGGAAAATAATATCCAGGTATATATAGTCGTTAAATTAATATTAAGGATCTTCAGCATTGGTTAATGTTACATTTTCAAACTGTATCGGTCATAATTTATAGTGGTTGATAAATTGATAAGCCTATTGATAAACCTCAAATAATGACACACTGCTCTCCCCTACATGAAAGTTCATAAGCCATATTTAATAATAAAAAGTATTGGTATTGGTATCGATATCGGCAATTCTGGACCAGTATTACTTGGTATCGGATCGACACCAAATTTTGCGGTATCGCCCACCCCTACTGGCAACGCCCTCGAGATCACGTCGCTGCTTACAGACGTCACTACGCGCCGCCACGCCCACATGCAAGCCAGCCAGTAATGTGAGGGAAAAACACAAGCTTCCCGCCGTTGGCTTCAATGTAAAATAGCAGGACCATTTTTTTATTCTTTTTAGAAAAATAGAATCAATCTCGTTTATTAACGACACAAAGACACCATGACGACATATTACAACTGGACCGTCTCTTGGCTAGGGAACTCGAAAAAACAACTATTTTCGACTATTTCCCATAAGATGGTGGTTATTGTAGGCCCTGTGCACTGCACTAGCGTTACACCACTTCAACAAAGTGTTGCGCTATGCGCGAAAAAGACGACAATGAAAGCATTTTCGAGCGTTCTCAAACCCACATATTGCCCAAACACGACCCATGTAAACGTTTGACCCGCTGCTAGAAGAAGCTATCCAGATTCAGTGTCAGAGTCTGACATCTATCTGCTTTGCATTATGCTCTTAACTATGACGCCGACAACAACCAGTTTTCTTTTAACGTTAACGCTAGTAGTATCGCGCGCGGGATGTGGCCGAGTGGCCAAACAAGTTATCAACACATGTGATATTATTATTATTATGGAGATAGCCAAACCTTTTTTATACGGACCAATTGTTTGCTGCCCGCGTGTTGATGTCCGCTGGCGAGACGTCTGCTGCTGCCTGCTGCTGTTGACTCTCTGCTGCGGCCCGCGGCCTCCGAATTTAATTAACCTTGGTCTGGAGCTGCTAACCCCGCCCCTCAGCTATCACTACTACTATACAATACAATACAATACAATACAATACAATCTACTACCTTGATACGGCCTCTGGCTGAAACGTTTGTTTATTGTTTATTGTTTATTGTTTATTGTGGATCCATTAGTCTGCACCAAGGTGAGACTACTCTTCCTGGGGTCCAAACACATAACATAAAAATATAACACAGTAACATTGCTAATAATTATAACAACAAAGACAAAAAGAGAGTGAATCAGCTCACTCTATTAAATCATACATTTTAGAAGTACATGAATTAGTACAGTGTAGTGTTATATAACATAGCATATTGCAGTACAATACAATTCAACATATGTGTACAATAATTAATAACCCAAAGTTATCACATTATTCATCACTGCATGTTTTAACTTTTTCTTAAACAAAAATTTGTTACTTGCCACCGTTATATTACTAGGTAGATTATACGCAACTGCTCTATACATTACCGTTCTTTTCAGAGCATTGGTTTTTGGTAGAGGTAGAGTGAATTTAGCATCTACTGCCTGTCTTGATAGCCATGTCTACTCTTATAGTCTAGGGAATCTGTGAGAAAAAATGACCCAACCTTAAACTAATTGCAACAGAAATTATTTGTGTTGTATTCAACTCTTGAAACCTTCCAATTTAACATACTGAAAATCCCAGTAGTGGAACATTGTCAAAATTGGCATTGTCTCCACAAAGGAGGTGATGTTTTCGGTGCCGTTTGTCTGACCGTTTGTCTGTTAGCAGGAGGATTACGGCAAAACTACTGGGCCGATTTTCATGAAACTTGGTGGAAGGGTGTAGCATGGGTCAAGGAGGAACCTATTACATTTTGGGGCGGATCTGATCCGGGTCGGCTTAATGGAGGGGGCGGGGCTAGGTAAAAGGGTCCGTTGCAGGTGGGAGGGGGTGTGGTCAGGAAAGGGGCGGGGCTAGGGAAAAGCCCTACCAAACATACTGTAACATAACAAAACAAAACATAAATTATAGCTGCTGCGCAGCAAGGGGTCGTGGCCGGGCAAGTCTCAAGTCTTTTAGCTATAGTCCAAGTCGCGTCTCAAGTCTTTAGTCACAAGTCCAAGTCAAGTCTCAAGTCTCTTATGGATGAGCTTTCTATCATCTGCTGCATGCAATCCAGTCTGCTTAGATTAGAACACTGCCGTTCATGACAGGGCTGGGGCAGAAGGCAGCAGGTTAAGTACATGGCAGTTGAACATAGAAGCGGAGAGAGTAGGGACAGTGGAGGCAGACAGAGATAGACTGAAAAATTGTTTATTTATACTTTGGCATGTATGACATTACCGATGACATGACAGCAACAACTATGACATCACCCACCCAGTCTGCTCAGCCAGGAAGGATGACATCATTGATGACATAATCACTGATGACATCATTGATGACATCACTGATGACATCACTGATGTTGTGATTGCTCAAGTGACATCACATCATTAGGTATAGCTGGTATATATCGTGCATTCCTTTATAACTGGGAACTGGTAATCTTACCGGTTCAAAGTTGATGAGCTGGTACGTGACGTCACTAGAGCTGGTATTTCCCATTCCAAACTGGTAGGAGCCTCAGCAGCCCCGACGTAAAAAAATCCAAGATGGCTGATCCGCGCAACAACAGTAGTTATAATCGTATAAATGCTATTTAGCACTTCTGTCTTGTTTGTGTCTCATTAAATCAGCTGTACACACAGCACGGCCTACTTCTATCTGTGTGTGCAAAATGCAAAAGCGCGAAATGCCACGAAATGCCTTGTTATCTGTTATTGCTAACAATGGCTAGCCTGGCTAGCGAGTGGATCTGACCAGTGAACAAACAGTGAACTTCCCAGCTCAACTTTTCTGCAAATGGAATGCTAACAAAACGGATGTGACGTAATTTAGCCTCCACATCCCAGTTCTTTTGCGATAAAGGAACGCACTTATAATATCTGCTCCTGGAGTTGTTTGAAACACAGTCACTGAAGAACTAAATCTATAAATGAAAATAAATAAACTGACAGTCCTTCAAGTCAGTTTTGGTGGAGCACAAAGTCCTTCATCACTTGTGTTAGTGGTAGGGAGTGGACTTGGTTCAGGCGATGTGTCCCCAGTGCTTGGCGGATCCGGATCCGACACAAGTGGGCCAGACTGCGAGGACATCTCTTGGCCTCCAGAAAGACCCTGAGAGCCTCAGGATCAGCCCATTTCTCCAGGTGTGCCTGCTCTGTGGTCACCAGGGCCGGGTCAGCGCCGTGGTCCAGCAGCAGCTGGACGAAGGCCGTGTTGCACCTGTTACGCAGCACCCACTCCAGCAGGTGAGAAGCCACGTCACGGGTCAGAACGCCAGCAGCCTGGAGCAGCAGGTGGAAGCAGTCCAGGTGTTTGTGTGTAGCACTGATGTGGAGAGGGGTCAGGGTGAGTGAGCCGTGTATCCTTCTGTTAGGGTCGGCCCCGGCTTCCAGGAGGATCCGGACACAGTCCAGGTGACCGTTGTACACGGCACCGTGGAGAGGCGTCCAGTTATTCTCACCAGCTAGGTCTGCCTGTGCTCCCTGTGTGATCAGGTAGTGCACACAGGCAGCATGACCCAGCCAGGCTGCGAGCACCAGAGGGGTCCACCACCCATTAATACACTGCTCATTGATCTGCCTTCTGAAGTGGTCTTCCTGCAGCAGGCTCCTCAGTGTGTCCAGGTCTCCTGCCCTGAGGGCATGATAGAGCTCTGTGTCATCATGCTCTGCTTGAACAGCCATTCCTTCAGATGTGTCACTGTACCACACTGACTTGTATGCTGTGTTTTCCACCACTTACTGTATATAGCCTCAGCCAGGAAGGATTTATGACATCAATGATGACATCACAATTGCTCAAGTAACATCACTGATGATGTCACAACTGCTTTTATGACATCACTGATGACATCACAACCTTTTATGACATGACTGATATCACAATGCCTCTGACATCACTGATGATGTCACAATTTATGACATCACTGATGACATCACTGAGACTTTGTGTGTGAGAGTGAGTGGATTTATGACATCACTGATGATGTCATCAGTGGGACAGACAGACAAACAGACAGAGCCCTAGCTCCCTTAGATAGATAGATGTGCTCATTTTTTATGTATTTCCAGACACTTTTAGAGACACTGAGGGAATAAATTCATTACCGTAACACTTTTTTAATTGGAAATATGAAACAACAATTTTTTTTTCTCCAATGGCAAGCACTTCAATATGCTCAAGGGTATCACTCAAAATGTGTATGATTAACAAATACAAAGTTGTAGCTAACATTGCGAGAAATGCCATGTTGTATTACGACTACATCATACTACATGAGGAAAAAAAATCTGTTCTACTTAGAGACTCAACAACCATTTCTGTGGATTCCTTGCCCCCAAAAATGTGGAAATAGACACCAAATTTGTAATTCTAGGTCTAGTTGGAGTCAAAATATGGCCAAAATAATGGCAGCCATTTAAAAAAAAACGTCATTTTAACATACTTCCACTAATGGGATTTTCTGGGATTTTTTACTACAGTGTTTCGGGCATCAATATAAACATAAAAATGTGAAAATAAATTCTGTTGCAATTAGTTTAAGGTCAAACCTTATTTTCCCTAGACTATTAGTGGGGTACAGTTGTGAGTGTAAGCCCTGTGGTTTCCCAGTGTTCCAGATGTTAAACTAAAACGTTCGTTGTTGCTGCTCAGATTGAAGAGTCATTCAAAACTGTGAAAGGACGTTTGGTGTGCTGGCATTCTTCCCTACTTCTGAACTCTTTGCTTGCCCTGAGTGAGTTTTTATTTTTGAGGGTGCTCGCTATAGGCATTGTGACATCATGTCATAAGAGTAATTGTGACATCATCAGTGATGTCATAACAGCACAGGGGCAATTGTGACATCATCAGTGATGTCACAAGACCAAGTGAGTCTGCACAGCGGTCGAGCTACAAGGCGGGCTCAGCGGCCGTATCATCAGCGATGATGTCACTCGAGCAATTGTGGTTTTTGGTTACACTCGAGGCAATTGTGACATCACTGATGATGTCATACACATTGTGATATCATTGTGATGTCATCAGTGAGTGATGTCATCAGTGATGCAAAGTTGAGCAATTGTGCCGTGCTGCGGCCCGGGCTGGGTTTGTGGGCTGCAGGGCGGGCGAGGCTGTGAAGACCTTCATTTTTCTAGCAAAACACTGGGATCAGGTTAATTAACACATTATTATAATAGACTATGCAACGTTTTAGGAGCCAATATATAAAAATCATCTCTGTGTGGTACATTTAGGACCATTTGGCCCATGTGGCCAGAACATTGAGATATAATTTATATATTTCTATTCTATATTATTTTCTATGTCGATGGGTCAGACCAGTTAACCTGACCCTGCCAGATGGCTTGTTGTGATCGTGATTCGTGATCTCATGATCCTGTGCGAATCCAGCTGCCCAAGACCAGCCTCAGAGCCAGGACAAACTGCCCAATCAATCTGCAAATAGATCCCGCTCCATTCACTTTGATTGACAGATGACTTTGTTTGAAAAATGTAATTCAGAATAATATCATCATGTAATTCAAAATAAAAGCCATTAAAAGCTTTTATGAAATAAAAATACAAATATAGTCATGTTATTATGAAAACAATATTATTATTAGGGGTCCAAGCACGAAGTGCGTGGATCCCTATTGTATCTGTTCCGTTTATTATTATTATTATTATTATTCTGCCCTAAAACAGCATGCACGTCAAAAACCGTAAGGGCTACAGTAGCCAGACCTTGCACATAGGTTGGAAATGTGCCCCACTGCTCAGAGACAAAAAATTAGCCATATTGGCCAGATGGTGGCGCTATAACAGACCCTTTTGCGTATTGACCCATAACTCACACCCATTTAAGCCTGCTAGATTTTCCCAAAAAAAAAACGAACTCGTCCTAGGCCATTTGCCCGAATGAGCCCAAACTTTTTCTGTGTCATCTCTGGACTTCCCTGATCTAAAGTTGTATAAAGAATTTGGATACGTGAAACCGTCTTGAAATATTAAATGTTTAAACTTTGACACTATGTCATCATAGATGACATCATAGATGACATCATAGATGACATCATAGATGACATCATCAGTGATGTCACAAGACTGTCACCTTCTCTATGACGACGTCAGTTATGACATCATAAATGACATCATAAATGACATCATAAATGACATCATAAATGACATCATAAATGACATCATAAATGCCCTTCTCCTGGTACTATATAAAGCCCCCATCACCACAGCTTAAATCTAGGGGTCCAAGCACGAAGTGCGTGGATCCCTATTGTATCTGGGACATACACCCCCCAAGTCACCGGAAGCTTGGACCCCGCATCGCCGCTTGCGGCTATATTTATTATTATTTCTACTAAAGAATAACACAGCCTACTGGTAAATACATTATTAATTTATATGCAGATTATATTCTGTGTTCATTTGTATAATTGCAATTTCACTGACACATATTTATTAATCTAATATGGTCCTCCACAGTGAAGGTGGCCCAGAGACTGTACAGGTTCCAGAAAAGTGGGGTGTTCGCCGGGGTTCGCCCCTGTGTGAGGCCCCTGTGCAACGTGGATTACGGTAACTTGAGTGTCAGTGCCATAAATCATCTTATTACGGTAACTGATCGTCGCGCGCAAGCTTGTCCTTATCAAAATGGCGCTGTCCTTGTCTTTGGTCCGACTGTGTGGATTCCGCACAAATGGGATAACAGCCAGCCTTTATTCTCCTTACGTGCCGTCTCAGTCCAGGTATAAACGTGTTAACGCTAACGCTAACGCTAGTAGTTTATAATTCGTCCATGACTTGTCATAGTTTGGTTTACTGGTTGAAAACGTGCTAAGCTAGTAGTGTAGTGTTAGCTAGCTTTCATATTTTGACATGTAATGCTACTAGACATAAGGGAAAACAATACAGTCTATGGGGAAAACCATTGGAAAACCTAATCAGGCAATGGCATGCCATGATATAGTGTTAACACGAAATTTAGAAGAGCCTGAGGGTAAGCCATGATATAACATTCAGCCAATGTACTGTTATTGCTTCATGAGCAGCATGAAAAGCACCAATCGTTTTGTTGTTATTGTTGTTTTCATACATAAGAATAAATTGTGTAACGTTACAGTTGGATGCATGCATGGTATAGGTCCAGAATGGCCTTTGTAGGAGCTAACGCTAGCATGTGTTCCCCTCTTGTGCACTACAGGTTGTCCCTGTGTAGACACTATTCCTCCTCTAAGGTCAGACGAGGACGAGGTTTTGCTCAACATGTTGCGACCAGGCTCCAGTGGGCAAATAGCAAGTATGAAAGTTTCCTCAAAAGGCGATTCCCCCGCTTTTACCAGCTCTATCACACTTTTGTGGAAGGTAAACGCACTTTTAATTAAACACAATAACTCTCATGTATGTCTCAATACATCGCAATACATCTCTTACCTAACATACAGTATATGCAGTTACGTACACTATGAATGTATGTACGTTTATCATTATTCCAGGTTTCAAGCTACTCTTACAAGATGCCAAAGATGTCAGGAGGATAAAAATCAAGATGTTCACTGATGGACTAAAACCTCAGGATTTGCCCTACAGGGACATGGAGAAACTCCGACAGGTGGGTCAGTGGGTCATGGTTTCCTGGAGGCTGAAGGACCTCACCTCACGAAATCCAAACGTTTAGACATAGAGGTGGTGAAGACATACTCAAATGTTTGGCTGTGATTGAAATCCTTTAGATGACTGATCTGATTGTACACACTCTTCCAACACACACCACCGACCAGCGTGGCCTCTGTTTCCAAATTGTAGCTTTACGTATTTAATCTTTGTTCCACAGGTTCGCAGAGACGTCATCAAGGCCATTCCACTGGTGATGATATCTATCCCTCCCTTTGCCAACTATCTGGTCTTTCTCCTGATGTGAGTTATTTTGAAATGAGTCCCTTCTCATTTCAACCATCACCGTTTTGATTCACATTCAGCAAATCATTCTGAAATGATCAATCGTTGTAAATGAGTATAATTTCATTTGTGTCGCCTTCACTAATACATTGTGCTCTACAATGTATTGAATCTTCCTGTGCTGCGTTCTGTAATGATTTGCGAGCAACCTCTGACCTATGACCCCTCCCCTGAGAGTTAGAATAACGTCATCGGAGCACTCCCAAATCACGGAGGTGAGAGACCGTGATAACCAGCGGATCTCTTCCTAATAGAGGCTATCCCATACGACTATAAATACCCAGAGTAAAAGGCAGACACGTAAATTCCCCCCGATGAGTAACAACACGTTAATCCTTTGTCCACCTCCGGGTCTTAATCTAGGACCTCTACCCCCTCCTCCCCGAACATCGGGTGGGCAGTCTACCGATACAGGTGGCCTTACGGCACTTTTTCCCTCCAGGGTGAAAGAATTGACTAACCTATATAGTAGAATCACCCAGTACATATTTCTCCGGTGAGAAACGAGCTGAAGCCCGAGATCATTCTGTCATTTCTACATGCATGGAGGAGGCTAATTATCTGAACCCAAAATCATGCCTCTTACCTTATTGGATGTGTGGACCCTTCTCAATGATGTTTTGAAGAAGAAAAATGAATAAATAAAAATCCTTGGTTTTTATAGGTTTTATATATAAGTTAACACTTCTCCTTACAAAGCATACTATTATTGTCCATTACATTCTGTCCAATATAGATGACATCATTATCCAATGTTCATTACCTTAATTTTCAACATGGAGTTCATCATACTCTCCCTATTTAAGTATCACTCTTGGCTTTTAACGATTTCTTATCTGAGATGGCCAACCTGTCTAAATGAAACCTGGTGTATCTCTGATATGTATCTTGTTCCCATCTAATGTGGCTCTGGTGATCTCCTCTCTCTCCCTTGTGGAGTCTATATCTAGTCTTCGTGCTCCAACCGTGTTCTCACGGGGGATTTCCTGCACGGGCACTCGGACAGTGCATCTTTTCCCTAATTCCGAACTTATTTCTTAATCTAATGGCCTGCCTAACACCTCTCTCTCCCTTGTGGAGTCTATATCTAGTCTTCGTGCTCCAACCGTGTTCTCACGGGGGATTTCCTGCACGGGCACTCGGACAGTGCATCTTTTTCCCTAATTCCGAACTTATTTCTTAATCTAATGGCCTGCCTAACACCTCTCTCTCCCTTGTGGAGTCTATATCTGGTCTTCGTGCTCCAACCGTGTTCTCACGGGGGATTTCCTGCACGGGCACTCGGACAGTGCTTCTTTTTCCCTATTTCCAGAACTTCTCTTAATCTAATGAGACCTGCCTACAGCATCTATGCTCTATCCCTGGTGGATTCGAGAGCATCTAAGTGACGGTCTCCCGTCTGACTCCCTGCCTATGCAGGAGAGCCCCAAGGCTCTGAGGTCCAGTTCTTTTATCTGTCATTGTCGAGGGTGTGTTCTATATTTTTGCTGACTCAATGACTTCAATTCTGATTGGATGCTACATGATCCCTCTCCTAATATTGGCCCTGCCCATCAACTGGGCCACCTCCCTTAGGTGTCTTGAACTCAATGATACTCTAACACTGAACCATCCTTATCTGAAAACATCCATCAACTTGGACACCTCCTATGGTCTTGAACTCAATGACACTCTCTTGCCACTCTCATCTGAAAACATGTTATGTAACAGGCTTACTTCAGCACACAACAATGCATTAATACAATTGTAATTTCAAACTTTGTGCATGTAACACAGACTATTTCAGCATACAATTAAAATCCATTCATATTGAGATTACATTTTTCACTTGGAAGTCCATAGACGCGTGTTCACATCCCTCAGTCAACACAATGCATTTCAACGATATTATACAATCCATGTTTCACGTGACATAATGGTTATAACATTGTGACTTCAGTGCACACAGGATATATAGAAAAACTTTGGTGAATAGCATTTTGATTAAATAGGAGTCTCCTCTCCTCCAGTCGGCTTTGCACCCTCGCAGGTGGTGGAGCAAAAGTTCATCCAAAGTTCAGCTTTGCCAACAGTTCACACCGACCTATTAAAGTTTTTCGCCGGCATCGAGTCTACACACAAAGTCAATGCAAACGAGCGATTGAGCGTATATTCACCCGGGAGAAAAATCGCTGGGCGTCCGAGCGACAGAGACAGAGCGATAGGGAGAAAATTCGCTCGTCGCCCGAGATGAAATATCCCAACTCGAGCTAAATTACGCTGGCATCAGTCGCTCGCTGCTCAACACTGATTGGCTGCCGTGTGAGAGCGAGTCAAGGATCACATTGGCTTGGAACAAACCGCTGGTTTATTGTGTGGCAACAAACCGCATTGACAGCTGATTGACAGGCTGACAGCTGACATGAAGTGAAGTCTGTACTACCGGTATAGAGCTCGCGTTAGGAGCTCTATACCTGATAGGCTTAGCTTGTAAACAACTACGGTGGCTCGTAGTGGACAAACATCATGACATTGCGTAACATTATAGCCCCCAGATATCCGTCAATTCGCGTGGCTGTTGAGGAGCGATTTAAACACAGTGACAGAGCGATTCCAAAGGGTTGAATCGAGCGACAGAGAGAAAAATAAATATCTCGGTGTGAACACAGCTTTATGATATGTGCTTCCCATCACTCTGTGTCTCTCTCCTCCCTTTGCTACCATCCTGTCCTGTTCACTGCCAGGTACCTTTTCCCTCGCCAGCTCCTGATACCTCATTTCTGGAATGCCAAGCAGTTGGTCGAGTTCCGGGGAGTGTACCACTCCCACAGAGTCCAGCACCACTGGGCAGTGCTCAAAGGGCTCGAGAGCACGAGCCGGCGGGCCAAAGATGGCCACCTGCAGAGTCGCCTTAAGGACTTGTGCACGAAAGTAAGTGAATGTATCAAAACGTCTTTGTGAAAGGAGCACACACACTGTGTATTTTGTTGAAGAGAAGATCTTTATCAGTATTGTGTTCCATATGCAAAATGTTAATTCAGGCAGGATGGATGCAGATGTTAATGGCATCTTCTGGTGTTGCTGCGTATTTTCAGGTGCAAAGTGGAACACACCCCCAAGTGTCTGAAATCTGTGCTGTTCGAAGCCTATTTTCTGGACCCCCGTTGGGTATGAAGAGGATGCCAGTGGAACAAATGGTCAGTGAACCAACAGTGCGCCTCCTCACTCTTTGCTAACATCCTATATTAACAGAAGCAAACTTCTAGGACAAAATTCTATTTGTGATTCGATTTCCATGTTAAGCCTGAAAGGCATAGGGCAGGGGTGTCAAGCATACGGCCCGGGGCCAGAACCGGCCCGCCAGAGGGTCCGATCCGGGCCCACATGATGACTTTGCAAAGTGTAAGAATTGCACTGAGAAGTCCTTCAATCCAATGTGATGCACTTGTGAAGGCTAAAGTAGGTTTACGGAGCAAGATAAATAAGTAGCCTGTTCATATTTTCTGTATTCATCACTAAATGGTCAATTATTTCCAGTACCCTTGAATATAGAGAATTGCACAGTTGCCATCAATTGTGATTCACAGTTAGAGACAGCAGATTTGATAATTGTTTGATAGGCCTATGATAGCTGAGATAATCCTAAGTGAATACGTGTTCTTAAAATCTACCTGTAATTCTTTACACTGTTAAAAGAAAGTGGAACAACACATCGCATGTGGCCCATGAACTAAAATGCGTTTGACACCCCTCGATAGAGACTCTGTACAGCTGTAGAACATCACCTGACTTTCTCTGTCCCGTCCTCCCAACCAGAGACACATGTGCCGCCTGCTCTTCCTAACGCCCCGCCTCCCGGGTTTCCTGATTGGCAGCCGGCTGAGCAGCCACGCCCTGGAGCTGCTCCATCTGGACCGCGCCCTCAGCAGACTGGGTCCCCATCAGCTCGACGACTCCGAACTCAGACAGGTCAGCGACTCGGCACGCGACTCGACCCATTTCATTCATAGCCGCAGGACCGACTCGATTCACATCAGGAACCCGGCTCTGTTCCTTTGCCAAGTCGTAAGCTGTGCGATGAATAACCCCATTATCACTCCATTTGATTTGACACTCCTTAGGCTTGTTACATCAGAGGTCTCGACTCTGATCGTCTTGGCGCTCACGAGTGCCGTGAGTGGATGTCCGCGTGGCTTCAGGTGTCCTCCTCATTGAAAGGTATCTTGAGTGTGATGCATTTGTCTTCCTCCTTAAAAGGGACACTCCACCGATTTTCAACGCTGATTTATTTTGCACAGAATCTCACACATGTCCGAAAAGTGCAAACCGTTTTGCAGACAATCATTTAGTTTGACAGTTGTTGAGAGTTGCTTTGAGTAAAGTTGTGGACCAGTGATGTCATTCATGCACAAATTCAATCACCGGTCCACAACTTTACTCAAATCAACTCTCAATAACTGTCAAACTAAATGATTGTCTGCAAAACGGTTTGCACTTTTCGGTTATGTGTGAGATTATGTGCAAAATGAATCGGCATTGTAAATCGGTGGAGTGTTCTTTTAACATAACTACTCGACGCTGTTTAACGTGCCTGTTTTGTCTCATACCTGCTGTTTTTTTACCTTATTTTTGCAGAATCGGAGGTGTCTCTGCTTTTGCACAGCATGGTGTTGCTCTCTGCCAACTTCCCCAAACGCCACTGACAGGAAGTCTGGAGCGTCCTGCCACTTCCATGCCCACAGCCCCCCCCCCCCCCCCCCCCCCCCGCGCGCTGGGTAGAACAGCTTCCAGAGAGTTGTCAACATCCCCTTTCTACCGAGGGGAAAACCTTTGAAAGCTGCGCTGGTGGGCAAGATCTTTATGTAGAAATACACCCGTCTTCAGCCTAAAACTCCTGACTGCAGTATGGAAGAGTGTCTCATCCCCTCTAATTGTGGTGCCATACATTTGCCCTATTTTAATTCTGACATCTGGTACGGACACATCGTGGAAAATCTTCCCCACCCACATTGAGTGATTCATGTTAACAAAATGCAACAATACCAAGAAATAGGTTAACGTGGCGTCCGGGGTAATGTAGCGGTAGATTCCCTGCCTACCAACACGAGGGTCGCAGGTTCGCACCCCCGCGTTGGCGGCTTGGTCGTTCGTCCATACAGGCACGATTGGCTGTGTCTGCGGGGTGGGAAGCCGGGCTAGGGGTGTCGTGGTTGCTGCACTAGCCTAGCGCCTCCTCTGCTCGGCCGTGGCGCCTGGTCGTGGCGTAAGGGAACTGGTGGGAATAGCGTGATCCTCCCAGGTGCCATGTCCTGCCGGTGAAGCAGCCCCGCTGTCAGGTGAAAAGAAGCGGCTGGCAACTGCGCATGTGTCGGAGGAAGCATGGTGCTAGTCTACGGCTCTCCCCAGATCGGCAGAGGGTGGAGCAGCGACCGGGGCAGCAGGGGAAATTGGCCAAGTACAATTGAGGAAAAAATGGGGGGGGGGGGGAATCAGGAAAAAAATAAATAGGTTAACATGACGTTATTAAACGGCACACTCCAATTCCTCCCTAGTTCCTGTGGGTGAAGTGACCGTACCAAACAGCAGAATCTAGTGCTAGATCTCAGTACGGAGGACCTGCATTGATTAAGTGATGCACTGACTATATTTATTGGTGATGCTGATTGGATTCCGTGGGCACCTGTTCTATCTCAAGCTAGTCACCACTTTACTCCGTTTACTCCTAAGCTAACCCATCATTACACAGACAAGCAGGGAATATAAAATGGACTATTGTTTAAACAAAGAGTTCAACAGCGCTTTCATGGTCTGTGAATGTTTAGCTTGTGGAATGATAAATATAAAAAGTCGTTTGGCCAGAGAGACATTCCAAATCTAAAAATACAGATAAGATGGCTTTCATGTGGGATTTCTGTTCGACGTTGTTCAAGTCAAACACGACTTATTTTGTTGCGTATTTTCTCATGCCTTTGTACCTCATTTAATGACTCCTGTGCTTAAAGTTCCTCACTATCAGTACTGCAGATCTTCAGCAAAAAAAATGGAGATTGTACAAATGCAAAAGGGGAACTTTGAGGAAAGCGCTCTCAAAGGAAAGACATTTCCAAAAGGATCAATTGAGCAGATAAGAGCACCCTTTTAAAGAAAATGTTGATGGATGCCTAATATTGATAAAGAGAAAATAAATAGCCTCCTGAATTACAAAGACAACATTCAAAACATTTTTGGGTGCGGCTCAATGACAAGCCCTCTGAAGTACTGTGGACTGACTGAAAAGAGTTGCGATGGCACTTTACTGGTTCAACTCTGTTTACTTGTTTAGTTTAGTTTTTTGTTCTGCGGCTTAACATGTTAGTCAATTTCTATTGGGCGGAACACACTTCTGCACTACTTTCATGCTAGCCTTTTTTTTTGTGCCTACTTACAGGTAACAGTATAAAGAGGAACTGCACGTCCCTTGTGCTGATGTCTGGGCCCGAGTAGTAAATTATGAAAGGGGAAATGACATTTGTCATTTGCACTTCCTGTGCCTTTCTCAGTAGAGCTCAAGTCACTTGACGTTTCCAGCCCCGGAAGAGAGTTCTTCATGAATTTTCTCCATAGACGTTTAGAAAAATCCTTATGAGTTTTAAGGCTGGAACCAAGCCAACCCGTGACCTCCCGAATCGTGAGTGACCATAAAACATTTCACTTGGAGAAAAAATAAAAGCGAAATTTAAGAAAAAAGAATCTCGCTTATTTTTATTTTTTGCTCCGACTGAAATGTTTTATGATCACTCGTGATTCAGCCTTAAAACTCGTTATATAAGGATTTTTCTAAAAGTCTATGGAGAAAATGAACGGGGGAACTCCCTTCCGGGGCTGGAAACGTCCCGGAAAGTCACATGACTGCTGAGCTCCATGACTGGTGCAATCCATTAGAAATATGAAGGATTGCAAATATTCTGTATACTTTTTTTTTTTTTAAATACAACTTTGGAATGTGTTGCTGTGCCAATATTATGTACATTGTAAAGGAACTGTGTGTCTGAAATAAACAAACTTGATGGTGCTTCAGCTCATATTTACACTTAAGGCAAGTCTGGATGTCATTTTAAAGAGTCTTTAATAAAAATAGAAACTGGGAACCAGCAAGACAAAGAAAATCCAGCATCAAAATAGATCTCAACATTAAGCTAAGCAAAAGATGTTACAATTCCTCACAACCAACAAGAAAACACACATAACTGACCAAAACAAAGTAGATGTTGATCTCTCCTATAATAGCTAAATCCATCATTCTGCAGTCCTAAATACATACATCTAGGTAGTGATGTTGTTGGCTTATGACGACGTATATATTGTTCAGTGAAATATGAGATGTAAATATTAAAAGGTTCTAAATGAAGCTCCCAATCAACATGACCGTGAAGTGAACAGCCAACTCCGGCGTCAAGAGCGATCACATGACTTCGTAGCCACTGCGGATGCCTCTCATCAGGCAGCAGGCAAAGACGATGCCCATTATCTGCAATGAGGAAAAGCAGAACAAGCAGTCAACATCGACTAAGTGCGTGTGTGTGTGAGAGAGACTGACGGGAAGAGGAAACCAGTGAGTAATACAGACAAACAGAAAGGTGTGACATATAAAGGATGTGAGCTGGTGTGTCATACAAGCATACTCTCAGAGTCTAGAGGGGTTTTTAAGAGGTCGGGTCCTTGCTCATCTCTGGAGCAAAGTGACTGGGTAGGTTAGTAGGCCTATAAGTTTGGCCTGTGAGTATAATGTGTTTTACTGTGATGATTGTCTTATTTTCTTGAGTAAGTGTGTTTATGTAGTTTCTAATGCAATTTTGAGTGCGACTAATAATGGATGATTTTAGGATCGGTTCTCTTCAAGTACCATATTTATTGGTGTCTAAATCTATTTTATGTTGTGTGATGTTTTTTTTGAATAGTTTTTTAGATGACTATGTGTTTTGTGTTATTGTCTGTCCTGTTTTTAGAATATCGGGGACCATGTTGAAAATAAGTGTTTACACTTTTACATGCCATCCCTTGGATCTTGTTGTCTATATACCCATTAATAAAGTCAATCAATCAATCAAGCATAGGCATTTCATAGAAAGACCCCCCCCCCCACCACCACAATGCAACAAGTAAAGGGACTCTTATACAGGGTAGGCAACATTATAGGGCGAATGATATACATGACAAAGCCCTTTGACTGCAGGGCAGTACCGTACATGTGTGTGTCTGTCTGAACTCTAAAGTACTTCACTCTTGTCTTGTGGGACGTGTTCATACCTGCAGGAAAGCGATGACGATCGCTGCGACTATAATCCACTGAACATTCTTCTTCAGTAACGCCTCCACAGCATCCTGGCAGCCCTACATCAGCAAACAGAAAAGGTGAAGTTAGTTTCAACATGCACGTTGGTGTCGCCGTCCTTTCACGAGATGCATCACTTCAGGCTGAAACATTTACTTTTCAGTTGAAATGATTTTATTGGTGCATGCTGTGCAAAGTAAATATCGTTTTACAACACAATATTGGAAAGAAAAAACATCAAGAGATTTTCTTTTTTAAATACCGCCCGGGGGAGAAACGGGCGAGACAAAAGAAAAGATGGGAGGATAACATCCAAGAATGGACTCAATTCAAACTGGGTGAAACAGTGAGAGCAGCCGAGGACAGAGAGAGAGATGGAGAGAGCTTGTCGACAGATCATCTGTGGTGTCCTAACGACCCTCCGGGGTTATGGGATAGGTGAAGGTGAAATACCACCCGCCTGTCTAACCACCAGACAAATGAACAATAATCCGAAGATCCAGAAAATAACAATAAAAAGAAAATGGAAGTGAGAAATAAAAAAGGGCATTTACTTCTTTTTAATAATTTTATATAATAATTATTATTATTTACTTCTTTTGAACAGAAATATAGTGTTTATAGATTATCTCAAGTTTACCTTCTGGTAGACTTTGTTGGGGTCCATCATGGCGCCGCGTCCGCAGTTTGCCGTGACGTTCATACAGCAGGAGTCCGGCACAGTGTTCGGCACGGCGGTGTTGAAATCTCTCCAGTCGGAGGAGCTGTTCACTCCACAGCATTTCAGCTGGAAGACAGATGGAAAGAGACACAAAACACTTGACGCATGTAATCCCACTAATATGGAGGTTAGGTAGCAGCTGTAAGGTTTCCCCCAATATGTACATTATGTATGGATACAGCTTACGTATGTATATGTCAATAGAGTGTAAGATAAGCTAAAGGTAAACCCCGTCGTGCTATACCTAGCGACCAACAGGCTCAGCAGCAGTGTTATGTGAAGGTGTTGTCAAACTAAGCAAATAAGAAGAGGGGTTACGCGATACTCACATCCTCCTGCAGTTTATCCACCGTCTTCTTGAATTCGTCTGTGCCATTGTTGTACTGCTTAATCATGTCAGTCAGACTCTCCTGGACAATCACCGTGAGCTAGATGGAGGCAGACGTGGAAAAAGATGGAGAAGAAATTACATCATACCTTCTGCTGGTTGTTCTGTGCCTATAACAAGCATGCATCTTACACTCACTTTGCCTCTGAAGATGTATCCAGCGATGGCTGCTCCGATCTCAATGATGATAATCAGGGAGAGGAGGATGGAAAACTGCAAGGAAATGCATTTTATTTAAATAACATACAACTGATTTAACCTTTTTGTGACCATGTTATTAGGGCTGCAACTAACGATTATTTTCATAATCGATTAATCTGTCGATTATTTTCTCGATTCATCGATTAGTTGTTTGGTCTATAAAATGTCAGAAAATGGTAGCAAATGATGATCAGTGTTTCCCAAAGCCCAAGATGACGCCCTCAAATGTCTTGTTTTGTCCACAACTTTTGTTTGTCATTTGTTTGTTTTGTCCACGACTCAAAGATAATATCAGTTTACTGTCACACAGGAGTAAAGAAACCAGAAAATATTCACATTTAAGAAGCTGGAATCCGAGAATTTAGACCTTTTCTCTTAGAATTGTACTCTTAACGATTAATCGATTATCCAAATCGCTGTCGATGAATTTTCCGTCGATCGACTAATGGATTAATGGTCGCAGCTCTAACATGTTATACGAGTTACCATGGTGATCATGCAGTAGCTCTCCTTCCAGGCACCACAGCAGCCAAAGAAGGCAATGAAGAAGATCACCACCCCCACTATGATGAGGACGAGCGGAGCCGAGGAGGCCGACGCGTCCTTGATCATGAAGGTGCTGTGGATCGCCATCTGAACCAGTATTCCCACCACAATCAGTGCCAGGCCACATATCTGCAGGAGAGAGAGAGAGAGAGGCCCATTAGTTTAGGATGCAGTGGATCACGCGCTTTCGCTAAAAACTGACAACTCATTTCTCTTTCATGAAACATTCAGACATTTTTTTGGCCCGAGTTGCACAGCGGAAACGGTATGTGCGACCTGATAACACCCGTGGGATGCGTCAGCAAATTGCAGCTACCACCACTACTGCAAAACGGATGGAAATCATAAGAGGGAAATTGCAACTATTTTGCAATTCAGAGGAGAAATCATGCGATTAATGTGATACTCATGTGCTGCAATTTCCTGGGTGGGTGGGGAGGGACAGAACAGTGCATTGAGAAGATGGTCAGCTGGTGCTGCTGCAAACATTACAGTCAACTGAATGGCTTTACTTTTTCAAAAGGAAGTGGTCAGTCCACTGACTTTTTGGTTGTTGTTGTTGTTGCAATTTCTACTTTTTATAAGGTAATTAAAAGCAGTGAATGAAGGATACTTGTATTTATAATGCACACAGGCTGATACTTGATACTAAATAAGCAAAAGTGAGTTCCAATGAGCAGAACACACACCTCCCTTTATTACATAACAGCATCACAAGATTAACCCCTCCCCGTGTATTTTGGTTATTTGTGTCTGTGTGGTAAGTTCGGTCACTGGGCTACCATAGAAAATCGAGAGATACGCATTTCCTTTTCATGGGAAGTCGTTGCTACAGTATGTGAGTCAGATGAACAACATCTATAACCCCTGCTATCACTTTTAATATATTTACCCTCATCACATAGGAAATGCAAACATCCTGTAAGTAATGCGGACAGAATAGATAACAGAACAGAACAGAACAGAAAAATGAGGGTCAGGGCCAGCTACATAATATCCACATATTCTGGTCAAAATAAATACACCTATAAGGATTTCATGGAAAGACGCTGTGAAAGGTCTGCCTTGAATCTATAGTATATTCTATATATGTATATGTATGTATAGGTATATTCCATTTTTCCTTAACATCCTAGAATAGCAGTTTACCAAAGCTGCTGGAAACAGAGAAAGTGCCGCAGGAACAACAGTTTACCGACCGAACTGGTTTTACTACTTGTACATCCCACATGTTTTAATGGTGTCACTTATCAAGATAAAGCACATGGTAACACAAGCGCAAGATACACTGTTGAAATACCACGGGGGGGGGGGACGAGGGACAAACAAAAAAAACAGTCTGCTTCCTCAATAGCCGCACTTGAAATGAGAAGCAAGAGTCTGAAGTATAACTACGGACCACAGATGGTAAAAAGCAGGAAGTAAAGCAGCTGTACGCTAACACCATTAATTATGCTTCCATTCTGTTTAGGCCTTCCAATGCCAGGTGCCCTCATTAACTCATTAATGCTAATGATTACACCTGTGTTGTTTCCTGCTTTACCACCTCAAAAAAGGTTGCTGTGAAATGAGCCTATTAAAGGAACACTCTGCCCATTTTCAACCAGCTTTGTATCATTAGAACATCAGTAGTATATCAGAAAACTGTAAACGGTTTTGAAGTCTGTCATTTTATTTGACAGTTATTGAGTGTTAAAGTGTGGAACAGTGACATCACTGGTCCACACTAACTCAAATTAATAACTCATTAACTCAAATCAACTCTCAATAACTGTCAAACTAGATGAATGATGAATAGTTTGACAGTTATTGAGAGTTGATTTGAGTTAATGAGTTATTAATTTGAGTTAGTGTGGACCAGTGATGTCACTGGTCCACACTTTAACACTCAATAACTGTCAAATTAAATGACAGACTTCAAAACTGTTTACAGTTTTCTGATATACTACTGATGTTCTAATGATACAAAGCTGGTTGAAAATGGGCAGAGTGTTCCTTTAACACACTAACCATAGTGCATCATGGGTTTATTGCAAAATCCTAATAATCCTATCCTATAAACATTCATAGAAAAGCGTTGGAGGACAGCAAACGTATTGTGTTGTTTTGAGAACAAACACTTTTTTTCTTCCAACACTTTCACCACTTGCAGCCTAGAAGAAGGAAGTCTGGAGGGGTCAAACGGTACCAGTACCAACCGATGACCTCGCACTTTATCCACCTCTGGACCTTTCCTTAGTAGGTAACACCAACTCAGGACCTTTCCTTAGTAGGTAACACCAACTCAGGACCTTTCCTTAGTAGGCAACACCAATGTAAATATTTGAGCTTGAGTCAAATAGGTGGCTGGTGGTTGACGTAGGGAAACATTAAGGGCATAAGCAGGATAGCAAACAAGAGCTAAGAGGATCTCATAAAGGGTTAGGGATAGGGTTACATAAATCCTTGAATAGAATAGAAATACCACAGAAAACTAAAAATAGAATAGAAAACCAGGTTGTGGTTGTGATTTTTTTTCCTTTGGCTTAATCTCAAAATAGAGTAGAATACATAAATGTAATTTTTTTTTTTTCATTCTCCATTTCCTCCTGTGTGGGATGATTACTTGGATTTCACTCAAAAGTTCACTGTGCAGGGACCGATCTTTCCGGCTTTTTGAGTGG
Source organism: Poromitra crassiceps (assembly GCF_964638095.1). Classification (NCBI taxonomy): domain Eukaryota; kingdom Metazoa; phylum Chordata; class Actinopteri; order Beryciformes; family Melamphaidae; genus Poromitra; species Poromitra crassiceps. The sequence goes on along the minus strand of NC_139637.1, from coordinate 2,469,684 downwards.
CATTGTGTTAGTGAAGGAGGAAGGGGAGGAAAAGAAAAAAACAAAACAAAGAGCGTTGATCTGGAAAAAGTCACATGATATCGTTACACTTTGAAATCTGGTCACAAGATTCACATTCCATCATCAGCACCTCTCCCTCTTTTCCCTCACTCTCTCTCTCATGTACACGCACGCGCACACACACACACACACACACACACACACACACACACACACACACACACACACACACACACACACACACACACACACACGTAAACCCCCCAAAACATGTAAATCTGATGTCACAGATGTGTGACTCTCTACCATGTTTTAATGAGTTACTTTTAGCCTGCTAGATGGATTAAGAAAGAAAGAAGGTGAGGAGTCTAAAACAGGAAGTTCTTATCTGTGAAAGGATTGTGTAAGAAGGAAAGGTTGTGTTGTGTGTGTGCGTGTGTGCGTGCGTGCGTGTGCTTATCAGCTGACATATGGTAACCCACAAAACAACATTCATTTTCAAAGTCACACGGTTGGCAATCTTGGCACAAAAGAGAAATGTCACTGACGGCGGTGGATAGCCTACATTTCAGTATCTCACCTCACTTTAATAATCTGGTGAAGTGATATCCACACAAACATGAGAGTGGTTCTCAAAGTGGGATCCCGGGCGGGGACCCCCAGGGGTCAGTGAGGGGATTCCGGGGGTCCCCAGCAAAAAAAAGGGGGGTCATTTTATTTTTCGCTATTTCCATCCATAAGTAACACAATGACAGATGGTCATGGGTTGCATCTTTGTAAATAAAACATCTAAAAGTTTTAAAATCTTGTGAAATGGGGGGTCCTGGGGTCTAATTTTTGGTCAGTTTAGGGGTCGTCGACGTGAAAAGGTTAAAGGTTACTCACCCAGAAAATGAAGTTGAAGAAGAAAAGCAGGAACTTGACACATTTCATTCCTCCCTCGACACCCATGGCTGATGAAGATCGATGTCCTGGATCAGAAAGAAGCAAGCAAGCAGTGTTTCATTTCATTTTCAATGATGATGAACTCCAGTACACCAGTTATATATGGACAGCATTTTCAGAAGGAAGCTGATTTCAGAGTCGCGTCCCCAGAAGGCCTCATGCGCCACCGCACTGCCACGAGAAGTCAGCAGCATCTGTGACAATCTGCACATTTTATATTCCAGGACATAATTCCATCATTGAGCAAACAAATACGCAATTGTTTGTTTAATTGATCGTCCCTACGATTTCTCTTTACATCAACTCGAGGGATTCGATGCATAATAACCAGCCCCCCCTCCTCCTCCCTATAAAGTCATAAAAGCCGTAGAGTTGAGTGCACCAGCTAGTCCCTGCTGTGAATACTGAATAGGCCTATATAAAAACGGCCAGGGTTGCTCTCGTAAAGAAACTATCATCACATAAGACCGTGTCAAAATGTGTTCAAATCCGATTCTATTCAACAGGTCTAGTGAAGCTGTTATCAAAATTGGTCTGTTTTGGTGAAGGAGAAGCTCCAACACTGCCCAGACCGTTAATCACAGCCAGGAAACAATGCGAGCTTTGTCTCAAGGCTAAATTAGATCAACGAGGTCTCTTTCTCTCTATTGAATTCGTCACAGATTGACAACTTAACTAAGTTAGCCTAAGAAAAACATATAGCCAGTTTACGTTAACCGTTACGCCATTTCAACCCAAACCCGTTTCCTCACATTTCGAAACCCCAACCAACAGCTTCATCTTTGTTGATGTCTTTTCTTTCATGTAACTTAAAACATAAACAACACAACTAACGGTATAGCTAGCTCCAGATACATTCCGTCTCCTCCACGAGGTTAATTCGAAGGTTTATATTTTAGCTATTTCTTTAGACATACCTTTTTGAAGAAAACTCTTATAATTCCTGCTTTACGGAGGCGAAGACGAAGAGTGTTGAAAGTTTAGGTCCCTCCCTCCCTCTGCTGCTCTCTCTGCTGTGTGTCTCTGCTCCTCTCCTTCCTCCCCCTCAACTTGATGCTGGTTATGAGCATGAGGCGGATGACCAAGCTGAAAAAAACTTCACATCAGTCATGCTGCCTTCAAGGTCTCCTCCTCGGCTCGGTGACTCCTACTTCCCAGTGGGGCGTCTTTAGGCAAAGTGACCGCCTACTTCCTGCTTCAGCACTACCAAAGATTTTCATCCGCCATTTATTTTCCCATCCACATTTCGTAAAACGCGTATAAAAATAGTTTTACTGGTTCACACCAAACGGTTCAGATATATTTAGAAACAGGAGAGATCGCATAACATTTCACTGGGACCAAAAACGTAAAAGAAATACGGGTCTAAAGAAAATGTTTTTTCGTTGTTGTTGTTTTTTTTAAGTTTTGGTCCGAGTGAAATGTTCTATGGTCTCTCCCGATTATAGCGTTAGCTGAACCGTTTATTTCGACCAAGTACAACTATTTTACGAGCATTTTACGAAATGTCTATGGGAAAATAAATGGCGGATGAAAATCTCTGGTACACGGCTGAAGCAGGAAGTGACGTTCACTTTGCCTCTCTATTAACAATGCAGTAACTTTTGTCCAAATTCATATTGTTGCGGCACCAACACTTACATAAGCGATTGACAGACGAACACATTTTTGTATCTTTTGAGGGTAAATGCTTGGGTACCTACAGAACTACATTTCCCATGAAATGGTCTCTTTCTCATCCAAAATGATTGCTCTCTTTTTTAAGTGGTTGTGTATGCCTCGTGTAGCTTTAAACAGAGTAAAAATCAATAGGTTATTATTACCATCAATTATTGGCACAGCTTAACAGTCATAACACAATTTGGACATGGAAAACTCCCACTTTCCCACCCATACCTGTTGGGTTGTTCACATGCGCTCACATAGCCTATAATTGTGATATTTCCAAAAGCACCTGAAGGCAGCATAGAGCCTTGAGCATAGAGCCTTGACCATATGACCATTATGACTAATGTTACCCTATATGACTCAATGGGTCACTCCCAATCCAAACAGACTTCTCCAATCTCTTACAACACAGGACACAATGCCATCAAATTCCCATGGGTAATAGATGACATCACAAATTGTTTGTCTGTGGCTTTTACTGGCTTTACTACAAGAAAACAATTTCCTCAAATAGTTCCTTTTTCATAAACTGAGTCACTTCCCCAATATTTTTTTTGAGGAAGCATATAGCCCAATTGGCAATACTTTTGAAAAATGCAAATGACGGACACTCAGTAGTATTTATCAATATTTCAAAAGCACAAAGATGCTCTAAACATAGCTATTCTAGCTATAACAGCGGTTTCAAGATAAATCATGATTTTAATTCTACAATGTGCTTCACTATCATGCCATCAATCATTTTTGCAAAAGCACTGTGTGCACTTGTTGTGGTTATGGTCATGGTGACAGACAGTCCCGTGTCAATATTCCGTGTCAATATTCCAAGCTCACAGTCTTGTATTTTATGGTGTGTGAACAATCCTGACATAGTTACAGACTCAATTTTCATCTGAGACTGAAAGTGTGTATAAGACTTTACTGTTTCTAATATCTAGACTAGGTTATAAGCAGTGTGTTTCCCTCCTTGTGCATCTTCATTTTAGATGATGTGGCCTGTGTCTCTGACTCACTTTACAGCTGTTGAGGTGAATGGAGTGGATAAAGTTGTTGGCAACCATTGGTCTCATTGTAATCCGTACTATTAAGATTCAATATGCATATCAAAAAACAAACAGCCACATCACTGATAACATCGGGTTGACCCAGTTTATTGGAGAATGGCTTTGCTATCCAAACCATGTAGTACACGTCATGCAGGAACTGAGGTAGGCCCTCATAGAAGTAAGAAGTAAGGATATAAGATTTCGAGTAGTTAATTTGGTCAGTGGTGGAGGGGACAGTGTTGGGAGTAATTTAACTACTAATTGCAGTAACTAGTAATCTAACTAATTACTTTTTTCCAAATTTAGAAACTGAATTACAAGTACTGAAATTTAAATGGGCTAATTAGTTACTTTACGACAACTTCAGAGGATTATGCGGTTTATGATCATAAGACCTATAGTCCGGGGAGAGATGACGCCTCCCTGCCCAGGAAAAATGCTCCACACTCTGCGGCTGCAGCCAGAGATCCCAATATGCAAATGTTCAAGTACATGCAGGTGGTTGGTAGATAAAATAATTTGCCAGTATGTCTTGTCCCACACTGTGCCACAGCAACACTAAAATCATGTGTAATATAATAATAGAATCGAAGCATGCAGCCTTTTAAAAGTAAGGCAAAAGTGACTTTCCTTAGTAACTAAGTTTATTATGTAGTCATTTACAAGTGATTCAGTTACTTTTGAGAGAAGTAACTAGTAACTGTAACTGATAACTAATTTTCAGTAACTTACCCAACACTTGGAGGGGATATGGTGGTGAGTATAGCCTTGGCTGCTGAGTATACTTTGCCTCCTCCATTTTATAGGCCCATGTATTTGGCAGAAAGATGCAGTTAATACTAGAAGGCCCCCGAATGCCATAACTACTAAGAGGTCATTTTGACCACTAGATTCCAAACTCTATAATCTTCATGATAAATACCCAATTGAGAGATGAATGCATTCATTGTGTTAAGATATCTTTTCAAAAGAGGAAATAACACCAGAATGTCACATTTTAACAAGTTTAAAGAAGGGCCAGAATTCTATAACTACTAGAATGGCCATACGTGGTCATTTTGACCACTAGATTCCAAACTCTAATCTCTCATGATAAATACCCAATTGAGAGAAATTGGTCTAGAACCCTGGGAAATTCAGTGAGGTCAAAATGACCGCCTATGGTCTTTCTAGGTAAAGTAAAAATGCTAATATTTTCTTTGCCTTTTGTGTAATTCATATAAAAACTATTTTAAATTACAATACAGACACTTTTAGGAAAAGTCAGGTACCAGCAGCATTGTATTTTTTAGTTCAACAAAGTTATTGCACATATACATTTCAAAAAGGTCAAAATGACCGCTGTGGTCAAAGGTTACTTTGTAGGCCAATCTATAAATAGTTGCTACTTTTGAGACATTACTGGTGCAGAGTGCAGACCGTTCCTCTGATGTTCTGTACGCCATGGGCCAACAGTCACAACAAGGCAGAAAAGCTTTTCCATGCAGTTCAACCTATTGCTGGAGTAAGTAGGTCTCAGTCAGACGATCATTTGAAAGGGAGGAAATGAGATAAGACCCAAGTGTTATTTAAATAAAATTTGCCATTGTTCATTCAGACTGACAAGACACACAGCAGGGTTGGTCATCAAAGTGCAGTGTGTTCACCTTCTTGAAATGTTAGCTGCTGAAAATCATTGTGACAGGTGGTTTTTGTTGGAGCTTCACCCTCTACACCAGTGGTTCTCAAATAGTGGGGTCCGGGACCCCCAGGGGTCCTCGAGGGGGTTCCAGGGGGTCCCCAACAAAAGGGTAGTCAATTTATTTTCACTAAAATTCCAACCATACGTAACACAATGACAGACTGTATGACTATTTCGGTCATGGGTTCCATACCCTTTCTGTAATAAAACATCTAAAAGTGTGACGACCCTTGTCAACCTAACAACACTTGGGGTTGTTAGGCTGATTGGGTGCACCTGGGCACAGTGCACTCAGTAAGAAGACCTTCAGACCATTCAGTCTATCTCCCTCCTCACCGATCCACCTTTTGGTTCAATCACATCATCAGATGTTGTTTTCACCACCCATGTCAAAACGTTTCTGCACTCCATTGAAGAGTAGCCTACCGAACGCTAGGGGCGCTACCGCCGCTACATTTCAAAACGGTTGACAACCTTTTAGTGGTATTGAACGTACCCCGACGGTGACGGCATCCCATGTGGTTTCGTGATTGGCTGGATAGTCTGCAACTCAACTCGCGAGGGGCGGGACCAGCCAGGGTCAGACCTGGCGCTATCATCATGGCGGGATGCACAAAAAACACACGCTGCTTCATTGCTGGAAGTACAAAATTAATGATTTCGCTGGTATTCTTTTTTTGTTTACCTCAACTCTCACGCCAAGCCGCGGCCGCGGGTAAGCTGCAACGTCATGCTGCAATAACGAAGATATGAATTTATACGAGGCGTATTTTAAACAAGTCAGTTACTGTATCATTAGCGTAGGCTAACTCACGCTAGCATGGCTAAACTTTGGCTGCAGCCAAACTTTGAAATGTGGAGAATGGAGATAATTCTGAGTTTCTGCGTTGTGATAGCTCGGATACGCTTTCTTTCCTTGTATGAGACACGTTATCAAGGTTGGAACTATTTAACCGCTGTGAGTAGTAACGCTAACTTGCATACTCAAGTATGTGCAGCGTTAAGTTATGTTATGCCAGGTATGCTAACAATTTGCCTCTAGGCTACCCATTGCGTGATCCAGTCTTGATACCAGATGCATGTCCATGTCTTGTCTGTCACACCCAGGTTCCAAGCAAGTCATCAATCTGCAGGATGGGAAAGAATATGAAGAGTCAGGGTCCAAACACTTCTGCTACATCAACTCTGTTGTGCCTGGCTGGAGGCAAACCTGGACAGGAATTCAGGTAATGTTAGATCAGTGGTTCCTGTCCAGAAACCCACAGCAGGGGTCCCGACACCTGACCCCAACAAAATGAGTCAATTAAGTCCAATAGGTCAATTGTATCCCAATGAAAGAAGCCCAGTTCACACCATCATTCGCAACAAAACTGCTCTAGAACAAAGTTGCAGCGGTCTGAACAGACCCGTCTCACCTCGAGCCATTTCAAAGGTAGAGTTGCAGAGCATTGCAAGCAGTTGCACTGTTTCAACTCGTTAGGTTGCGGATCATTGGTGGGAACTGGGCTTTTCATCACAGGTTTCTGGTTCTTTTCTGTCACCTCTAGTAATGAAGCTGACAAAAACAGTATTTACTAGACTGTGTTTCTTGGGCCAAATCTGATCAAATGTGGCTCTGTGGTCTAAAATTTTGGAGCATTTGAATTACCGGCCCCGGCCCCTGGACCATCTCAATCCGGCCCCCAACGTCCTCAAAGAAAAACAAAAGAACCCCGCCCCAAAAACGTGATAAAATGCAGAATTATGTTAGTAAATCCCATCTGCTACAGCCATTGGATCTGTATTACTATTATATCGGGAGATTAACGAGGAAATCCCAATAACAGCGGGGGAGAGGGTTAAAAATAGGGAGACTCCCGCGTGTTGGCATGTATGATGTCCAATATGTGGCCCTTCGCTTACTTTATGTGACACTATGGAAAAAATGTTGCCCACCCCTGATCTAGACATAGCCAAACTCAGTTGTTTTTAATACTATATTATTAAACTGCTGTGAAATATGACTGGTTCAGGTCAATAATGATCATGGATTTTTTGATCAGGTCAGAGTGTGGAGTTCAAAACAGCTCAAGGTGGAAATTGCGGAAGATGAGGAGAAGCTGCAGGAGCTGGAGCGCTTCAGTATCTTGACCTGGATCCAGAGCTTCATACGTGATCAGTACAAGAATGAAACCACCATCAGCATCGACCTGTTCACCCAGAAGACCTGCTTCAATGTTGCCCCCGCTGACGGCAAGACTCCATACTTTGTGAAGCCCACTCGCAGTAAGTTGAGAAAAACATCAAAGAAATTTTTTTTTTGTTTAGTTTAGTTGTTGACAGATATTCCATGTCTAACAAAACTTATGTCTCTTTCCTTCCAGAGTTTGATATCTACCTGTTTATGGTATTCCTCAGTGGAGTCGTCTTGTTCATCTTTGCAGAGTTACTCAGCAGGTCATTTATTCTTATGTTCAAAACAAAGTTGACCTGTATAATTGTTAATGCGATAATGCTGTTATTGACTGTTTGTTTTTTCCTGCCAAAAGGAGTCAACTGTTCTACTACTCTGCTGGCGTGAGCACAGGCATGGTTGCCTCTCTCATCATCCTCATTTTCATTCTGGGGCGCTTTCTGCCAAACGTAAGAACAGGAGACTTCCGCTCATTTCCCAACAGCTACATATTGTAACATACAGTATAAAATGGGTTTGATCTCCTTGATCTCATATTTAATCTTTCTATGCTGTATGTGTCCTCTTCTCGCAGAAAAGCCCTTTCTACGTGTTTTTGGTCGGAGGCTGGTCATTCGCCCTTTACGGCATCCAGCTGGTCTTCAGGAACCTGAAGATGATTCTGAGGGAACACTGGCAACTGGCTTTTGGTACAGACTCTTACTGAACACAACATACAAACAGCTACTAAATGGAACCTCTTACAGGCAATGCACACCAGATGCATTACGGCTGCGTTGCAGATCCGGCAACGTTGTCGGATCGACTCTCGCCCATGTTAATTGATGGGCGATACGTGCGGTACGGAAAAATTACGCACCTGTTCTATTTTTGTCGCATCCCGCATACGTCTGACAGATGACATGAGTGTGGGTCTGTTCGCAGCCGTACCGCATCTGTTCCGGAGGCGGTGTACATTAGCCCTTAGGCCTGGTTAATATAATTTGTAGGTTATTACAACATGGCATCAAACAGATTAAATAGAATATCATTAAGTCTGGAACGTTTACGAGGGTTGAAAGTAATTTTGTCTGACAAATGCAGCATGTTTGGTTATTTTGTTGTTGTTGTTTATGTACTTAAAGTCAAAGTAAGTACCGTATTTGTGTGTTTTTTGGTGTGGTTTCGCAGGTTATGTAGCAGTGGTGGGCTTCATCAGTTTTGCTGTGTGTTACCGCCACGGTCCCCTGGTGAACGAGAAGAGCATCAACATCCTGTCGTGGACACTTCAGCTGTTTGGCATGCTGCTGATCTATTCGGGGATTCAGATCCAGCAAGTGGCGTTTTCCATTCTCCTGGCAGCTTTCCTCGCCAAGAATTTGGAGTACCCAGTTTCCCTGGCACTTGCTGCATGGCGGTACGTCTTTAAACCACTATCAGGAGAGGTAGTACAGTGCTTTATTAAAGTTAAAACTGTTGCTATGGTAACCCCCTACTATAATTGGAGAGTGAGCGATCAAGAAAAAGGAGGTGATGATATGAATCACAGTTTAAAGAGCAATTGCAATATTCTGTCAAATAATCGCAAATCTGATGTTTTTGTGTGTGAATATCATTCAGCTCAGAGTGTATATTGAACTGAAGCTTGACTTGTAAAAACCACAATGTTGCAAATCGCGATATAAGAAAAATCGCAATTAGATATTTTCCCCAAATCATTCAGCCCTGTGTAGTGTATATTCTCCCAAGTGCCTGTGGTCCTATGCTCTTTTTGTTTTACAATACAGCCTTAATTGAGCGAAGTAATTGGTCTGTTGTGTAGGAGGATCAGACGATATGTTGGTCGCTGGAAGCCGGAGCCGCGTCGCCTGCTGACTGAAGAGGAGTATCAGAAGCAGGGGGAGGAGGAGACACGGCGAGCCCTGGAGGAGCTGCGGAAGCAGTGTGCCAGCCCCGAGTTCAGCCCATGGAAGACCGTGTCCAGGATTCAGTCCCCAAAAAGGTGCTAATCTGTAAGAAGAACCTGGGTTCATGTAATTAAAGTGTAACACTGATGACATTTGGATTTTGCCTCATTGCCAGCAGTGGTGATTTACATATACAGTTACATTATTTACGGCTGGCCTGGGCAATAATTGTCTGTCAATAGATTCATATTGTCTATTGAGCTATTTGTGATACACAATTCTATTAAGTTAAAGGAACACTCCGCCCATTTTCAACCATTTTTGTATCATTAGAACATCAGCAGTATATCAGAAAACTGTAAACTGTTTTGAAGTCTGTCATTTAATTTGACAGTTATTGAGAGTTAAAGTGTGGACCAGTGACATCACTGGTCCACACTAACTCAAATTAATAACTCATTAACTCAAATCAACTTTCAATAACTGTCAAACTAGATGAATGATGAATAGTTTGAGAGTTATTGAGAGTTGATTTGAGTTAATGAGTTATTAATTTGAGTTAGTGTGGACCAGTGATGTCACTGGTCCACTACATCTAAGCAATTTAATATGGGATCGCCTGCACACAGATTATTCATATCTAGGCTACTCCTGCATTTTGCAGCTGCAACTGTGTTGCTTTTGGCCTGTATGATGTGATTGAACTTCATATTTCCATATGCGACTCTGCTGACAATAGCCTATATATGTGACCACAAAATAGTCTATTTTTTATAAATGAAATCTATGCCCGCACGTACCGTGTCGATTCAGTTCAGAAGCCTTTTTTAATTTTATTCTTTTTTTTATCGATAGCCTATAGGAATTATTCAATCAGTGCGACTAAACACATCATGACATCATTATTATTCATTGAGCCTAAATGGTCTATACATACGGATTTTGGACTGAGACATTACACATTGCTTCCACTCGCAGTTTATTGAGAGGGTGAAATCAGCTGCTGTAGGATACGTGGAGGCAGAAACCGCTCTTCAAATAAATGACTGATGTGAATAAAAGTGGTAACTTTAGACAGTCATTTGGGAACAGACTAATAATATCCAATGTGGATTTTGATTCTGACATAGTAGTAGTTGGCTTTGAATGAATGAGGAAATAGGCGTGTCTGGCGCTGTAAAAGCTACGGTTCTGAGCTGGAGCGGTCCATATTGCATTGTGATTGGCTAGTTGTTAAAAAACCACGCCTCTTTTGCGGGCACGAGCTCATGTGCACGGGCATTTTCATGTGCACGCGCTCTCAACTTGATTAGAAAAACCTGGTTCCACTTAACGAGTGGCAATCGAGGTTCGTGGTACAAGTTAACTACAATCGAGCTTATCTGGTTTAGACAAACCAGATCAAGGGACAGATCCTGGATCTTCTTGTAGAACATTCGTGGTATAGGGCCCTGATGAACAGCGTCTGCGTTGTTAACCCTTTCAGCAAAGATCATTTATACACTATCCCTCAGGTTGTAGGAGGTTGATTCAAACGCACCTTAGGGTTGTTTTAGACATAGACTGTATTATGCTTTTCTAGAGGGTACCTTAGGTCTTACTGGGTTAAATATCAGGACATATTGTATCACTAGATGGAGCTGTTGTACATTTTGAAGTGTTGAACTTGTTGCTGATACTGTTGCTGTGATCCACAGGTTTGCAGATTTCGTGGAGGGTTCAGCCCACTTGATGCCAAACGAGGCGGCTGTGCACGCTCAGGAATATGGTTTCGGAGGATCCTTCTTGGAGGATGAATTTTTTGACACTGATGAGGAAGACGACGAGCACATGAAGCCCCTCGCGAATGGAGAGTGAGCCATTCTACAATGGTGGAGATGTGTAAAAACGGACAGGACCGTTATCGTCTTACAGAGAGGTGGTTGGAGAGCGACGCGGCGCTCCACTCCGTGGCTTCTGTCCAGCCACCCAGACTGACATTGAGCGATTACTGTGGGGACTGAGAGAACTTTTGATCGTCACGTCATCAGTCGCGAGAGCCGCCGCCGTGTGTCTTTGGCATAACATCGTGTGACAGTCACAGGAAGAATGGTCAGATTTGTGATCGGTGCTCCACGCAGCAAAGTAATAAGAGTTTTCGGAAATGTGCATTAAAGCCAGACCCTCTGATCAGATGATTATGGTATCAAACTCTTCTGGCCGAATCTGATGTTACAGGTTTTTTAGCTTGAGAATGATGCAGCGCGGTGACTTTGTGGAGATGTGGGGAATTGAACTATTACTGTATGATGTTTCCTGGTCGTTTGTGTTGAGCGAGATGTTTTATAGCTTGGCTCTTCTGTCTGAAGTCATTGCCCGGTAAAGTTTTTACATCTTAATTTTAAAAGATATTCTGTTTACAATCTTTGTGCTCAAAAGAACTTTTTAATTTACACTGAACTGCAATAAAAAAAAAACTTTTCTTATCTGAAGTGAAGCATCAGGTTATATCAGGTGGGAGGAACCAATTTGTGGAGAGGTTTGGTAATGTTCAGTATTCCAATGACTGGTTTTGATTGTCCCAAAATAATTTGAATAAAAATATTTAATTAAAATTCTATGACATGCATGAATAATATTTTTGTTTAAAGTTGATCGGGGCAATAGGTATTAATTTTATGCCCAGATGTTTTATTTATGCTATGAGGAGCTGCAAAAAAGGTTTCCCTTTGGAACAAAGTGAATTGTCCTCTATTTGAATATAATTTCTTTATGCCCTTTTCTAGTATTTGACCATTCAGTCTCTCTCACGATGCACCTTTTGATCTTGTTTGTTTAATGTAGTTTGTGTGTCTATATCTTCCCTTAGTTCTAGTTAATACATAGTTAATAAATTATGGATTTAAATGTTACTTTGGTGTATGACTCCCCTTGTTACAACCAGGAAGTAACAAAGGAGGGTAGTCGTACACCAAAGTGAAAGTAAAACTAAGGGAAAATAACTACGAGACAACACAAACTACACTAAACAAATGAACAGAACAAAAAATGCATCGTGAAAAAGGAGAGAGTCTGAAGGTCTTCTAAAGCCCAATGAGTGCACCGGGCCCAGGTGCACCCAAACGGACCCAATACCAGCAAGACAGCCAGGGCCCAAAGAGTGGGAGGGTCATCACAAAAGCTAACATCTTATCAGATGGGGGGCCCTGGGACAAAATCTGATCAAATTGGGGGGTCTGTGGTCTAATTTGTGTCAGTTTAGGGCTCATTGACATGAGAAAGTTTGAGAGCCACTGATGCAGTATGTGAAGCTGTTGCACTTCCACTTTACAGACAGCAGAGGGCTTAATTGCATCATAATTTGAGCACCCTGGGGTGAGGTGACCACAGCACTTCTCCATTTTGAATGCCCCGGGTGGGAAGTGCCACTGTGGAGGCCAGGTCATCCTGATAAAAGCCTTTCGTTTTCAATTACCTAGAATCATAAATGAAAGTGCATTTTGAAAAGTCCTGACCCGACGAGTGATTCACCCCCACCCCACCACCTTTTGGCGCAACATGATGTCCTTAAACTCCTGTGAGGTTAGAATCTATAAAATGTCAGGGAGTTCTACTGTGTTTTTCTGAATAGAAATTTATGACCTTTCTCATATCTGCAAATCTACACCGTTCCATTGAGACATCACTGAACAGCCCACTATAGACGGGACAAGTTTATGCTTAAGTGGACGCAGAACTGGGGAAAACTATATGTGGATGACCTAATTTCCCACTCAATATAGATGATATTTGATTATCTTAAATCTCACTGCCGTTCAATATAGGCGTTTGGCTTGTATCCCTCCTCTCATCTCTCTCTAGTTTCGGTAAGTCATAGTTTCTGATGTTGTCGGGACATTCTGACATTAGTCCTGTCTCATCCTTCCCACCACTGGCCTCTCAACATTAATCTGATTTTATTATCTAGGCGGTGTTCGAGGTGCAGGAAATGCTCTGAAACGCTGTTGCAAATGTGTTCACTGCAAACACGGTGGAGGCGAGCCCCCATCAATCCATTACACACACGCCAGGGTTTCAAACAGCTGACACAAGGATTATTTGCATGTGCTTCCCAGGTATACGGGATTGGCATGTTGAACAGCGTAGTCAAATTGACATGTTGTTGCACTTCCTATACTTCCCACAGACGCGCGTCACCAGCGGGGGGGACACCTCACGGCAATGCAAACATAAACAGAACACATGCGGAAGGGGGGGGAATCCCTTTGGATCTGTGAGCAGATCACAAAACACTGCGATGACCCCCGCCCCCATAGAGGCTTCATGTAAAGTGCCTGGAGTTCCCCACGGCTCAGAGACGGGCCCACATTTCATCAGCTAATTCGTGCGAACCTCCACTCAAAAGGATTTCTCCGTCTTTGACTTCCTAAAGATAAGCATGCATGCACAACGCATCTCTTCCATAACTCAATTTATCATGGAAAACACACGATCTTAACCGTAAAATCGAATTATACACAACATTATTTTGTAAGGCAATAGGGGGATTGCAAAATTTATTGTAGGCACATGAATGCACACTGTATTTAAATATTCAGCAGGTTCGACAGAAAACACCCAAAATTGGGAGATAAATATGACAGAAAATTGAAACTTGCAGCAGGCACCATAACGCGTCATCTGCTGAGCAGCCAACTCTACCAGCACATGGAACTCACGTCATCATGGCACAAACCACAAACTCACAGTTTTAAAGACTCCCAGCAAAATTCAGCTTGGATCAGAAAAGCTGAGACAGAGGGGGGGTGACGCTATTTTCAAATTGTAGTTTTTGTCGATCTCAAAGTAATCCACGAAATAAATCCCATTCTAAAAGAAAAGAGAGCGACGTTCAAGAGTCTGACCACTTTGCAAACATACATCAGGAATGTCAGTAAAGAAAAAGGAAGTAAAACAGTTCAGAACCTTCATAAACATATCAGAGCAGCAGTGCATTCTGGGTTTTTTTCTTCCTCTCAGGTCACAAGAGGCAGCGTGATCTGTGCAATCTTCATTATCTTCCTCCGTCGCACAGTCTCTGTACAGTTAAGACACATCGATATCGCCTCTCCTCCACCCGCTCCACCTAAGATGTGCAGTTCATTGAAACAGAATGCTAAAATCCAGTGTTGCTTTGCATCCAGGATCCGGTTGCGTCAGTACTTGTTGATCCCAAATATCCGTACTCCGTGGAACTGAGGCAACTTTGGGAGGAGGACGGTAAGGAGGGAGCTTGTGTTGATTAGGAAATGAGTGGCATCATATTTTGTGTAGAAACTGGCAAGAATATACCTGGAGAGGGAGACGGTGGAGATTTAGCAACAGTACCGTCTAGGATTGGCAGATTTGTAACGTAGCTTTCCAAAAATAAAAATGCACAGAAGAAACAGAACCTCATCAATATAAAGACAAAAGCGTTAGCACTGTATGGAGGGAATAGGAGACAGAATTGGTTTGATCTGCCTGTGTTTCTCACGTGAAGTAATGCAGTACATGTAGACTATAAAGCAAACACTCAATCTAAGATTTTAATTCGCTGCATTTTTTGGCCTGCAAGATAGTTTTGGAATTGTTTTAGTTGATCTGGTCTCTGAGTCTCTGAATTTACTGCTGACTTTAAGTATTATGAGATAAGATCTAAATGAATAAATAAAAGTTGTGCTAATTTAATATTTAGTCATGGAAGCCTCAAATGTTTCATGTTTGTGTTCCATTTGGATCAGCTACAATGCAGACTTTAATTTGAAAGGGACAATTTATTTATTTTTTTGCAATGAATTGCAATAAAAACATTCCAACTGGAACTGACATTATTTATGACCAAACCAGCTGTAGGGCGGTTCCTACACGTGGTAAGCTCAGACAGCGCAATAATGCTACTCCTCCCTTTATCATACGTAAACCTTTGATGCGGATACAAATACTCAACCTTCTAAGAAAAAGACGGTCACTCTTGCTGGAATAGATAATTGGTCTACTTTATTGAAAGCACAACACCCGTATATAGCCAGTCTGGCACACAAGTCTCACTTGCTTCCTGAGATAAGACGTGTTGACAACTTCTTACCTAGAAACGATTTCAATGTTCTATGCATGTGTGACTCGCAAAATTCCACCTCACCTTCAGTGAACGAATTTCCAAAATCCTCAAAATAAAGTAATACATTTGTGGATTCAATGACTCACTTTATCTCTAGACTCTAGAGACATGATGACAGGAGGAGTTGCATGGTGAGGGATTTGCAAGAACTGCTACCATGGCAGAGTGTCTGGACAACTGATCAATCATATTATCATAAATAGACTGGTAGAGGATATCAAAGAAGGGGTTCCTACACATTTTTTTATTTCAAAATTCCATACTTTTTCATTCTCAAATTTCCAGACTTCTCGGTAGATTTCTCAGACCGTATTTGACATCGGAACACCAACAGTTTCTCCTTCCCAGAGCGTCAAAATACGCCAATTTGTCACGCCCCCTCTGCGTCATTATTGCCGACGCGAAGTCATATTTGGATGTGCACGTTTCACCGGCACAGACACCGGCTCTTCCTGGTTTAAAGAGGCTCGGAGCACCGAGCACCGGCTCTCTTCCCTGATTCATAATCCAGATCATTCGTAATCCCGATTACGAATCTGTTGGTGGTGGCGAATCACAAATGTGAAAGTAGTTGGATGCATTTGTCCAATTAGGTAAGTTGTCACTTATGGTGGTATGCTCAAATGTATTTAGGAGATGAACTGCCTTAGGCCTTGTGGTGAGATGATGTAAAAACAGGTTAAAACTAGAACGACCGCACCGCGGATATATGCCTTCACGTTTGACAAATGTGAAGAAATTCTGTTATTAATCAACAGCCTGAACTGTAGATGAGTCCACGTAAAACAAGAAGAAGACCACTATAGCCCACAGTCCTGACTCTGCAGTATAGTCTTCACTGTAAGCAGAGAACATACTCACAGAACGATGGGTGAGATGGTGAGGAACTTGCGAGAAGCTGTGAATTGGATGCCGTAGTCCATCTGTTCCCAGTGCGTGAGCAGACGAGCTTTACCTTGGTCTGGCGTCTCAAAAGGGGTTCCCTTCACTGTGTGTAGGAACAAGTACATCACCTGCGGAGGACCAGCAAGCACATACAGCAACTATTAGCGCCAAACCCAGGAGAAATGCTATCTCAGTTGTTTGTGTAGTAACACTGAAATCTGTGGAATAAACAATATTGTAAATACGGTATGCAATGCATTGATCCTAAACAGTTGTGTTTTTAAGCGGTGCAGCCGCTTCTAAGTGACGTGTGTGTGTCCATCCGTTGCAGCACAGGATGTGAGCAGGATGTTGGTAGGCGCACGAGATCTGCAGCCTTGCAGCCTAGGCCCCTCCTCCAGCTCCCCAGTCGACACAGGCGTAGAGAGAGAAAGAGAGGGCATCTCGTCTCGAGGTCGATAACGGTTCAAAACCGGTGAAACATGCACACACACACATGCACATGCACGCAAGTCATGTCTGGAAATGAATAGGGATGGGTATCGTTTCATATCTTTCGATACCGGCGCTAAAACGATACTTCTAAAACGGTACCAGTGCCTAAACGGTGCCTGAAACAGTACAGTGTTTCCCATACATAGGGGAATTTATGGCGCACCGCCACAACGGGATTTTGACAGTTTTTTTTACCCCCTCTCAAAACTGCCACAGGGCAGCGGAGTGATGATTGAGTGATATCTGAGCCAATCAGAGGCAGAGTAGAACGGATTAGATGTCATTTTCAAGACACGTGATCGATTAAATGCATCGTGATTCGTTGAGATGCACGTGAGGGAGGCGACCGCCTTTCCTCCGAAAGTCCGCAGCCAGGAAAATCACATCACACCTCCTCACCACCACGGTGTCCGCCTGTTGCTAATTCTCTTCTATTATCTCCATCAGTCTTTTGTGTTGCTGCCTTCGGCTCCGGTGAAATAAAATCGATCTCCTTGCTCAGCCTTAACACGACGGGTTTCAATTGTTTTGAGAGAGAAAAAGTCCGCTGCTCGGGGAAGCCCTTGTACTTGCGTGTAACGTCGCCTCCGCTAGGCCGGAGGCGGGGGTTTAGTGAAGCCGCGGTCTTGCCTGGGGAGAGGCCGCCGGGTAGTGGCCCCCCTTCTCCCCGTAGCGTAACTCCCGTGTGTAACCACGTTAATGACCGCTAATATCAGCCAGCCACTGTTCACTAACGTCACACATCAAAGGGCATCAAAACAAGCCTGAAACTCCGACTTAACCATAGCTCAAAATAACATTAAACGGTTTGTTATTTTGTTTATTTAATTTTATTTATTTTAAAGAAGAATTGCATGCTTTATTTTACCTCATTTTTTATGTTTTTTGTATTATTTATTTCTGTGCAAAAAACTGCTTTCAACTGCTACACTTGTTGCCCAGTCTGTTTATACAGTGTTGGGTTTATGTTTTGTTTTCATTTAATGTCATTTAGTTTAAAGGAGAATTGCACACTTTCTTGTACCCCATTATATTTATTTATTTATATTTATTTTAATTAAAAAGTACATGATGTAATGTAAATATGTCATATACACTGTGTGAGTGCACTTACAAATCTTAGTACACAGGCATAAAAACTTGTTTCTGCAGCTCTGACTAAAAGAGCCTGGAGCAGTGAGTTACTACTTAATTCAATGTTGATGAGCATCAAAGAAAATGGTTGATGTTCAGCTTGTGTTAATGTCAGGTCATTGAGACCTATTGGAAAGTTGTTCCTGTAGTGACGTACAGTACTAGTGAACACAGGTTTGGGCTGACTGAGCCACAGGCTCATGGAGACTTAGGGTATCAGGGGGACCCAGAGGTCATGTTCCGGCCTAGTGATTTGAGAGATCTGATGTCTTATTTTGTGCTAATAAATGACACAGACGATGTGTAGTCAAAGAGAGAAGTTATTCATCTAATCATTCTTGCTTCATCAACATTCAATTTCTGATCAATTCCAGGATTTAGATGGTTTAGTGATGTGAGAGAACAGAAGAATGTAGCTGTAGGAGAACCAAACAAGTTCTGTTTATGCCTACAAAATGTTATTGTATTTTGAGTTCTCCCCTGGAAGTGATTTTGGTATAGATGGGCCATTGTATTTAAACAAGCAGTATTCTACTGAGTGACGTGACCTGTATTCAGAATATACCTATAGACGGTTTTATATTGACAACAAACAAAACAAAACAAAAACATTCTAAATTGAACCCCAGCTCACTTCCTGTTGCAGTGTTTGCTATGGACAGGAAAAGGGGAACAAAGGGAAGCAGAAAACCATCTATAGGGAGAAATTTAGTTTGTCATTGTAAACCCACAGCACAGTAAGGATGACATGTTCTTCATAGATCTAGCTTCTAGCCTTTTCATTTTGCTCTTAAGTGCTTTCTCAAAGTACACCAAATTCATGCATTTTACTTTAAAATGTAAAAAAATATATATATTGCGGGGGATCATGCCCCCGCACCCCCCTAGGGGGCCTGTGGTCCCCCACCACAACGACTCAAAATCCTGTGGGAAACACTGCGAGTACTTTAAACTTTTTTTTAAAAAGCGGATTCAAACTATATTTTTTTATTTAAAGAGGCTGTGTAAACAGGATTTCAAACAATAATTTTACGTTATGCCCTAGAATGTTAGTGAAGGTGCGTGCAGCGCCGGTTTCGGAGCACCGGAGAGCGGATCTTTCACTCAGCAGCTCGGGCATGGCACCTAAATGAGGCACCTAAATCTGTGTTGCAATTCGGCACCAGTAATACCGGTTGTAAAAGCACCGGTACCACATTGGTATCGGGTTTCGGTACACAACCCTAGAAATTAATGGAGAATTCACTTCCTCATGGGTGAGACTTTCACACGGTATGGAGAGTGGCTCGAAACGCGTCCGCGCGCACACAGTGTCTAGAGAGAGGGGGGTGGAGGAGAAGGGTCAGGCCTGCAAACCTGCACCACTCACTTCAACACCTGGGTGTGATTTTTCTTTTGTGAGAAGGCAGTGTTGAAGGAAATGACGCCCGAACAAAAGTGCCATATCAATTTAACCACTTGACTAAGTGTCTCTGACACTTGTTAAAACTCGTATTCAGTGCTAACAGCTGGGCTTTGTACAACACTTCCACTGACCAGGTTGTGGATGACATTGGTCAGGGTCCAGACAAGAGGCACAGTGAAGAAGGGAATGCTGAGCAGGACGATGTGCAGCACGACGGTCAGCAGCAGGTAGGTGAGCCATATCCCCCTGCTGTTCATCACCCGCGTGTTGGGGTTCACCTCGCTGTGAGCCACGCCCACATTCATCTGCGGGGAAAACACAAACAAACCTTAGGAATATAGGAGCCACTTGTCCTTTCAAAAAGGCTTGCACGACCACATGGCAGTATAGGCACTCAACCTTTTTGAGAAGGTATTAGCAGCCAGGCATTTTAAGTCTGCTGCACCATGATATCCCACTCTCCAAGAAGAGACCAAATCGACCCATATTTTCAGTGCAGTTTCTGAGGTTGATATATGCATGAAGGGGAAGTCACTTAGTCGTTTGATTCATCCACTGGCATACATAATAATATTGTGATGAACATAAGTCCATGATGCAATGTCTAAAACAATTCAGCAACAAGGAAAGATAACTTTGCAATCACCTATTAAGGCTTAAAGTTTCATAATGTCTATATATACACTGCAGTGACTGCACTATGAAGAGTTTCGCACCAAACAGACAGAGCCACAGGGTTATACATTTCACAGTAGTAGAACCAGAGATCAACTTCAAGTCTCTGGTACGAACACACGACGCGTTTGCCTTTTACAACTCTGGGGCTGGGGCAGTGACGCCGCCCGCCGGAATCACTCTGGGTCACAAAACAGGCGTTCCCTCTTATAAGTCAACACCAGAGCCACTAACTACGCTGCAACATTCACTGTAGCAATAATGCTGTACCTTTAATGTTTAAAAAGTTAAATGTGAACATATTCGATTAAGATTTGCGTGTAGTCGTTCGTCGTTAAAGCGCCTACACTTTTGTCAACTTCGGCTTACAACAAGCGCAGGTTGTCATGCTAACGTTAGCTACGTTAGCTGGTTATTTAATTTAATCGTGATGTAACGTTAGCAGCAGACCTAGGTTTCCAGGAGAAGGTTATAACATCAGTTCCATTGAAACATGCAAATCACTGTAAGTAGGTTTATCCCTACATCGATCCACAAGTTAGTTAGCTAATACACTTTCAGTTTCAATGCAATGAAAACTTTACCTTCCTGTGTTTTGGAGCAGCTCACCAGGAATTTCCTTGTTTTTTTTAAACCACGCCCCCTTCACCTCGCGTCATAGGTTGGTTCCATGGTCATGTGGTCAACCCTCAAACCCACAGGCTGCTGTCCACCCCCTCCGTCTACCCCCGCCTCGCATCACTTTGCATGTAAATGGTTAGTAATTTTCCCATTGAGTTCTGTAGGGAAATTAGTAGGAAGTAGAGCTATCTATCAGTGATGTAGTGATAAGTTAAATTGTGAGTAGCCTTAAACTATGATCGTCCTAAAAACAAGTAAAACACCAATATAAACCTAGAACTATTTCATTTTCAGAAAAGTGTTGATTTATGCCCTGCTCAGTTGATACTTATTGTTATACACCCCACTATAAATTTACAACATAATACTTTTTTTTTGGTCAGTGTCTAGTTTAAACTTAACTGCCACATCCTTGATCTTCATGGCAATGTATTGTGTATGATGACTTAACACTGCCTTTTAATGTATTTTAATGCACAGTTAAATCATCTGAACCTGAAATGCAAAGAACTGAACAGAGACTCTGACAAGAGACAGACATTATGACATTATGTTTGCAGATTGCTGAGTCACATTAAAAAACACTTTGATAGCAATATTAAACTTTAATTTTTGTGTAGGCTATCAGAAAAACTGGCATTGAAAAGGCAAAAGGGGGGTGATCATGTACCAGTTCTTCAACGCACGTGTGTGTGTGTGTGTGTGTGTGTGTGTGTGTGTGTGTGTGTGTGTGTGTGTGTGTGTGTGTGTGTGTGTGTGTGTGTGTGTGTGTGTGTGTGTGTGCGTGCGTGCGTGCACGTGTGCGTGTGCGTGTGCGTGTGTGTGTGACAAAGACACGTTTGCTGCTTGTCTGGTTTTAGTTTCGTTTTCATTTCATTTTTCGCTACTTGAATATCTCTTGAATATCAAAGCAGTGGTAACTGCGGGGCGAGAGAGAGGCCAGAATTTGGATGAGGCGGTTTACTAATGTGAATACCTGGGATGAGGGAGAAAACCCACAGATGTGTTTATTGACAGGTCAATGGATGGTGTCCAAGTAGTAGGAGTGAGTTTATTTGTCACGAAAGCACTTGCGTGGAGTTTGTTTGCAGAATGGTTTTCATGTTATTTTTTTTAACCCCTGACCCTGTTATTTACCTGATTTAATTTCCTCCTATTATTAGTATATTTTCTCTTGTGCTTCTTATTTCATTTCATAATGTATTATACATTTTCTTGTTATTAACCTATATGATGGCTCAGTGGTTATAGCACTGTTGCCTCACAACAAGAAGGTCCCGGGTTCGAACCCCAGTCCGTCCCAGGTCCTTTCTGTGTGGAGTTTGCATGTTCTCCCCGTGCTTGTGTGGGTTTCCTCCCACCATCAAAGAAAGACATGTATGTTAGGGTTAATACTCCTGTTAGTGCCCCTGACCAAGGCAATGGCAAAAGAACTGGAGTTGGTCCCCGGGGGCTGCACTGTGGCTGCCCACTGCTCCTAGTTCTAAGAAGGTTCCTAGTAGAGGATGGGTCAAATGCAGAGGATGAATTTCCCCATGGGGATAAATAAAGGATAACTTCACTAACTAACTTAACTTATATTTTCCTGTAGGACTTTGTCAGATCTGCTTTTAAGTGCCATATAAAGAAAGTTATGATAGTGTTTATTCTTATTGTTGTTGTTATTATGTCAAATGATCTGCACCTGAAAAGGTTATCACGATTAACCGATCCACACTTGGACATGAAATACATCCAGATATAGGTCAACTCCAAACCCATGAAGCTGGTTGTATTCTTGCTCCAGGGGCCAAAGAGACCAACACCATGGTAGAGGGCCAGATGACTTCAGCACCTGCACAGTTCTCCCTGCCCCAATTGGGGTGTGCTTGATTTAACTACTGCTGCAGCATGTGAGCAGGTGGCCCACTGAGCAGTGGGGTCCAGAGACCACCAGGGTCTTTGAGGGAGTTCCAGGAGGTCCCCAACAAATTGATGAATTGTTAGAAGCCACCAGAAGTTAAAGCAATTGGAGAATGTAAAGAATGACTGTTTTGATCATACAGTGCTGTCACAACATTGTGCCATTCTGATATGTAACATATGTCCATATGAAGCCAATACATTAGATCCACACCTGATACCATTCTGAAATCCGCATGATGTTTCCTAATCAAATCAGAAGAAATAATTCAGATATCTGAGAGAGGAAATAGCACATATTAGTGTTCCATGTGCATTTTGTAATCTGGGACACACATTATTAGGCTTAGAAAAGCCTCACATTCATTTATGCAAGACAAGACAAACTATCTTAAAAAAAAATGAATATGTGATGCAGAAAATTAACTGATATGTATCTAATGCTATATATTTGATTTCAGTGTGACTAAAAGCCATTGCTTTGGCCTAGCTAGCTACCCTAATTGGCCAATCATGACAAGATTTTGATCCCTGACCTATAAAACAAATAGAATGCTGCATTACAAGACTAGGACCACCAAACCTTGAGTCAAAATATCAATGTATATTTCACATTTAGTTTTTCTTCGTGCATATTTCAATGCAACTATGACTGTCTCATTATCAAAGCATGACATCCCATTTTTTTAAACCACCCTTCCTAAATTGGGACAGCTAAAGATTAATTGAAAAAATAAACAAACATATTTTCACCATATTATTGCATAATTTGATGCATAAATATATTACAAACATAATCTGATGATAACATTGGAGCATTGTTTTCTTTATGGCAGATTTATAGCCTTGGCATAAATTTTGTCTCAAGCCTATTCACCTTATGTAGCCCCACCCACTTTACCCAGTTGTGTTATGACTTCCTGTTCAAAACACCGTCTGTTTTACCTGGTCACTACTGTACTGTCACAGGAAGTGTAAACACAATAGGAAGTAACTGGCTGACACCTGTGGTGTTGGAACATATGGTGAATATTGCTTTTTTATTGGACTTCATATGGGGTACTTCCTGTTTGATGATTGCCCCTCCCACATATGACATCACAATAGTGAAGTGATGTCATTTCAATCACATAACACCCCTGCTTGGATTTGACAACAATCCTATTCACTTACATGTGTTAGAAGAAGAGATCAATGAACCGGAGCTAGGTGTCCCATAGTCAGTGTCCCACATGACACTAATTCACCCATATGTTCTCTAACACAATGTTGATAGGCTAACGGTTAGCCGCTAACCACTGCACTGACCAGATGATGTAAACAGTCACTTTGGAGTCCTGTGGCCAGGACGATGGAAGATGTCATCATCACGCATCTCTCTCCAAAACAGATCTGGATCAATTGAATGAGTCAGAGAACTCTATACTTCCTTGTTGACTATAGCCTACATTCACACTTAACACCACTGCTAAGTTCCCATTTTCCTTGAAAAAAATTACACCTTCCCCTTTGTACTTTATGTCAACATTGCATGTTGTAAGCTTGAAGGAAGACGGTGAAGGCATCTTAACAGAGACACTGAGTGGAGAGAAATTCACAGGAACCTGTGGATGTCCAGAGATCAGCAGGGATGTTTAAGGAAAGCACAGCTTCCTTCTTGCATCAGCATGCTGCTTGGAGTTGGAAATTCACTCACAGGTTTCCTCAATAGTGCCGACTTAATTTTTTAATCATATTATATTTTAATCATAATATTAATAATATAATAATAATATTATGAGGCATGACATCATCTCCATTGTAGGCTTATCAGAGTGGGAGGACAAATGTATATGACATCATTTACAACCACACAGGCCATGCTGAAGATTGTTTATTTTGCAACCACTAAACAGGACATAGATTACATTACATTACATTACGTCATTTGACAGACGCTTTTATCCAAAGCGACTTACAATAACACATTTTTGTCAGCAATAGAGAAATCAACTATGCAACACAGTCTATGACAGCTACAACTTCTGAAGGAATAGTGGTAAAGTTTAATTAGTAGTTTTTTTGTTTTGCTTTTTGTTTGTTAATGTTAACATAGATAATATCTTAAAATAGATATTAAAACAAAAACATAATTAAATTTCAATAAATAATAGTGATACATAAATACAATAAATATAATTTAAATAAATATGTAATAAAAAAATGTGATTATTCCATAGAAAATACAATATATTCCATGCACATACATAGAAACATACGACATTCAGTGACTGAATGTCGTAGCTGGTTTGACCAATGTGATCAGGTAAAAGATGCTGCCACGGGCAGCAAACACTGAGACACCTGCCGCTCTACATGCATTTAGCCGAGGCTGCGGAGTGGAGAGCCGGGTTGCCTCGGCCGAAGACGCGGGCGGTGAAGATGGAGAAGGAGAAGAGTCTGTCCATGGTGTAGTGGCACACAGAGGGCATCTCCCAGTCTCCGGTCTTCACTTGACTGGGTGACACTGGCTTCGTCTGCGACTCCTGTAGGACGAGAAGGAGAATTAGGCTAAACCTTAGTGAAATGTGCGTGGACTTTTGGGGCTGATGTTCAAAACATAACTGGCGTGTCCAGGCCATTTCGACTGGGGTGGCCCAGGTGGGGCACAGACTCAAGCAAGGGTGGCACTGAAGGACGGACGTAGAAAGCTTTTCCCTCGCCTAAATTTCGAGCGTTATTTAGCCTCCTTCCCAACCAGCTAGAATGACGGGGTTGGTAGCAATGAATGCCTTAGGTCTTCTAGTTTAATATGATATCAGTATCTTCACTCTAGTTTTGAAAACGAGCATTTGAAAGACAGTGATGTCGGCCACAGATGCCAGCACCCTCAGGATCTTTGGGTGGCACCTGGGGTGGCCAGTTAGATTCGCCACCCCCCTGGCCACTCCCTAAAAAACGCCCCGGCGCACATGGGACTTTTGGGAAATAGTTTACCTCCAGGTGAGCCAGCCCTCCTCTCGACTTCACACATCCCGCCATGTCAGTAAGGAGTAAGTCCAGCGCAGGCTTCACTTTATTTTTGATATCCTCAAACTCTGAGCAGTTGTCGATTTCAGAGCTGTAGCTCTTTAGCACAGCAAATATCTTCATGATACATGGCTGAGGAGGAGAAGAGAAACAACAATCATCATCATCATCATCATGAAACCATAATCTTCTGTAGCCATAATTAGTCGTCTATTTCCCATCATGAACCCCCTATTTGCTTCAAATGTCAGTCTATGCTCTGCACGATGATCGTTTTTGTAGATTTATAACTTACATCTGGGTTATCTTTGAGACTGTCAGGATCACAGTTGTCTTTGGCCTCCATCCACTCCAGTGTGCTGGTGAAATGTGACGGATCTGTGGGCTCTTTCCTCACCTGCAGAGCGTTTGAGACAGACATGTTGTTCAGCCCACTGCCACCATAAAATGTTGCATTTATATATATATAGAAAGGCTACTGCAAAAATAACATATAATAAATAAATAAACAAACAAACAAATAAATAATAAATAAATAAATTTCACATTATGCTACTTCAGAATATGTTTACAGATCAAGATGACAAAAATGGCCGGATTATAGAAAAATACCTACGGTATATTCTCTATGACATTAATTCGAAATGTAATTTGAGTGGCCAAAACATTGCAGATTTATGTAAGAAAATGTGTTCCCAGTGTCCAAATAGATGAGGCAATATTTTGTATAAATACCTCTACACATATTCTAAGTATGTAAAAAAAAAATATATATATATATATATATATATATATATATATATATATATATATATATATATATATATATATATATATATATATATATATATATATATATATATCTCAGAGACAATAAAAAGACTTACCTTGACTACATCTTTAGCAATTTTGTTCAGCTCCAGCGAGCTGTGCTGCACTTTAGCGCATGCGTCCTGGAGACTGTGCCAAGTTGGAGCGCTCAGTGCGGGAGTGACAAGCAGCAACACTGCAGCGATGGTCGGTAAATCAAAGTACATCATGGCTCCTCGACGCTCGATCTCTTTCGAATTGCCCAGTGTCCTGCGGTGCTCTTCACTGTTCTCCTGTGTCTTCTTCTGTGATGTGAGGGCAGTTTATATCCTACTAGGCTACTACACGCAGCATCCTCCCCAGCATCTCCCCCCCCCCTTACAGCCATCATCGGGTTGACCCAGTCGTGTGAGTCACAGCAGCGAGTCACTACGAGGAGTTTCCTCAGGTGAGAGGAGAGGACGTAATGCAAATGAAATGTCGCAACATTAGGGACAGGTAGGAGGACAGAGTTATCAATTTAACTTTAACTAGGCTACAGTCTAGTTAGAGTTGTTTGCCTTTTGAAATAATAATAATTAAATGTATATATATATATGTATATATATATATGTATATATATATATGTGTATATATATATATATATATATATATATATATATATATATATATATATATATATATATAGGCCTATCAACACACACTAGAGTTATCAATTTAACTTTAACTAGGCTACAGTGTAGTTAAGAGTTGTTTGTCTTTTGAAATAATAATAATTACATTTATATATATACACAAACAAACAAACAAACAAACAAACGCGCGCGCGCGCGCGCGCGCGCACACACACACACACACACACACACACACACACACACACACACACACACACGCACAGATCATGTCACCCCAATGTCACTGTTGGTTGGTTGGTCCACAAAATCCTAGCTTGCTCAAGTGACATAACTGATGACATGTCACAATGTCTCTGACAATAATCAATGTCTGTCACAAATCACGTATGCCCAGATATTATGTTCTTCTCGCCTAAAAAAGATAAAGAAAATCAGATATTTTCAAATAAGCCCGTCTATCCTTAAAATGGATGGGGAACCTGATTTAGTTTACATTATTATGAATAGTGATACTACAACAGATTTCTGAACCAGTTTCACATGTGGTTCGAGGAACTGAGATTAAAACCTTCACATTGCAGGGAGACAAAGGGGTGAGTTGGGGTTGGACAAAATTTCCACCTGTGCCCCTGTTTCCTAAAAGAGAAAAACCAATACATTACAATAGACCCTACAATAGACGTCTCTAGGCGACTTTTTAATAAAAAGCTATTGTGCCACATGAAAACGATAGGGGAAGCATAGTATTTTTCCCATAGGCTACCTTCCTGATCACACAGAAAGCTATGCTCATTGTTCTATTAACTCTTCATGTAAATAATTAAAATATTACCGACCGCCAGCACTGACGCATTTTTTGTTTTGCATTTTTAGTGTTATGAGCAGAGATGGAAAGAGTCCTGAATGGTAGACATATATAGCTAACTGCTGATCAGTTGAAAGAAATCATAAAAGGGAGTCAGGGAGATCACTTACTCAAAATAAGTAGCTAAATAATGTCTTCTTTAATTGATCATAATCAAGGCATGTGACTTTATGATGCGTAATAGGCCTATTTGTTTGTTATAGTGTGCGGGTTACTTCAAAGTACCACTGCTTGCTTACCTAACTAATATAGGCGATTGTTTGGGGGGGGGAGCTAATTCTGATCATAACCAAACACAAGAGAGCTATAAACGAAATAATATCAATCAATCAATCAAAATCAATCAATCAATCAAATAGACATTCTGATACACACTCCATGCCAGTTGGTGGCGGTAATGTGAACTGCTTTTTATGCCTTGACCTGGTGGTCGTGGTCGTCTGTCCCACTGTGATGTCATAAATCCCACTGTGACATCATCAGTGATGTCGTAAATCCCAGTGATGTGTGACATCATTAGTGATGTCATAAATCCCACTGTGACATCATCAGTGATCATCAGTGATGTCACAAAAAAGAAGTGGGAGTCTGGCTTCAGACCCCTGTCTTCAGCCATGGACAGCTGTATGTTGCTCCAGGACACATACAGCATCCCTGAAGTATGCCATCAAGGAGCAGTCAGGGCGAGGCTGTGCAGCGGCCGAGCTGCGTATGCGAGCTGCAGGGCCAGCTGGGCGAGCTGCAGGGCGGGCGAGGCCACATAGAAGCCTAGGAATCGAGCGTGTGCAGCGTGCGAGATGCCTAGTCATCATCATCATCATCATCATCATCAGTAGTATATAAATGGGAGCTGGGGCTCTGTCTGTCTCTCTGTTTCTCTGTCCCTGTCCCACAGTGATGTCATAAATGACATCATCAGTGAATTACTCAGTGATGTCATAAATGACATCATCAGTGAATTACTCACACACACACAAGGCTATAGGTTCAGAGATGATGTCACTGATGACATCATCGGTGACTGATGTCATCAGTGATGTCATACATTAAGGTATTGTGACATCATCAGTGATGTCATAAATCCTTCCCTGCAGATGCTATAAGTAGGCCCGGTGCAACTCCTTCAACTTGAGATATCACCAATTCTATATCATCACTTATTTGTGCTTGTCACAAGTTGACAGAAATGGATTCAGACGAGGGTTATAACGATGAATTTGATGACAAACAGGAATTCAGCGAAGACAGCGCCGAAGAGGAACCCGAGGATGACATCCTCGACTTCGGAGAGGTTCCGTTGGTCCATCCCGTGGTGGCCGGTGAGGATCGATACGAGTGCGGCGAGGCTGGTGGAAGTGGCCACGGCCCAGGCCAAAAAGACGACTCCCACTTTGAAGTTCTGACTGCCGAGCAGATCCTACAGCATATGATGGAGTGTATCAGGGAGGTCAATGAGGTCATCCAGATTGAAGATGTTAGCCTAGCTGTTAGCAGTGTCAGCACAGCAGAGCCGCAGCAACAGAATCCTGCAACAATAACACGCATTCTTCTCAGTCACTTCAACTGGGATAAGGAGAAGCTCGTGGAAAGGTATTATGATGGTAATCTGGACAATCTTTTCTCGGAGTGTCACGTCATCAACCCCAGTAAGAAATCTCTGACCCGTCCTCCAATCAACACAAGATCACCTGCACAGTCCATGATGCCATGTGAGATCTGCGATTTAAACTACCCCAACTCTTCCTTCGCCTGCCTGGAATGTGGACACAGGTTCTGCATGCAATGCTGGCGAGATTACCTGACCATGAACATCGCAGAAGAAGGAAGGGGACAGACCATTCCTTGTCCGGCTCATAGTTGTGGCATTTTGGTTGATGACACCACAGTCATGCGCCTCATAACAGATTCAAAAGTGAAGTTAAAATACCAGCATTTAATTACAAATAGCTTTGTGGAGTGCAATCGACTGTTAAAGTGGTGCCCTGCACCGGACTGCCATCACGTTGTCAAAGTCCAGTACCCAGGCGCCGCGCCTGTGAGGTGCAAGTGTGGCCGTCAGTTCTGCTTCAGCTGCGGAGAGAGCTGGCATGACCCTGTCCAGTGCAAGTGGCTGAGGAAGTGGATTAAGAAATCTGATGACGAAAATTATACCTGGATTGCAAGAAATACTAAGAATTGTCCAAAATGTCATGTGCTTATCGAGAAAAATGGTGGCTGCAATCACATGACTTGTCGGATGAAGAACTGCAATGCTCAGTTCTGTTGGGTCTGCCTGGGTGCAACAAGCAATCACACTCACTGCAATCGCTACGACGGAGATGGAGGTGCTTCGGCGCACTCCGGGGGAAACTTTGGGAGGGACATCTTCTACTGCACCCGCTACATGAGCCACGTGGAGAGCATGTACTTTGAGCACAGGCTCTACGATCAGGTCATGCAGAAGATGGAGGAGGCGCAGCAGCGGGACAACGTGTCCTCCATGGACGTGCAGTTTCTGAAGAAGGCCGCGGACGTGCTGTGCCAGTGCCGCTCCACCCTCATGTTCACCTACGTCTTTGCCTTCTACCTCGAGAAGAACAACCAGTCCATCATATTTGAGAGCAACCAGGCAGACCTGGAAAATGCCACTGAGGTGCTGTCTGGCTACCTGGAGCAGGACGTCATCTTCCTCCACGACTTCAAGCAGATGGTACAGGATCAGTACGCGTACTGTGCGAGCAGGCGCAGAGTGCTGCTACAGCACGTGCATGAAGGCTACGAGAAGGACCTGTGGAAGTACACTGAGGAGGATTAACCACACATCCTTATGCAACGGACTCTTGAGTATCTTGACTAACTGTTTAATAAATGTTTAATAATCAAATGTTTTAATTAATGTTTAATAATACAATGTTTCATAACTAGCATGGCAACAAGCGTGGCAGTCATTGTTTTATGTGTATTATTGTTTGTTGTAGTTTACCAATGAGTTTACCCTTTGTGTGAAACACTTTGTAACTTTGGTAAGAAAGTGCTATACAAATAAAGTTGATTCTTATGATTATGCTTATGATTGTAGAACCCACGGTTGTAATATTACATCACTTTTAATGTGGCTTCAAGGTGTGGCCACTAGGGGCCGATGACATAATCACCGATGACATCACAGTTGCTCGAGTGACATCACTGATGACATGATTCACTGATGACATCATCACCGATGACATCACAATTGCTTGAGTGACATCACTGATGACATCATCACCGATGACATCACAATTGCTTGAGTGACATCACTGATGACATCATCACCAATGACATCACAATTGCTTGAGTGACATCACTGATGACATCATCACTGACATCATCGATGACATCACAATTGTGCCCACTTGCTCAGATCACACCCATTTTCGAACTCTGCCTTCATTTTGATGTGATTTTTGATTGATTGATTGATTCTATTTCCATGTCACACACCAAATGGTGTCCAGCCCGTATGGGCTTATGAGACACGACAGTACAAGTAAACATCAGTAGAGTTCACATCAGTAGAGTTCACACACATAAGTACAGATCCTTTGAATTTTTTCACCATATACCGGTCATCTCTGTCTATGTTGAATGTCCTGTATTTATGTTGCTATTTGTTGTCTATGTATTGTAATGTCTATGCTGACACAGTTGCTATGTGCTGTAACATGCTGTACCGAAAGCAAATTCTGACGACTCTGTTGTGCAGTCCTTAATAAATGAAATGAAAATGAAATGAAAATTCCAGATTTCATGTTTCCAAATAAAAGAAACAACAACAAAAGGTGCCATAACCTGAGGTGCAACATCAATACAAACATTATACAAATAATACATTCTTTCTTCTCTGCCAAGCTTTGCCAATAAACTGGGCGATATCAAAAGCTCCTTTGCTAAAGAATAATTTGAGTCTGGCCTCATCCCGAAACCAAAAGGCCTCACTCGGGTGAGCGCCAAACATTTTTTCAAATAAAGTTAGTCTCAGGTCGTCATACAGGGGGCAGTAAAATACAAAATGGATTTCATTTTCTATATTCCCAATGCAGGTCCTCTACTATAATATTCAAATTTATAATTGTCGGTTCAACTCTAGATGACACAAAAGCTCTAACTTTGCTTTAAGTCCAGAAAGTATATAATATATATATATATATATATATATATATATATATATATATATATATATATATATATATATATATATATATATATATATATATATAATAAATATATGGCAATTCCTGTGTGTTGTTACATGGTAATAAGTTGCCATTCTGAACAATTTGTACTTAAAACAGATATGCAAATGTGTAATACAAAAAATATTTATTTTAATGTGAAGATTAAACTGGTAGACATTTATGAGGATATCTTTGAAGGAAGAATGAGATATTCTCTCCTAAAAATGAAGTGCATACAAATCTGAGCCAGGTCCTAACTAGACTAATCAACAGCAGACCTGAACGCCGCTTCTCTTGAACACGCCTCTATTTGCCCCGGAAATACTTCTTTGTTATTGTTGTGAATGGAAGAAGGAACATGGGTTCTTGTCTGATGATAACGTAACATAGTTTTTCATGAATAGGTGAGAGTAAACATTACACACTCTTAGTGAGTGAAGTGTACTGGCATCTCCAATAATACAACGTTAGACATGCATGTGTAGCTTGTAGCTTGCAGTCACGCTAACTTAGCCCAGGGATCACAATGCCTGCTGGTCAATGCTGCTAGCGACAGCTAACCGCTAAAACAAATGCTGCTGTGGGGAGGTGGCGTTATAGCCCATGTTTATATAGGGAATATTAATGTGGGGAGCATTTGGCGCTCCGGGTTAGCTACGCTAAATCTGAAGCTAAACGTTAGAGCTGCATTTCTAACCAGTTGAGGCGCTGCCGTTGCCGATTTAAAAGATCAGGATTATTATTCTGCACTGACCTCTGTGTCCACATGTGTTCTTCTTCATAGGTCGGTTTAGCTGCACTCATGATGAACTTTGAAGGTATTGACCCGGGGATGGGTGAGTACTCGCCCGCCCTCCACGGGACCCTGGATGCAGGCATGGAGCCCTCCATGGACCCCCGCCTTAACCCCAGTCTGCTGCAGGGTGTGGAGCTGGACCCCGAGGGGCTCGCTGTGACAGTGCCCGAGTCTGTGCACCTCCTAGAGGGCATGTTTTCAGAGCTGCACAGCGTCGCTGCCGAAGTTGGCATTCCAGTTACGGCAACACATTTTGATCTGCAGGAGGAGCTGCTCTGGATGGGAAACCACAGAGTAAGTGCAAGCCCGGACTAGCAACTATATGGGCAGGGTGAGTGTGCCCCCCCCGGGGCGTCAACTGCCTTGGGGGGCATCACACTGTGTTAATCCGGTGTCATGCAGAGTTTTGCACCCCCGCCGAGAATTGCATCCCCACCTTCCGGGAGCATATTGTAATGAGTTATACGGAAACGTAACTGTTTAAAAATGATATAATTGTCTGGGTAGACGTGATCTTCAAGCGAGGGGGTCTGTCCTGGCTCATGGAGACCGACTTTGATGCATTAGATCCGCGTGGAGGTGACTTCCATGCTTGGGGCTCTCTTCTGGCTCATGGAAGCCGACTTTGGTGCTTAAAATCCGGGTACAGATGACCTCGAGACCTGGGGATCTCTCCTGGCTTTATGGAGGGGGGGGGGGGGGGGGGGGGTGCAAATCTCGGCAGTTTGTA
The DNA here is from genome assembly GCF_964638095.1 of Poromitra crassiceps. NCBI lineage: Eukaryota > Metazoa > Chordata > Actinopteri > Beryciformes > Melamphaidae > Poromitra > Poromitra crassiceps. The sequence goes on along the minus strand of NC_139637.1, from coordinate 2,436,012 downwards.
CCTGCCCAGATTTGCATCCCTGTTTTTAAGTTAAAACAGTCCCAAAATATGGCGGGGGTGCAAAACTCGGCATGACACCGGCCCTGAGTAAGTGCCGTGACGATTATTAGTGTTGATTGTTGTCACACACTACTTGTGAAAATGCAGAAAGATTATTCGGCTGCTTATTTTTGTCTCTTATTCCACTGATTATCCTATCTGCTAACTTTGTTTAGGGTCATGCGAGTTCCTTCTTCGGAGGCACAATGGGCCGCTATTCCTCGTTTCAAGTGCACGCGACTGATGACATCCGCCACATTCAGAGTTTGGAAACGGGCGTGCTGTTCCTGTCTAAGACCAACCTCAGATGCCACACGCGCGGAGGCCTCGTCATGTTTGAATACGCGTGAGTTGCAAATGTTGGTCGGGAGCGACAGTGTTCTGTTCCTGCGACATCAATCTCTACTGGCCTTGAAATATGTGTGTGTGTGTTTTGCAGGTTGGATGAAGGAGCTGATATGCATAGTCTCCTTATGGCCGACAACAACACGTTGCTCATGGGCGGACTACAGAACTATGCGATTGAATTTGACTTGAATACTGTTCAAGAAACTCAAAAGGTATGAATGACACTGGGATGCAGTATTTCACAGTACTACTACATGACACATTTTCCGAATTAAATCAATTCCAATATACACGACAATTGACTGTATCATTTGCGTGACCTTAAAGCTAAAATGGCAAGCAGTTGACTTTTGCTTGCCCGTTGTGTGTACTTGATAGTTCACAGTCGAGTTACCTGGAGTGGCAATCATGCGGCAGTCCAATCGTTTCCTCTTCTGCGGGCACACTTCTGGAAAGGTAAGGACGGTTCAGTCCAGTCAGTTTGTGACAAGATGTTCGTCTGGATTTCACCTCACATTATACTCATTGTTGCACCTTCTGTTCAAACCAGATAACCCTACGTGACTTGCGCTCCTTCAAGACGGAGCACGAGTTTGACGCCTTCTCCGGCAGCCTGTCGGACTTCGACGTCCACGGAAACCTTTTGGCGGCGTGCGGCTTCTCCAGCCGAGGACTGAACGGTTTGGCGTGCGACCGCTTCCTCATGGTGTACGACCTCCGCATGATGCGCGCCGTAACGCCGCTCCAGGTGCACGTGGATCCCCTCTTCCTACGCTTCATTCCCACCTACACATCGCGTCTGGCGATCCTCTCTCAGACAGGTATCTTATCAACCGGCAAATGACTGGTTTGCGGCTTTTAGCGGAAATTCTGGCGCTGGTCTGTGTGCAATTAAAAAAAAATTGGTTCATTCATGTGACGCTTATTATTCTAGTTGTCCTCCTTTGACTGCTTTACCAGGTCAGTGTCAGTTCTGCGAGCCCACCGGTCTTGCCAATGTGGCAGATATTTTCCACGTGAACACCGTGGGGCAGCTGCTCATGAGTTTCGACGTGTCGGCCAGCAAGCAAGCCTTGGCCTTCGGGGACTCCGGGGGCGGAGTGCACCTGTGGTCCGACGCGCCGGAGGTTTCCTTCAACGACTACTCTCGGGAGACGGAGTTTGCTCTGCCGTGCCTGGTGGACACGCTGCCTCAGCTGGACTGGAACCACGATCTGCTGCCCCTGTCTCTCATCCCCATGCCGCTGACCTGCACAGAGGCGCTGCTCTCTGACTGGCCCGCCGCTCTGGCTGCTCCCAGTCCCAGGTGACGCACTGGATTTCAGTCTAACTGTGATGGCCTTAGGTCATTTCTGCATGGTTGGTAGTGAGTCTAGTGACAGCACCAAATGAAAGTGAAAACATTGATTTAGAACTTCATAGTGTGTTAGGTATGGTAATAGAGTAATTAACCTGCTAACAAGCAGGGCTTGAAACTACCTTTTTGTCTTCTGGCCACAGTGGCTAGAAATGCCGATCTCCAGCCACTTTTGCCAGCAAACTAGATATTTTTGTTATAAGAATATAATAGAACCACCAAATAATGGTTAATTATCTGCCTAAGTGGCTGATTATCAGGCCAGCTACAAAATTTGACCGGTGGCTGGTGTTTCCCAGTATTTCTCAAACTGCTAACATTTCATCAAAATGTTATGTACAGACTGTAGTTACCAGCTGCGACAGCGGGACTGGTATTGTTTTCACCATGCAAGATGTAGTCAACAAAACTTTATAGGTGTGTAGTTGACATAAAAATGAAGGTCACATTTGAAAATGTGTGTGATCACTTTACAGCTCACATTTTCATTTTAAGTCGTGGGCTGATGTGATGTGATCCCATTGAAAGATGGTCTGGAGTTTGTTTGTGTAAAAATACTCTTCTGTTCCTTCAGACGAGCGCCTCCTGTGGACCCGGAGATCCTGCGCACAATGAAAACTGTTGGCTTCATTGGCTATGCAGCGAATCCTCGCACTCGTCCCCGAAATCAGGCAAGTCAAAAACGTGCAATGTAGATCTTTAGCCACTTTACAATAGCCTTGTGCATATTCTCCTATCTATAAGGTAGAATAGGTGACAAATGCTATACAAATAGGTATTTTCTTTGCAACAGCCATAATGTGTCATTTCCACTGTATTTGAGTTAACATATTGCTTGACTGGAATTTGGGAAATAATGTACGTTTTTGCTTTGGATGAGTTCTGTGTCAACTTCACAGATTTCTGTGATCCAATATCTCGTTATTTTCTTGGTCTCAGGTTCCTTACAAGATTAAAGAGGTGGAGCTTGATTATGACAATTACAACCAGGTTCCTGAATCACCAATCGGCCGTGACGAAGAGCCACACCTCTACATGGTGAACAAGAAATACAGAAAGGTGCGACTCGTCCTATTTCATTATCATTTCTACCTGATAAAATTATGGTTGATATTTCATAAGCATAAGTGCTGTTATTGCACGGCAGTATGTGATGAGGACCTTTTTCTACTGGATACCCATCAGGTCACAATTAAATACTCCAAGCTGGGACTGGAGGACTTTGACTTCAAACATTACAACAGAACCTTGTTCGCCGGCCTGGAGCCTCACATCCCCAACGCCTACTGTAACTGCATGATCCAGGTATGACATTATGAACGTTTTTGTGTCATTTTACTACGATTTGTTTTGATCTGCAATTCATTATTTCTGAGAAGCCGTCTCCAAGCAGAGTTGTCCCTCCCTTGTTGATCTGTCGCCGCGTTAGGTATTATATTTCCTGGAGCCAATCCGCTGCCTGGTGCAGAACCATTTGTGCCAGAAGGAGTTCTGTTTGGCCTGTGAGCTCGGCTTCCTCTTCCACATGTTGGACCTGTCGCGAGGAGATCCATGTCAGGTAGGTGCCGAATACCAGCGGTGCCAATCCCTCTGGAGATGCAGACATCATCAATCTGCATCACGTTCTTGCTGCATAATGTTCTACTTCGCCGTTTCCCGGAGCTTTTTAATGACAGCTTCTCCTGGCTCCTCTTCCCTAGGCCAGTAACTTCCTACGAGCGTTCCGCACCATCCCGGAGGCGTCTGCGCTCGGCCTGATCCTGGCCGACTCGGACGAGCAGACCGGGAAGTCCAGACTGGGCCGCCTCATCCAGAGCTGGAACCGCTTCATCCTCACCCAGCTGCACCAGGAGACCCAGGAGCAGGAGGGCCCGCAGGCCTACAGGGGAGCCAGCAGCAGGTCAGAGGAGACAGGAGCAGGAGGGCCCGCAGGCCTACAGGGGAGCCAGCAGCAGGTCAGAGCAGACAGGAGCAGGAGGGCCCGCAGGCCTACAGGGGAGCCAGCAGCAGGTCAGAGCAGACAGGAGCAGGAGGGCCCGCAGGCCTACAGGGGAGCCAGCAGCAGGTCAGAGCAGACGGCACCAAAGAGTGTATCGCCAAATCTTTTCCCAGGGCGAAGCTGAACTTACAGGTCGGCTAGCTCGCAGTCGGCAGCTATCCTGGGCGTGAAAGCTTCCTCGATGAGCCGTGCAACGCAAAACACATGAGGATTTAAACAAAATGTAATTGTTTATCTCAGATACTCAACCCGAGGCTCTAGAGCCACATGTGGCTCCTTTATACGTAGTTGTAGCTCTTTTAAGTCCTACTTAAAATAAATAAATACCGTAAATTCCGGACTATAAGGCGCACCGGTCTATAAGCCGCACCTTCAAAGGTGACTATTTTTTTCTTATATAAGCCGCACCGGACTATAAGCCGCGGGTGTTTTGATGTTTAATTACCATATGTAAGGCTTCGTGCACAGAGGGGATTGTCGGGAAAGAGATGGCTGTTTGGGGAAGCTCCCATTTATTAACATTTCAACAAAACAAAAGTCAGGTCACTAATCCCCAGACAAAATCACACATTGTGAGATGCTTAAAAATCACCATCGGCGGGAGCTTTACTCCAGATGCTGTGCAGCCAAGAACACAAGTGAAATTCGTTCTCTCGTGACCTGTGGTTCTCAACGTGATGGACGATTCACCTTTCTTGTTAACAGTCCTAGTGAGAGGCAGGTCGAACGTCAAAGGCACTTCATCCATATTTATGATCTGCTCCGGTCCGATGGAATATTCCTTGATCTTTCTTTGTGTGAATTCGCCGAAGTTTGTAATTTTCTCCTGGTAGTCGGGAGGGAGTTGCTGACACAGTCGTCCGCGCCCTGACGGACAGTCCCTTTCGTCTCGGGTTTGTGCATGATCCTTTGCTGCTGCTGCTGTTGTTGTTCCTGTCTCGCTACTGTCTCAGACATGGCTTTCAGGCTCAATCGCCGCCATCGTCGTAACACAGCCAGTTCTCCATCTTTTGAAGCATGATGTTAGATTACAACGAGCTAGTTGTGTGGCTTAGCCTTCCAAAATGTTGCTGTTAGTTTTTTAGAATGTAATACATAGAATTGGGAATGTTACATTCAATTTCATTCAGACTGTCTTTCAGGCTCAATCGCTGCCTTTTTCCCCCCGGAGCGAGGGAGGAGGGAGGGTGTTTTACCGTAGTGGCTGAGAGAGAGTAGTGGCACAGTGCTCCAATCAGGTCGCGAGGCACATTTTTTGCAACATCATCCAATCAGGGTCTCGCTCTCATAATGTCTGTCTTGCTCTCGTTCTGCCTCATACCAACATCCATAGATTTTGGAGGTTCCCGAGTGGCCGTTTGCTGGAAAAATCCATAGATAAGCCGCACCGTTATATAAGCCGCAGGGGGCAAAAAAGGCCAAAAAACGGGAAAAAAGCCGCGGCTTATAGTCCGGAATTTACGGTACATTAAAATCTGATAAATGAATGGGACTTTTTTTGGGATTGTGGCTCTTTCAAAGCTTTGGTTTTTGTCAGTGTGGCTCCTGAGTAGTGTTGGGCAAGGTTGAGTACCACTGGTGTAGCAGGTCTGGAGGCTGCGGCCAGGCGACTGAGTTGTGTGTCGATGCTGGGTCTCTTGCAGCGCCCTGGGTTCCTCTGGCGAGTCCGTCATCGGAAGACTCTTCGGATGCGAAGTGGAGAACAGCAGCCTGTGTCGCTGTGGCAAGGAGACTGTGCGCTCCTCGCTCAGCCTGCTCTTCACCATGCACTACCCGGAGCAGAACGTTCACGGTGAGTTTTCCCTCAAATCGCAAATCTCCTCACGCTGCTGCTGTGGGTTAAGCCGGGGGATCGGTCGGAGGCTGCAGAAACCGAGTGTGAAGTAGTGATGTACAGGTTGGCGGTGCATTAATTTCACTTCATGACTCGTCAGATAAGATCGTAAGGGAGTACGACTTTGCGGAGATCCTGAAGAAGAGCATCTGTCTGGAGCAGAGCACTCAGGCGTGGTGTGAAAACTGTGAGAAGTACCAGCCGACGGTGAGTTACCGTTACCTATTCAGCGCCATAATAACAGCTGATAGTAACAAATAAGAACGTAGTCCGGTCTACAGCGTGTGCTTTTTGTGTATACTGTAGGTGCAGACACGCAACATCCGATGCCTACCAGATGTTCTGGTCATCAACTGTGAAGTGAACAGCGTTAAAGAGGCTGAGTTCTGGAAGGTCCAGTCAGAGGTGAACGGTGGATATAAACAGCTCATTGTTTGAGTTTTCTTCTCCATCACGACCAGCTTCAAGAGTGCCCTTCTATGACACGAATGGTTGGTTGGCTGTTAGTCACGTGCATGATGATGTTCTTGTCATTTCGCTCTCTTCACAGTACGCCTTCAATAAGGCCATGCAGAAAGAGGCGATGGAACCGCCGAAGCCCAAGGAGCCTCCGCCCATGCCGACCGAGTGGTGCTTGGAGTAAGGATGCTTTTCAATATCAGCTTTGATCGACTTGTACCGGTTGACTGCGACTCGACGACACTCGTGACTTCACACCACTGAAACATTGAAGGAAAAGACGTACATAGTTTTTTTTTTACTCTTCTTCATTGCGTAGCGGGGAGGAGTCGTGCAACATGGAGGGCTTCACCTTCGACACGAAAGCGGAGGATCTGCGACACGTCTGGATCCCCCTCACTCTCAAGATGTCCATCAGCAAAAGCCAGGGGCTGGAGATAAGCACCTGGACAGAAGGAGAGGAGGTGAGGGAGGACCATCTGAAGGTTCTGCATGTCTGCAGAAATAATGTTTTAAATTGAGTCTTGGAATTGAATGCGAGGTGCCGACTTTTTACTAACCATCTGTGATTTTTCACGATTAAACTTCTGACTCGCTGCACCTTCTCCACCTAGTTAAGTTCTGCTGAAGAGGATGAAGGCGCTTCCCTCTATGACTTGGTGGTCACCGTGCCCCACATACTGGACGCTCGCACAGGAGGAAACCTGGTGGCACACATTAAAGTAGGAGAGACCTATCACCAAAGAAAAGAGGTGAGTGAATTTGTACAGATTAGACGTGCCGTTTGAGAGAAACTCGCTCCTTGAAAACAAGACAAAAACATGGCGATGTTTATATAGTATTGAGCCAAATACTGATGAATTAATACTGTTGAATTCAAAATACTATTGAATTCTGTGCTTGAATACTGATGTCGATGTGCATTTGTTGATTTCAGGGCGTCACACACCAGCAGTGGTACCTTTTCAACGATTTCTTGATTGAGCCAATTGACAAGGTACATTTTTTCGTTAACCCGTGTAAACTCTTACACTAATGAAATTACAATTTCGCAGCAACATTTTAAAGAGACTGATCAGAATAAAGGCAACGTCGTGAGAAAAAAAAATGTTTTTCACAGACCGAAGCTGCACAGTTTGATGTGAACTGGAAAGTGCCGGCCATCGTCTATTACGCCAAGAGGAACTACCACTCCAGATACGACCTCCGCAGTAAGTCTTGAGGACAGAGTCTTGCAGAAACCGTTTCCTACTTCTCGGTCCAGAAGAGACTTCGCTCACCCGCTCGCGCTTTGCTCTTTGTCCCAGTTAAGAACCCCATCGAGGCCAGTGTGCTGCTGACCGAGGCCTCTCTGGCTCGGAAGCAGAGGAAGAGCCACGCCACCTTCATCCCCCTCATGGTCAGCGAGATGCCCCAGGCCGGTGACTTGGTGGGACTGGACGCCGAGTTTGTCACACTCAACCAGGTGAGTGTGGCTCATATATAATGCTATTGCAGTACACCTCTCTTTAGCATTAGAAATATTGTGCGCTTCACGCACTGATTTCTAGCCTGCCTCGCATGCTTTGCGTGCTGACCTGTAGCAACTGTGCACGCCCCTCCACCTTATTGTAGTAGTGAGATATTGTAAATGTATACATACATGTTCGCACTCTCCGCTTTCCACCTGTCTGAATGAATCCAAAACGCTGAAGGTGAACGCACAGCCCATTCGAGGGACGTGCGAATGAGTTTTGAATGTGTTGGGTTCTGCCAAGAGAAACGTGGTCTTAATTGACTTTGCGTTGTGAATCTGTGTGCCTGCAGGAAGAGGCAGAACTGCGCAGCGATGGCACCAAGTCGACCATCAAGCCCAGTCAGATGTCTGTGGCCAGGATCACCTGTGTGCGCGGTCAGGGTCCCAACGAGGGGGTGCCCTTCATCGACGACTACATCTCGACCCAGGAGCAGGTGAGGCACCGCAACGCTACGATGGTCTGTCATTTACCACCTGGATGGAGCAGTGACAAGTAATTATCAGACTGCATCCAAAGAAGAGAGAACTTCCGCGCACTGTCTCCACTTGCAAAAAAAGGATTAATTCAACAAAAAAAAAAAACGTTTCGGTACGACGACCTTCATCAGATTCTTCAGGTTAGGGCAGCCACACAGCTCGCCTGAGCAGCCGGCTCAGTCGCTGCTCGACTGCGTCTCATCTAGAAATTCGGAGTCTCGCTTATTTTTACCGCAGCATTTCAGCGAGGTAGCCATCACACACAGGAAGATGCAGGATGTGTGTCCCAGGCATAAGCATCACAGGAACATTATCCCAATCGTCTTTAGGGTTTTAAGTGTGTAACCACCTGTGCATTTTATAATGGGTACATTGATCCCAAATAAATTCCTGCAGACCTTTTTGGAAGTCTGGTTGTTGTGTAGACCGACTAGTTTCTGGTGACTTTGGAGGTTATTTTTTCACCAATTATTGTGAAAGCTGAAAGGCCAAATCTGGACTCTAAAGAAGACGGGTGTTGTTGTTGCTTTCTTCATAGTGACTCAGAAGGAGCCGATGTCCTGCTTTGATCTATGGATGTTCTCTTCTGCAGGTGGTCGACTATCTGACTCAATACTCTGGCATCAAACCAGGAGACCTGGATGCTAAGATCTCTTCGAAGCACTTGACCACTCTGAAGTCCACGTACCTGAAGCTGCGCTTCCTCATCGACACCGGAGTGCGCTTCGCTGGCCACGGTTTGCAGAAGGACTTCCGGGTTATTAATTTACTGGTATGTTAATTCGCAATAATTAGAAGTCAGCTTTATTTTATAGCCTCTATCTGTAAGGATTATAGTCAGTATACTTTATAGTGCATATTGCATGGTGGTTACATCATAGTTGAGGAAATGTACCAGTCCCCAGCTGTGTAAAATAAATAAATGGTGCTGCAGCATTAGTAAACATCCCGACTAGGTTTTCTCCTTAATTTGTGATTTATTATGATGATTTATTATTGTGATTTTTCATTTAGAGCTGTGATGACTTAAGCATATTTATTCCTGACAGGTTCTGAAAGACCAAGTCGTCGACACTGTGTACCTGTTCCATATGCCTCGCAAGAGAATGATTTCTCTGAGATTCCTCGCCTGGTACTTTCTAGGTAAGTCTCAAATGTTCCAGACGGTGATGTTTTGGTCACTGAGGCATTCAGGAGCTGATCCTTGGCATTCCCGTCACCTCCAGGTGCATTGCAAAATGTTGCCTGATTAATCATCATGACTAAGCTGTCCTGATTCTCTTCACTGTGGTGTGCTGTTCCCCAGACCTCAACATCCAGGGGGAGACCCACGACAGCATCGAGGACGCACGCACCGCTCTGCAGCTGTACAGGAAGTACACGGAGGTGAGCCGCGGAGGCGGGCCCGACGACGTGAGGAAGGTTCTGAAGGGACTCTACGAAAAAGGCCGCAAGATGGACTGGAAAGTCCCCGACTCGGACGGAGGAGATGGTCAAGGTAGCCCGAAAAGTACGAGAATGACTTCGCATTAGATGTAGGCGAAGTTTTGATGGCGTGACGACAACTTGTGGAGTAAATAACTTTTGGAGTAAATAACATCCTTCGCAGTCGTCTGTACAAGCTGACTGAGTCGCTCTCTGCTCTTCTCTTCGACAGGTACTGCCGTCTTTCCGTCTGTGATGGGGCTGTGAGCAGCACTTTGGGACGTTTCTGCTGGAAGGATTTTATTTGAATTTGCCACTTTCTCATTCCACTGGAAGGGGAGCTCAACCTTTTGAAATCCAAGGCCCACTTCTGATTGTTAAAACGATTCTGAGGACCACCTTCCCAAATCAATGATAGGCTATCATTGGGATATATTGATGTGAGAGGTCCTCCACGGCCCACTAGATGAGGCTCTGAGGCCCGCCAGTGGGCCACGGCCCAGTGGTTGAGAAACACTGATACAGTGTCACATTTTGTAAGAAGGCGCTCTTGCCCCCAAACAGCACTTCAGCTGAGAGCCAATTGCATTTTGAATCGAGGACGGATTTTTATTTTTTATTTAGTTTGTGTGCAATTATGGAACCCCCTATGATGTTGCCAGATTGGCAAAAATATAATGCGGTTGTATTTTGCCATGATTTTTTTTTAATACGGAATGTTTCTTGGGGCATGTAAATAAAGACTTATTACTGAAGGATTATGCCTTGTGCCGTTTTTAAGTGCTTATGTTAGTGTAATGTTGCCCTCTGCTGGCTGTACTTGGTATGTGAAGGCACAGTGTCAACCAGTCTAATGCAGTGGTCTGGTATTGTCATCAGAGGGGGAAAAACACACACGCATAGAGCTTACAAAACACTCCTTAAACAGTTTCCACACAGCCCGTTAAATCATTTGCTCTGACCTAGTTTGTCCTCATGTAACTATTAAGCCATCGATGTTTATTTTTGTATTATTGGGTTTTATTCGTTTGCAGAGCACTGTGTAACACCGTTTTGGAATGTGCAGTGTCATTAAATTGTTAGAATTATGTGAGATTAAAAATGAGCAGTAACCGGCAGTATGGACATTTGAAGAGACTACGTGGATAAAGAATCACCCCCCCCCCCCCCCCATTCCGTCCACGTCGATACTCCAGGAGCTCTTTGATCATTTCAAAACGCCTCCACTATCCGCCAAGTTGGGATTCAGCCTTTAGTTACAGGGAGGGAAAAAGTGGTGCGTTTGACTCTAGAGACATTTACTGTAGCAACAGTTTGTGTCTTGGAGTCGGGACGTTGCAACACGGCCAACAGCAAATTGAAGCTTCATGGGACTATAAGGTCTCCAACAGCTGTGATTAGGAAGTTAAAAAAAACACACCAAAAAAACTCTTATTTGGAAAACTATATCAGACACAAACTGAGTTGCATCAGCAACTGGTTTGCTTGGACTTGGATATGACATTTGTGAATAGAACTTTAAAAAAACACACCAGACAAACCACAATCAAAGTATTGCAAACTGGTTTATTTGTAGTAAATGAAAGGTGTGCCATTCAGTGAGTGGGAGGGAGAAAGAAAGGACAGGGGGACGTGGGACAGGGTCGATGTCTTTGGTCCATACTCTGGCGGAGGAGGGATGTCAATGAGTTGGTGGGAGACAAAGCGAAGGCACTTAAGTTTACAGTTGTCTCAAGACATTTTGAAAAGAAGGGACATACAGTCTTATTGGAAGAGCGAATCGACTAGATGTTTAACCTCCAAAGAAACCATATATGCCTGAACATGAATATCACATACAAAATGCCCCATGAGAGCACAAAATTATATAGCTACATATACGTATATACAGTAAGGAATCAGAAAAGAAAGTGGGGGCGGAGAGGAGACGAGGTGAAGTATTACTCTAGAGATTATCCCCTTTGGAAAACAATCACGAGAATTTAATTCTTTACAGGAGGAGGGGGAGGAAAGGCAGCAACTTAAACCGGACAAAATTATTTCTTTGGCGATAACCTAATATTCCTACAGTTTGGAATGTAAAAAACAAACAAAAAACCCTGTTTGGTTGAAGTCAAGACAGACAGGAACAGAATCCTCAATGAGAAAGCGTCTGGCTTTCTGTGCTGAGCTGAATCTGAATTGTCCCTCCAGCAAAATAAAACATTCAATCAAAATGTAACTGGAACTTTTAGGCCACTTTACACAAGCAGAGGAGAAAGAATTGGTACAATTTCCCCCCAAAACAGCTTCAGTCAACAAAAACATCTTTGTGTTAAATTACAACCGATCCCTCACGTATGAAAGCGCAGAAGCTTAATAGATACAAATGTATCCGACTTACAATATGTACTTACAGTATATTTTAGACTGCAAACGAGTAAGTCCTATAATAGCCTACGATATTCAGCGTCATTATCGCTGGAATAATTGAAAAAAGATAAACCTAATCACAAACACAGAAGTGTTTGGGTCTCAAAAACTAACACTAAATCCATTTCCAACCAGGAAAAACCCACGAGTAAACAAAATGGGGGCTAAGAGTAAACACATACCAAGTTTTTTTTTTTTCAATTACCAACCCCCACCCCCCCAACATAGTCGTCTTACTCTTGACGGAAGACGTCACGGTACTAAGAAGATGCGGCACTAACGTCATGATTGGTTTCACGCTCGACCCTCGCAGCTCCACATCCACACGTTAACTACAAGGAGATGAGGAACCAGCAGGGGGGGTCCCGTCCGTCCCCGTCCCCAAATAAGAGCCTCCTGCAAGGGACAGTTTGCAAACAGGCCACGTCAAAAGGTTCAGCAATGAGGTATTTGCCAGATTTTGTTCACATATTGTGGACAATAAAAAAAAAAAAAAGAGACGAGACTTAACCCCAACAACAGCCTCCATGCATCAAGACTTGGCAGCCATAGAAAAGAAAAAAGTGAATCTATAGAAGCTACCAAAGCATTCATCAGTTTGATCAATTTTACTTTTACAGCTTAAAGTGAAAAGTGAACATATATATAATATACGGGGGGGGGGGGGGGGACAAAGATCCTACGCCTTACCACTCAGCGATGTGTACAAGTCACACGTCTGCTCTACAAGTACCGTCTGTTTAGAAAGCAGTCATGATGCCGACGACGGCCATGATTCTACGAAGGCAAGTGTGAAGTCTCTGTGACTTAAAGGCAAGCATTTAATTTATATGCCATTTATGTGCATATAACAACAACAACAACAGAACACAAAGAACAAACTGGGCGTACGGCAAAAATCCATCCATCGAGATGTCCGAGACAAAAAAGAAACTACATGTGGACAGCGTTTCCTTTCTCGTCAAGCCTTAATAAGCAACGTCAATTAACAATATTCTACAGGGGAAAAAGTCCTCTCTTAATTGGACAACAAGCCAAGAAAAGCTGCGACCACAATAACCGCATTGACCTGTGGAGGGTCAACGTCACCTTCTCGCTGTAGGTCATATTTGAAGAGTTAACTTTCAAACACACCTAGTTCAAAAGCAGCCATATGATCAGATCTACAGTTTGATAGTCTGTAGTGTTGATTGCATGTCTGTCCTCTCGATGTCAAAAGAAAAAGTCCCTTTCATGCAAATGACTACCGGTGCACTTTCAATACAGGTTCTAAGGTTGAGTGAACTGAAATGAATCCGGGAGACAAAGAAATAAATTGCATTTTGAGGGGACGCGAATCAAGACAGTTGAAACAAACCCGAGTTGAAATTACCAAGAAAGTACCAAGAAATTCAACTTCGATAGTGATCCAACTGATTCCGGTGATCACGCCAACAGCCTCTGAACAAAACATCAGCCCTCAGATTCGTTCACTGGTTTCTCTGAAGCGGTCGGAACAAACAAACAGACTGACAAACAGCAAAGCGATGAGATCTCTCAAAAGGGGGCTAAAGATAGAAGCTAGGTAGCTCAAGAGGAATGGGAGAAATGCGTCTCAATAGAGAGGCAAAGTGGAACGTCACTTCCTGCTTCAGCACTGTACCAGAGATTTTCATCCACCATTTATTTTCCCATAGAAATTTCGTAAAATGCTTGTAAAAGATAGTTTTACTTGTTCAAACCAAACGGTTCAGATATATTTAGAAACAGGAGAGATCGCATAACATTTCCCTCGGACCAAAACGTTAAAATAGCGTTTATAGCTATCTAAATATAGCTGAACCGTTTGGTTTGACCAAGTACAACTATTTTTATACGCATTTTACTAAATGCCTATGGGAAAATAAATTGCGGAAGAAAATCTCGGGTACAGTGCCGAAGCAATAAGTGACATTCCACTTTGCCTCTCTATAGCGAATGCAAAAGGGAAAGCACAGAACAGTGAGAGCTTTTCAAGTTTGGAGGATGAATGGATCCGTGTAGAGGTGGCACTACAGCTCGACTGACAAAAATATGTAAACTTGTATTCTATTCTTCATTGGAAGGAGTTAGTAGGGTGGGGGAGAGAGAGTATAGGGCACTGGGAGGGGAGTGCGAGGGTTAGTAGACGGGGGGGGGGGTTCCACAGAGCGACAGGGGGGGGTTCCCGATGTCAAGGAGGAGGGCAGTGCGTTCGCCGAGGCCTTTGGGGCAGCCCATCGCTGGCGCCGGCGCCACTGCCGTTGTGAGAGGTGGGTCGGTCCGGGCGGTTGTAGGAGGACGTAGCGGAATGGGGGGCGCCTCCTCTCGAGCTGCCGGAGAACTGCGAGGCGGGACCGTCGCCTTGGTAATTCTGGTAGCGGTAATTTCCGCGGGACGGGCCCCTGTCGTGGTAAGACCCGCCGTTATATCGCTGACCGCCATAACCCTGTCCCTGGAAGGTACGCCGGTTGCCTTGGAAAATCTGAGGGGAAGATTAAAATTAGTCAGCCCTTAAAAAAATCGCCACAACACCCATGAAATATAGATATCTATACATACACAGTATATGTGTGTGTGTGTGTATATATATATATATATATATATATATATATATATATATATATATATATATATAGTGTTTCCCCTAGAAAAATCTTCAGGCCTGGAGGGATTTCGAAACGTACCCCGACCGCAACGGTGGGGGCCCTCGCTGGCGACGCTAAACTTTTAGCTGACCTGTTCGCAATGGCATCCCAAGTATCATCATTAGGGCTGGGTATTGGCAAGGATCTCACGATACGATACATATCACGATACTTGGGTCACGATACGATTGTATCACGATATATTGCGATGCGATATTCTACAGAATTTACTCAAAATTAAATAATAGCGCTAAAGATACAACGCACTGTACCACCCAGGTAGTGTAATAATATGTACATCACTTTATACTGATAAGTTAGTAGACAAATGTAGTCAAAACTACTGAGTGTTGAGTGTTACTGAACGCATCGATATGGGAAATATCGATACAGTATCGATTAGGGGTGGGAATCACCAGATGCAGAGGCCTGGCATGGCATGGCCTGCAAAAAAAAATATATAAAAAAATATATATATATCGCTATACTTGGCGTCCAAGTATCGATACAGTATCGGGAAATAAAATATCGCGATATATTGCCGTATCGATTATATTGCCCAGCCCTAATCATCATACTATTATGTGATGCAATGTGAACAGTTGTATTATGGGATGTGCGTTTCCCAGGCAACAACGTTTTGGAACAGCGCCGGACGCTGGCGCAATGCTCCTAAAAGCAAAATGCTTATTGTTTTTAATGATTTGGCATCTTCTATTACTGTCAACACCAGTAGTAATAGTATGCCATAAAGGTTTATTGAGATTTTGGGGAGAGCAGGGGGGGAGAGAATTTTTTTTTTTAGTGCAATTTCTCTTCTTGCCTGGCGGGGGTTGGTAGAATGGTAGGGGAAACTGATATAAATATACATATTTACATACACATACATATATATACACATATATATATATATATATATATATATATATATATATATATATATATATATACATACATATATACACACGCATATATATGAACTATGGTTTGAATGTTCGACAAACTACACATGTACGACTGCTTCTCTGACTGACCTGTTTGATTGGTGGAGGGCGGTTTTCGTTGCCGGCGTTTTGGGACTGGGCGGGAGACTGGGGTGGAGGCGGGGTTTCCAGCAGCCCTGGGCTGGTGACGGAGGAGGAGGTGGAGCTGCAGCGAGAGCGGTTTGAGTAGCCCGTCCGTGGGTGGTACACTGTAAAAGGATGTGACACGGTAAATACATAACCAACAGGAAGTACAATCGCTTTAGCTTCATGAGAATTGTCAATATTTTAAGCAAACATAATTATCTTTATGCTCGAGTGGCAACACTGACTCCATTTACACACCTTGCATTAAAATGCGCTCGTATCCAGATTTGTATCTAGATATGATTGAACCTGATTACATTTACAGGTGGTATTAATAGCCTGCGTCTACAATGAGATCCCATCGCTCGGTCCAGCTCAAACAACCGAACATCACAAAGTCACATTCTCATGTTGCTGCTGTTGTTCTGATATGGCCGGCTGCCCTGGTAAGATCATGACATGCCATGCTGAACAAGATGTTCAAAATAACTGTTTTTGGCAGAAATGCGCTCACTTGGTAGGCTATGCTGCTATGTATTGAGGACTGTAGATGAAGTGTTTCTAGGCGCCGCTGCTGAAAATGTGCCAGATTTTGAGTATCAAGTATTCCTCATCATGTATTTCTGCCTAGAGGACAGAATATGATCAAAGTGACAAATAGCAACGTGTGGCGGACGGACACACTGCTGCCAGTCATTCTTATAGCAACAGCATAATAATAATGTTTGATTACAACGGCTATACCAAGGCGTGTTTTTTGCGTGTGCATACATTAATATGCAAATTAGCGTGTGACATCATCTAGCGACGTTCGGAGCAGCCAATAGCGACTTTCCTTGGAAAAAGAGCTGGCAACACTGTGGCCACCACCGTGTTAAATGTGGTCACAATGCGTCCCTGGCAGCCACCACCAGGGGTGGTTTGGCCGATCGGATCATAATCCGTCCTCAATGCGTGTCGGGGTGCATTTACACCTGTAGTATTTTCATGTGGTCGAGCATATAGGTATATATATATAGATATATATATATATCCCACTATGTGATGCCAATCTGATCACCTGAAACACATTTTGATGCAGGGCCATTGATTATGTACCTTTGTCTAAAACCATGTGGTAGCCATTCATTACTACAAGACTAACTTCTATGTTAGAGCAGGAAGTGGGTCATTTTAGATGCCAAAAATACAAGTGGGTGTTAGAAGGGTGCCTTGGGTACATCTGTCATATGGAATATATGATGTTATTATCATAAACAAATCAACTAATGTATCGCAAGTATCCTCGTTCATGTATCCTCATTTAGCACATTTCATATACTCAATATAGCTGAATTGGCATCACTCAAATGAGGCTGTGTGTGGTGAGTTTTACGTCTTCAAAAGAAAGAAAGAAAATCTCCAAAAATGATTAAAGGAACACTCCGCCCATTTTCAACCAGCTTTGTATCATTAGAACATCAGTAGTATATCAGAAAACTGTAAACTGTTTTGAAGTCTGTCATTTAATTTGACAGTTATTGAGTGTTAAAGTTATTAACTCAAATTAATAACTCATTAACTCAAATCAACTCTCAATAACTGTCAAACTAGATGACGGTTTTGAAGTCATTCATCTAGTTTGACAGTTATTGAGAGTTGATTTGAGTTAATGAGTGTGTACAAGGTGGCAAACTATGATCTTTTTCTAAAAGCGTCTATTTCCTTCAGTAAAAGTTGGCAGACATCCTGACATTTTAGTGAGTGAAAGAACTAGCTTTCACCACTTGACTGTGTAAGCTCATTATGATAACTTGCTTATTGATATACTTCCAACTTCCTGACAAACTGCTTTTCTCTCTGGCATGCTCAGTCATGACACGATGGATTGTAACTGATAAGCTTTGCTCTCTTGTGTTTTGGGGATGAGACAGAGGAGGATGGGAGGATCAGAAGCAGCAGGGTCGGGATGGGAAGGGGGTTGGCGGGGCGTTCTTCATAAGCTTTAACAGCAACAAGACGACAGAGAGAGAGAGAGAAGTTAATGAACAGGATTCTGTACCTGATCCAAAAGTGTTGATGCTCGTCTTCAACGGCTCCAGATCGAATGTAAATCTCACAGCTTTACCGAGGTCCTCATCGTATTTCCGTTCGCTCACAAAGTGCTGACAAAGAAAGATAATAAACAATCATCATCATGATAAGCCTTGACCAAAATATGATCGGTAAATGTATTTCACAAAAACATGATCTGTCATTTCTTTCAATGCTACTGTTGGCTCACCTTAGAATCTGTTAGCTAGCTAGAGATTAGTTTATAACATGCTTTTAAATGTGTCCAAAACGTTCCCTGCATGCTTGGAAAATCTTAAAATATGTCTCTTAAGTGCCTCTGTCTGGAGCAGGTTGCTGGTTGTCTCTTTTCAGAGTGACAATTAACATCCAACTTACATTTAGTCAGCTGGGACACAAAAAGCACTGGGTGAGATATTCTGAGAAACATTGGTGTTGTGAACGTACCTTAATGTCCGCGCGCAGTTCAGACAGCTGGTCCTCAGACATGGTTGCCGATTTGTCCGTCAGTCTTCGGAGCTCCTCTGCTCTCTTCTGTCGGCAATCCAAAATGCCCACTGAAACGCATTTGCAAAATATGAGGTTTACACAATTTAAATTGTATTAGAATTAGACAACACACGGAACCTTACGCAGACCTACAATATGTTTCATAATGTTAGGACAACACATTTTTCCCATATTTTGGCATAGTTTCTTATTTCTTTGCATTTTAAATTACTTTTTTTTTTGTTCTGTCACTTTTAGGAAACAAACATCAAAAGCTATGTTGTAAAACACAGTGATAATTTACTATGCATTCAAGAAACCTTCAAGCTTACAAGTGATATTTACACTAGAGCCTGACCGATATATCGCTCCACCGATATTAACGGCCGATAACCGATATATCGGTATCGGCCGATACGTTTGCTGATATTGCAGATATTTTTTTATTTTGTATTTTTTAAGTTATAGACAGCATCTTGTGTATATTTGATATTTTTTCTTAACTCAAAGTTCTACTTTATATTTGTTCCATTTGTGTTTTTGTATTTCTAGTTATTTATCATTATTAAATTTTCAGTGAAGTTTACCGTTTCATTGCATTGATGTCATTTGGGACAATAAAGTTGATTGATAAGCTGTAAAATATCCTGCCTACATTACATATCTCAAGTCATGTCAAGTAATATCTTTGTCAAGTGTTTGATATTTGAGGGATCATTGCAAAAAATCAGTGTAATATAATGTGTATAATATAATCTAAGAATATCAGCCGATATATCGATATCGGAATTTTTTTCACTCCCTAATATCGGTATCGGCCTCAAAAATCCAGTATCGTTTGGGCTCTAATTTACACCACACTTGATATCTCCGACGTTCCTCACAGCCTTCTTTCATTTATTTATTTATTTTATTCGTTTATTTGGCAGGGACATATACAAACAACATTAAACCCCATAGGGGAAGAGATGCTTTGCAACAGATTTAGCCATAGGCTACTTTCCATCTGGAGTCCCTGATTTGGATGTATTCCTATGAGAATGCAGCTATCGGCTACGCTTGGCTTGAAAACACAAGTACAAAGTGCGGCTCCCTAAAACAGCTACAGGTAAACAAAGGTCCAAGTTATCATGCCCGCTTCAAATCACGTTGTTCTGCAAACAACCTCGGACTGAACATAGGAATGAATGAGCTCAAGTTTAGGCATGCATGCAGGTAAATGGACTCAGACTCACAGGTCACTGCACTTTGAGCAGGTTCCAAAATTACTACGCAAGTGAATAGAATTTGAAGCGGTCCGAAATAACTTTGGCATAGTGAAATAAAGGGATCATGTTCAAAGAGTCTATAGTTGGCAAAATAATGAACATACGACGACTCTTTAAAACGGTCAAAAGGAAGGAAATCCCCCCACCACTGCTGCCAACTGCTCCCGTCTGGACGTTGCTAAGTTGTTACAAGACATCATTCATTCCCTCAACAATAGGGAGCCAAAGTGAACGTCACTTCCTGCTTCAGCACTGTACCAGAGATTTTCATCCGCCATTTATTTGCCCATAGACATTTCGTAAAAGGCTTATAAAAATAGTTTTACGTGTTCAAACCAAACGGTTCAGATATATTTAGAAACAGGAGAGATTGCAAAAGATTTCACTCGGACCAAAATGTTTAAAAAAATGCGGGTTTAAAGAAAATATTTTTTCAATGTTTTTTTTTTGTTTATGGTCTCTCCCGATTCTAAATATATCTGAACCGTTTAAATTTGGCGAATTATCCACAGTAATAACAAATATCAGCAACAAAATAGGCCAAGAAATGGAAGGTACATTGCTAAATGCCTGGGTGAACCCAGCCTTCAACGTGACATCACAGACTATGCCTGTAGTGTAAGTTTCGTGACTGATAGTACATTGAGGTCACGTGGAGGCTGGCTTTACCCAGGCTACTAAATAAATGCCAGTGTTTTTACGGAGGATTACTCCTTTAATTGTGTAGTCATTTCCCATACAAAATAATACAAGTATGAATTTTTGAGCAAAAGCACAAAACATAATTTTTGACCTTAATGTACATTACATCAACTACCTTACCAGCTAAATACCACAGTGAGGATCAAAGACCCCAGTATATCCTGGATTCTACATATCAATATTCTGAACATCCTCTGAAATATTGGTATGACACACGTTTTATTTGTGTATCAGTTACTAAATATCCTTCCCAGAGAGGAAGGGGGGGCTGAATCCAGCAGGTAACACAGATATAACGCAGGGGAAGAGATTACTGGGGGGAAAGATCGGCAAATTGAGAGGAATGCTGCTGGCTTTTGTAAAGTCAACCAAGTACTAGAGAGTTCCCTCTCTTGCCTCGCTATTCCCCACACACCTTCTGCACAAAGACAGCATTGAGTCTCCCTCGACACCTGACACTATTCACTTTTTCCAGGCCCAGAACACACAACACTCTACACTGCACACACACACACACACACACACACACACACACAACACTCTACACTGCGCGCACACACACACACACACCACTCTACACTGCACACGCACACACACCACTCTACACTGCGCACACACACACACCACTCTACACTGCGAGGACAGAATGAGGGAGAATGGCCTACTTGTACAAATATGCAGTCCTGCTCTGTCATGTTACACACACAGAGACAGAGACACACACACACACACACACACACAGAGACACACACACACACACACACACACACACACACAGAGAGAGAGACACAGACAGACAGACAGACAGACAGACAGACAGACAGACACACACACACACAGAGGGGTATGCTCTAGGTATAGCAGGAGCCTGAGGGCACCGCAGCCGTTTTGAAGAACATTTGTTCTGGCTGCTCCATAAACGCTGCTTTTTATTACCCTTCCGGAAATGATTTAGGTCAGATTCTCCACGGCCCTGAGTCAGGTGATCATTATTCTTTGGTCAGGTGATCATTATTCTTTGGTCAGGTGATCATTATTCTGGAGTCAGGTGATCATTATTCTTTGGTCAGGTGATCATTATTCTTTGGTCAGGTGATCATATCCTGTTGAGTAGAATACTGGCACGGCTCCTGGGTGGCATGAGGAGTCAAGCAGGATGAGGTTTTGCTTGAGGATGTTGTACTTACTGGCCTCGGCTTTGACTTTGTCCATTTCTGCCAGCAGAGTGACTTCTCTGTCCATTAGACTGGAAGCAAAGAAAACAGACGGTGGGTGTGTGTTTTTTGTACTCTTTACTTCTCAAGATAAGATATATTGTACACTTTGACTTTGCACTGTGACAACAAAACAATCAAAAGAGATGACTGCGAGAGAATCCGGGGTGAGCAACAGCAGCACCTGCACCGAATGACCACGTCAGACAGCACATGCAACACACAACTAGGCATATATAACGCTACGCTACGCTGGAGCTAACACATAGAACGCTCTGTTTCGTAAGATATGCAAAGCTCTATCTCAGTGTCTCGGTGGAGAGCAAAGGTAACAGAAATGCCCTTTGATTCGCTGGTCGGGACATTGGAACCTTTAAAATACATTTCCCACACTGCTTTGGTAAACCTGCACCTGTTACACAAGCGTAACGGGACGCAAAAGGTGCTCCGATACGCCGTTACCATTACAATCAACACATGCATCAAATATTTTATCACCCAGAACAGAATTCAAATACTTAATGAGCAGAGGCAGATGATTGGTAGGGGGGTTAATTACCACGTCTGGAGCTCGGCAAATGTCAGCTTCATCCTCTTGATTGAGGAGTCCATCTCGTCCTTGACCACCATCCTGTAGCGAGTCAGAGAAGCGGTGCATCTCTGCAGGTCTTTCACAGAGCGGTCGATGTTGGGAGCTGAGGGACAGACAGGATTATTAGAGATTACTCAGGCAGACATGGCTGAAGCTGAGTAACTTTTCCAGTTGAGATATTTTGTGGCGGGTTTACGGTTTTCCCGTGCCTGGGCGGTGTGGCTCACAGTGCACTATCAAAAAGAACGGTTCAGCACTTCTTTCAAACTACATGCGATGCAAAAGGTAAAGGTGTCTGACCCATCTTCTTGACTCCTGAAGATCCGAGGTGGCTGTCGTCACTGCCGAGCGATAAGGAGGAAGCGGAGGGATTGGAGCTGGAACCGGGCCTGTGTCGGTTCTTACCGCCTCTGGGACCCGGGTGGTTCCTCCTTACTGGTACCGGTTGAGAGACGGGACTCGGGGCACTACTTTGACTTTCGGCTTCTGCACCTGTAGAGGAGACAAGATTACCATGTAGCACCGACGCACGCCGAAGCACTCCTCGACTTTGGCAAGACTGGGATTGTACTTGTCAAAAAATACTTTTCAGTACTTCCTCAATTCCTTCGGCTCTTGAAAGAATTGTCTTAATCACTGAACGGTACACTTTGAGGGTGAAGAGTGCCGGTTACCAGTAGTCTCTGATGTTGCAGGTTCTGAGTCCAGCTCGGCTGCATCCAGAGAGGCAGAGTCCAACTGTTCGCTCAGAGAGTCCAGTGACTCTCCGTCCATTACGGACCCGTTGGCATGGAAACCGTTCACCTCCTCCTTGCTCTCCGCAGGCGACGTGGCCTCAGGTGCAGCAGGTTCTGCTGCGGGCTCGGGCTCGGCCTGGGGCTTGGGCTTCTTTTTCTTCTTGGGCTGAAAATGGGGGTTTGTCAAAGTCAACCTACTTTCTTCAATGGCCTCTCTTTACTTCTCTACATCCTGCTCTTTCCTGCCCTATGGCCGAAACATGTTGGCTGTTTTATTCTGTTCTATGAAGAACTAGCCTTATATTAAAGCTTTTTAATGAAGAAGAGTGCCTTGGAACCTTTTTGATGAACTCTATGCTTTCCCCAACATCCAAAGAGCACCTTCTGTAAGCATTTTTTCACTTTAAGGAACGCCGAAGCCCTCCTTTCCTTCCATGGGGCAAGGACCAAGTTCCCACATAGGGACGATTAAAAAAGTTTAATCTCATCTAAAACATTGCCATTCAGATGTTTTGACACTTATACCACGACAGTATTACAAAAGTTAAAAAGAGAAAAAAAAGTGTATCACCATAGTTTCCAATGAATGAAAAGGCAATCTGAAAAATCAATCTAAAAAAGTACACTCAAGTTTTAAACAATTTAAATTTAAAACATCTATAGAGAGGCAAAGTGAACGTCACTTCCTGCTTCAGCACTGTACCAGAGATTTTCTTCCACAATTTATTTTCCCATAAATATTTCGTACAATGCTTATAGAAATAGTTTTACTTGGTCAAACCAAACAGTTCAGCTATATTTAGAATCAGGAGAGACCATAGAACATTTCACTCGGACCAAAACGAAAAAACAACATCGAAAACATATTTTCTTTAACCCGCATTTTTTTTTTAACGTTTTGGTCTGACTTAAATGTTATGCGATCTCTCCTGTTTCTAAATATATCTGTACCGTTTGGTTTGAACCAGTAAAACTATTTTTATAAGCATTTTAGGAAATGTCTATGGGAAAATAAATGGCGGAGGAAAATCTCTGGTACAGTGCTGAAGCGGGAAGTGACATTCACTTTGGCTCCTTAAGTTTCCATTACCTTCTTCTTTCCGGTAACATTCCACTCCTTCAGGATCTCAACTGCGCTGCCTGAGGTGGAAAGCAAACAATGTTGAAGAGCAATGACAGACAACATATTTATGATGGTGACTGTTGGCAGCACAGGTATGCCTGTGTCGGACTAGGACACAGGTGGATTAGTGAACACTTTGTTCATGATCCAACTTCCCTAAGGCGTTGTTTATTTACCCAACTCAAAAATTAAGAATAGCGCAGTGTGACGTAATTCTATAATTAGCCTTCATTCTATAGTTGAACCCATGCACACCAAAGGCTTGTGACGCCACTCCGTCTCCGGAACGATGCAAAGCATGGCATGTGTGACAACAAAACAGAATGTTCAGGGTCACCAAAACCACAGGTCATGACTGAGGAGCTGCATGCCAAGAACATCCATTTGACTTGAACGCAGCAAAGCAGCAACAGGGGTTTTACTCAATAACTTTCAAGTTATTGTTTGGTGTGGCCTTCAAAGACTCAAAATTGGCATGTTTTAAGAGATGACACTGTCCAGAATTAGACATCATACAGTCGGAGAGTCCTCGTGTATTACGCGTGATCTTGTTAAAACTGAGAACGCAATATCATCAGAGGGTTTTCCTGTTGATCCTAGGACAGAGAGAAATTATGAATTTGGGTGCCATTAAAAAAATAATGAATACATCAAAAATCAAGTCACCTAATTTCAAGGCCATCCACTCGTTTATTTAAAAAGAAAAACTTTTAGAGGTCTTATTTTATTTATCTCAAATCCATGAACTTTTTCAAGGCCAGTGGGAACCCTGTAGTAAGGTACTCTTGTTTAAGAAAGCCAGCATAGTGATACTGTCACATATCGTGACACATTCTTGAGGTGTCACATTATTGTCACACATTATTTCTGCCCACTTCCAGAAATACCCGCTTTCAGCCGTATGCGGCTATTTGGAGCCAGAAGAGCGTGCAGAGCAAAATGACAGAGCTCGCCGAGAGATCATTCTTCACGTCATGTTTCTCTGCACAGTCCCAATTCTCATGGTGATCAAGACAACGCCGTACTACAGGAAGACTTCGCCCGTTCGAGGTGAAACGTTGTGACTCCCCCCCGTTACCTTCTAAGAAAGCTTGGACGGCCTTGTCAACGCAGTTCTCAAAATGCTGCAACACCAGAATGATCTCGTTGTTGCTCTTGTTGGGCACGACTGCCCTGACGGCACCGATCTGGAACAAGAAATAAAGTATCAGAGGAACAGGTTTCTACAACAGAAATGTCACTGATACAGCAGCATCATCTATAAGATATTTCAACATTAAAAATTAAGGGGACACTGTGTAAGCCAATATAGTCTTCTTGCCTCTATACTATAAAGCTGAATATTTACAGACAATAACCACGTTTTTGCAGAGCCTCTTTCAGTTTTGGCAAACAGAGGAAGCCTGCATAAAGAGTATTTAGATTTGATCATAAGAATAAAAACGTTTGGACAGCAGAGGTTTCCTGTCACTTTTGCTTTGGACAGCTGCTGACAACTCAGATCACCGTTCTCCACGACCGAAAACTACAGCCCGACCGATACTGGGTTTTTGAGGCCGATGCCGTTACCGATATTACGGAGTAACAAAATAAAACAGATATCGATATATCTGCCGATATTCTTATATTATATTATACACATTATATTACGATTTTGATATGTAATGTAGGCGGGATATTTTACAGCTTATCGATAAACTTTATTGTATAAAATTACATCAATGCAATGAAACAGTAAACTTCACTGGGAATTTAATAATTATAAATAACTATAAATAGAAAAACACAAATAGAACAGAAAAAAGATCAAATACACACACAACATGCTGTCTATAACTTAGAAAATACTAAATAAAAAAATATCGGCAAACATATCGGCCGATACCGATATTAGGGATGGGCATTTCTAGCAAAAACACTATTCGAAATTCGCTGGCCAAATTCGAATTTAATTCGAATTTCGAAAATAAAAATAAAAATGCAAAAAAAAAAAAAAAAAAAAAAAATTTTTTTTTTTTTTTTGTGAGTGAAATGTTGCATTGTCTCCCCTGATAAGTCTACGGCTTTATTAATTAATATAAAAAGCTTCTGTTGTGGATTTTTAGCTCAAACAAGCATTGCACCACTGAAGTAAAGAACATGTTACATGACATTGACATTTTCGAAAATAAAAAACAGTTTTGACAATCATGAGTGGTTCATTAAATATTTAGTAGGCTCAGGTCTGAGTGCCAAAGGGGTGCCAAAGTCACCCCCTCTCCCTCTTCATGGGATTTCATCCGCCATTCATTTTTCCATAAACCTTGCTTAAAATGTTTATAAAAATTGTTTTACTTGCTCAAACCAAGCGATTTGACTATACTTAGAATCAGGGGAGACAATGCAACATTTCACTAAAAAAAAAAAAAAAAAAAATCTTTTTTTTTTTTTTTTCGAATTTCGAATTTCGAATTTCAATAATAAAAGTCGACCTTGATAATAACAACGATTATTCGAAAATTCGAAATTCGATGCCCATCCCTAACCGATATATCGGTTATCGGACGATAATAGTTGCAATTGTTTTTCTTTGTGCAAATAAACAATAAACAATAAATATCGGGGGACCGATATATCGGTCGGGACTCTAAAACTCTGTCTGGTTTCAATGCATCGTTTACTTTCATTGTAAATGTGCTTAAGAACCTGGGAAAAGACATCAACAAAAAGGCCTGTTGTGAAAATGTTATGTCACCAGGACAAAATGCCTGAGGTGTCCCATTTTCCACACGTTGTTCCATTATCACTTAAACCGGCTTTAAAGAGGACGAGGCATTATGCTAAACAATGCTTCCTGAATGTGCTCCTTTCATCGATTTCATGGTTCTGGGAAAGTATGAATAGGGGTGGGAATCGCTGAGTAGCTCACGATACGATATCGTCACGATACTTGGCCCTCGATAACGATATTATCACGATACAGCGATACTGCGATAATCGATATATTGGAAGACGATACATCACGATACCTGTGTAACTGAAGAGAAAAAAATACCCCTAAAAGGCAAGAAGCAGGTATTATGTATTTATTAGCAGAATTGACATGAACTCTCTCAGAGTTCCCTCACTCACTCATACCATTTTCGATACCACGGAGGAAAAGTTACACATTAAGTCTTTTTATTATTATTATTAAAACAAGAAAACCTATATAACCTACCTACCTATATAATTTCTAAAAGTAGATATTAATGATCAAACATTTCCATTCAGTAGCCTACAGTATTTATGTTTTTGTTTCAACTACAAACATAAATAAACGTCAACTTGAAACTATGAACTACCACACACAGCATAATATTTTAGCCTGTTTATTAAAAAATAAATAAAAATAAAAATAATAATTAATAAACATATCGATACTTGGTGCCAGTGTATCGATAACGTATCGCAAGTGGAAATATCGCGATACCGTGAGTATCGATATTTTGTCCCACCCCTAAGTATGAAGCTACTAAACACCTAAATAACTGGAAAAGATGCTAAACACACTGATGTATCAAGGTAAGAATAACCCAAGATTAACACTACATTGCATTGTGCTTCAACCACATTGTTGCTGCGGCTCAAACACAAGGCAACCTACCCTCTCATGTTTACTGATGCCCAAAACCTGCTCACTGGGAAACAGCTTTGATTCTAAGTCTTAGACCAGGGGTGGGCAACTGGTGGCCCCCGACCTCACTCAGTGTGGCCCCTGGGTCCATTTATTTTTTCAAGGTGGACGTTTTTGCTTAGGTTTGACCACCCAAATCTATTTTTATTTTACTGTACATCCCAGAACATGGCACTAATGGCGTTAGCATTGTCCATCCACATACTGTTTAATGTTAGCATTTGAGCTAACGCTATTGTAACAAACTATATCCAGGATGCACATTGCACATGCAACATTACTAATCTGATTAATATGACATATTTGGGTGATGTACCCCCATCAAATTGCTGTAGCGGGCTGTTTTAAAGCTCGAGCAAAGTTTCTGGTGTCATCTGAATGGAATAATGACTACGGTAAATTTGAATATGAAAAACATAAATGTTGGTATAATAAACTTTGATTAGCAGTCCTTTTAATCAAATTAGTCGCTATAATTGATGGTGTTACAGTAGTAGGCTACTGGTGGAAGTGCACGGTCACAATCTGGCCCTCTGCTAGCGAGGACATTTTTTTGTGTTGCCCTCTCTATCATCAAAGTTGCCCATCCCTGTCTTAGACTAACCTGCTCACTGGGGAAAGAGCTTAGATTCTAAGTCTTAGACTAACCTGCTCACTGGGAAAGAGCTTAGATTCTAAGTCTTAGACTAACCTGCTCACTGGGAAATAGCTTAGATTCTACTCTCCGTACCCAGACCTGAGTTTTATATGTGTGTAGTCATGCTTCTTATATAGTATGTTGGGGGACTAAATATAGATATATTGATTTATTCTATTATGCAAACCCAATGAGTCCTCTATAAGTTTTTTGCTCTTTTTGCAACTGCTGCGCCTGTTGCTTAATCCACTTTTTATACTCTTTTTTAAAGTTTTGTTGTGATGCTTTTAAATGTCCATTTTATTGTCTTCTTTTATTCTTTTATTTTCCTGTCAACCATTTTATGTGAAGCACTTTGAATTGCCTCTGTGTATGAAATGTGCTATACAAATAAACTTGACTTGAGTCTTAGACTAACCTGCTCACTGGGAAAGAGCTTAGAGTCTAAGTCTTAGACTAACCTGCTCACTGGGAAAGAGCTTAGAGTCTAAGTCTTAGACAAAGTGCTGTGAAGTGCCCACACCTAGCCTAATGAAACCCAATTTCAATGCCCGGGACGGAGCCGGTCAAACTACCCAACTGCTGTAGAGAAATCTATATGCCTTTCAATAGAGCTTGAGTTGTGATATACACGGTTAACTCATGAATAGCGCCAAATGCTACCCCATCGGAGACCAGTGCAGGTAGATCAGGAGCCCATGATAGTGCTCTCTGTGCAGAGTATTGTGCAGTATAGACTTCTTACCTTCTCCTTCATCCTCCCAGGGTTCATTCCACCCTGGGACATGACCATTTTAGACTGCGTGTCAAACACCACCCCAGAGGCATCTGGAGGAGAAAAGAACAACAAAAAAAGGGACACTCCATTTTCTGTTGGGCCTCGAGTCCTATTTGCAAAAGCAGCACCAGTGTCGCACATCATTTGCAAAACAAAACACCTCCACCACATCATCACTTCACGACAACGGCAGGTGATTTCCTGGATAGGGTCGTTTTCAACAGGGCTAACCCTGAAATTCCAAATCACTTTACGACGACAGACGACTTTGCGAGACTTCTTTCCATGATTTATGACGACAGTGCAGGTGATTTAGATCTATTCTGTGCTGTGTTACTGTATGTATGACGTATGTATGATGTATTAATTTGTTGCCTATGTGTCGTGTCTACTGTCTGCAAAGCGAATTGCCCCTCGGGGACATTAAAGTTTTTTGAACCTTGAACCTTGAACAGATCTACCGTACTCGTGTGAAACCATTTTGTTATCGTCGGGAAAACGACATTTGAATAGGCATGTTTCGTGTACGCATATTTGTCTAAACCACTGAATCACAGAAACCGATCAACACACTGGTTGATCAATAATAATAAAAAAATCTTGCATATGCAGGGATGCAAACTCATGAAGAGTGAAAAAGGTGACCAGGGCAGACACAAAACGACTAAAAATTATTCATTTAAAAGGGATAGTTCACATTTTTTAAAGTCAAGCCATATTTTGCTAACCTGACGCTGCCAGATGGATGGTTTAGCTCCACACTGCGTTTCACTAAACCAGTCGATCTGGGAATGCAGTAACCCGACCCGCTGACGGAGGCGGGCACTTTTTCCAAGCTACTTGGCAGGTGATTGGATGACCCATCTGTCTATCACCGCTGGTGGGTGTTAACTTCAACCAATCAGATCGCCATGCCTCTGACGTCACGTTTGCGACCGGTAGTCTATCATTGATTGAGTCCTCACCGTCCTCATCGTCGTAAAGTCGCCTTCTAAGCATGAAGTTAGATTATAACGAACTAGTTGTGTGGCTTAGCCTTCCCAAATGTTGAGGGTCGTTTTTTAGAATTTAATACATAGAATTGGGAACGTTACATTAAATTTCATTCAGACGGCCTGCCACTTCTGCGGCGGCAGCCATGTTGACGAGTGAAAAAAACTACAAAGACCATGTACCCACTACTTGCCCAGACGAGCCTGAGGCCGCCTAAGGCTGCCGCTGATTCGTCGAGCCGGCCATGGTTCGGCCAATCATCTTAACTGCCTGTGCATGACAAGATGGATTACGTCGAGATAATCTCTTTTGATCTCGTGAGTTTATCCATCTTGCAAGCAAGGTTAATATTTTGCTATTTACCGATGATGTTGATTGATTGGTATGTTTTTTCTCAGCACAATCCATCCTCTTCCTCAGTGTAGCTCTGGAAAGTTGGGGGGAAACGGTTGCCAGTTGCAACGTCAACAGGGTCACGCTCCTGTATGTACAAGCTGACTGAAGCTCACTGAAATGTACTTTGTGTGACTGGATGACATTTGAGTGAGCCTCAGTCAGCGTGTACATACAGGAGCGTGACACCCACTGACCTTACATTTGTTTGTGCCCAACTTTCCAGAGCTACTGTACTCTGAGTAACAGGAGAGATTGTGCTCAGAAAGAAATATGACAATCAACAGCATCATTGTTAAGTAGCAAATAGGGATAGAAGACTTAAAAAAAAGTGAACTATCCCTTTAATTGTCCTATTTTGGGATGAAAAAGGTGACTGTCACCTATTTGATTTATGGTAATATTGTTTGGGCAAATACATATAAATACATATCCCTCCAAACTTCATAGTACACTTTTTTATTTGCTGCAAAAACGATTTGTAAGGTTGGCAACTTTTTCAAACTCTAAAGAGGCCTCTCCGCCCCCCCCTGTTCAGAAAACTGAACATTATGTCAGTATATGCCGACATAAATGTTAATCAGATTGCCTTTTTCATTACCATCTTCATTTAGCAATTTCTTCAAGTTTAATTCGCAAATTCATTCTTATAATACTAGACGGGTTGATCGTCTTCACCTTCCTTCTTTCAAAACTACACATGGCCAGTACTCCCTTAGATATCGGGGTGTACAGATATGGAACACTAAAGTACACATTATCAAGAGTTCTGTATCTTTAGAACATTTTAAAAAGAAATTGTCTGCACATTTAATTCTTGATGTATGATTACTTCTTGTTATAGCTATCGATCGGTTTATATTTTGTCTGTCTTTTTCCCCATATTTGTTTTTTATGTATTTTCTTTGGGGTGGGGGTTGTTGTTGATTGGTTAGGTTTTCTTATTTTTTATGTGCTTTTTGTCTTTTTTGGTTGCTTTTTGAAATGATGCTAGCTTAGCTTTTTCTTTTTCTGTGTTTCTTGTTATAGTTTATTTTCTTGTTGCTTATTTAGTAGCTTAATTTTGTTTTACGGTACATTTGATCCTTGTAGGGGAGGTGCATTGTATAAGCCCATGGCTTCTTGACCTCTCCTGTCACATTCTGTCTTTTTTTTTTTTATTAGCCTCTGGTTTTTATGTCGTTTTGTATAGTGTGCAAATAAATAAATACAAAAAAATACAAAAGGTGACTAGTTTGCAGCCCTGATATGTTTGCTGTATGGATGTTCATGTTTGATAAACCATTATACACGGTGGGGAGATAAAGAGGCTATAGGGATCACCATGCATTGTGCTGTGGAGGTAGTAAGCAGGAAGCTGCACGCACACAAACAAGGAATCTGGTTACAGCCACTTCAACTCTCAGCAGGCGTAGAGAGAACACTTATGAACACAAACACAATGTGGTGTAGTAGACCCATGCCTGAGTAAATGAGATATAGGCTCGGTCATACATTTGGCCCACACACTCATCACACCTGTCCCCAAACAACAGATATGAATGAACCAGTAGCGACACCGACACAGCCTACAAAAGTGTGAGTCTTTCCAAAAGAACAACTCAGCTAATCTCTAGAGGTTTGCATAATAACAGCTCACGCAAGACATGTTCAGTGAGATCAGAAACAGCTGAGTTACAGTGAAGAAGAAACGAAAGGAAAACGTGGCATTCTGAAATTGCTAGAGCAAGAGGACATTTGTTTTTCAAGAATGGCAAACAACTCCTACAGCAGAAAATGAAGAGGTGGAGTACAGACAAAAATTAAATAATGGCCGTCCGGGGCATATGGGTAGTGTAGAGGTAAAAGCACTCTCCTACAACCACGGAGACGCGGGTTCGATTCCCGGGTAGCGGTACTTCCGGCTTGGTCAGACGTTCCCACAGACACAATTGGCTGTGTCTGGGGAAGCCGGTGGGGTACGAGACCCGGTCGCTGCACACTAGTGCCTCCTCTGGTCAGTTGGGGCGCCTGATCGGGGGGGGAGGGGAACTGGGAGGAATAGCATGATCCTCCCACCACGCACTACTACGTCCTGCCAGTGAAACTCCTCGCTGTCGAGGTGAGAAGAAGCAGCTGGCGACTGCACATGTACCAGAGGAAGGATGTGCTAGTCTACGGCTCATCCCAGATCAGCAAAGGGGGTGGAGCAAAGACAGGGACAGCAAGAGGAATTGGCCAAGTACAATTGGGCTGTTCCATGATTGGGCGTTCACACCAAAGGCCAATTCTAATTCGCGTTGGTGAGATTACATACAAAATCAATGCAAATGCGCAAGCCGCCCCCAGGGCAGTGCAAATCAGGAAAACGAAGCAAAATTTTGCAGTGCGAATCACGCAAATTTCACCTCATTCACACGTGTTGACATTTTTCAACTTTGGTGTGAATAATTTTGGCGGTCAAACTCAAGTAAGGATTGCGATTTTCGTTCTTTGGTGTGAACGCAATATTAGACTCCATGTGAAAACAACCATGCACACACATTCATTTGTGAAATTATTTAACACTATGATCTACTTGAAAAGTTAGAGTTCTTGCTGGCCAAATGCAAATACACTCAAATATTGTGAAATCAATGGCAAAATCTGTGTGTTGTACAAAAAACAAAATCTTGATTTAAGCACATATATACATACCCCTTTGGCTGTTTTTCTTCGCCATGTTGTCCGTTGCGACTCAACACAGAAGTGATCTGATGAATGCTTTGTTGTAGAGCTCTTCGAGTCAGTAAACACTATGAAGACTCTAAACGCAGTAATTTTCCCTCAGAGTTTTCTCTCTCAGACCAGATGCCAGCAAAGGCTCACAGCTGGCAGGAGGAGGGGTTGGAACAAGGGGAGGTCAGATCAGGCTTCCACCACTTAGGCCAAGATTGAAGTTTTCTTTTCTGGTTCTCCGCAAAAATGATCCAATTCTGGGAGGGAAGGAAGAGGGGAAAAAAGTAGGCCGTGTTAGGAGAATAAACTATTAGTGATGAGAAAAGCCTTCAAGTCTAGACCACAATGTTTTTGAGTGTCACAGTGTGAGCATAATATAAAACTGTACAGTCAAGAGTTATTGGCATCATGATGTCATCATGATGATGTCATGATGTAGAGATGCCATTTGTCCACCTTCTTAAAATGTGAAAATAGAAATGATGAAACAAAACTGAAATTCGTTTCCTTTGGCGGTATGAATGAAAAACAGATTTCCATAAATTAGTGTCTGTCTGGCACTGCATTGTGGACAATCTGCACTTAATATTGTCCTTGGCAGCAAGGATGCATTTGAGTTATTTGGGGGGAAGGGGAGGAGGAGTTAGTGGGTCTACATACTAAACACATCTCTGAAGGGTATTCCTCCTTTTGTCTCTGTTCCTAAAGTGTGCATGAGTGCGTGGTGGTGTCTCTGTTCCTAAAGTGTACATGAGTGCGTGGTGGTGTCTCTGTTCCTAAAGTGTACATGAGTGCGTGGTGGTGTCTCTGTTGCTAAAGTGTGCATGAGTGCGTGGTGGTGTCTCTGTTCCTAAAGTGTGCATGAGTGCGTGGTGGTGTCTCTGTTCCTAAAGTGTACATGAGTGCGTGGTGGTGTCTCTGTTGCTAAAGTGTGCATGAGTGCGTGGTGGTGTCTCTGTTCCTAAAGTGTGCATGAGTGCGTGGTGGTGTCTCTGTTGCTAAAGTGTGCATGAGTGCGTGGTGATGTCTCTGTTCCTAAAGTGTGCATGAGTGCGTGGTGGTGTCTCTGTTCCTAAAGTGTACATGAGTGCGTGGTGGTGTCTCTGTTGCTAAAGTGTGCATGAGTGCGTGGTGGTGTCTCTGTTCCTAAAGTGTGCATGAGTGCGTGGTGGTGTCTCTGTTGCTAAAGTGTGCATGAGTGCGTGGTGGTGTCTCTGTTGCTAAAGTGTACATGAGTGCGTGGTGGTGTCTCTGTTGCTAAAGTGTACATGAGTGCGTGGTGGTGTCTCTGTTCCTAAAGTGTGCATGAGTGCGTGGTGGTGTCTCTGTTCCTAAAGTGTACATGAGTGCGTGGTGGTGTCTCTGTTCCTAAAGTGTACATGAGTGCGTGGTGGTGTCTCTGTTCCTAAAGTGTGCATGAGTGCGTGGTGGTGGTGGGTGTGATCATGTTTTGAGGCCTGCATGAATGAAGGGTGGGTGCGGACCTTCCTTGCTAGATATACATAGATAATTCGCCATGCTATGACAGACTAGAAACCTGTTATGACTGTGTTGATGGCTGTTGCAAATCCAAACATTTGAATATCTGACAGAAATAGACTTGAGACTACTTGACCAAGAAGAACCACCTCCAATAAGTTAGATTTCCATATAGGAGACTCAATTTGCAGCAACGGGTACGTCCTCTAGCAAGCAAGAATTTGGAGGAGGGGAGGGGGCGGGACTTTCATGTTAGACTCTAAGATCTAATCAAGTAATAACTGACGCTGTAGAAATGTCTCTGGAGGGGACAATAAATAGGGGGGGATCTCCAATTGTCTGATTGGAGATAATTTGGACATTGTTTGGTCGTCGTCACACCCCTCCCAATTCTGGCTTGCATCATAAATTCCTGCCTGTGGCCATCAAACTCTTTACCTCCTCACTCCTACCTCCTACCTACCTCCAGTCACTCAGTCAGTCAGTTGGATAGCCGTGGCTCACTCACTCCACCCGTCAATAACCCAACCAACTTAGATAATGTAAACCTGATGTGCAATGAAACTATGTGCAATTAGACATGTGCGGTACTTAACCTTTGTAACATATTGGATGGTATTTTATTGATTCTCACTGTATGGAACAGTCCTATGTCTCTGAGAATGATGATGTTTGCCGTTTATGTAGATATGGTGGTCTGTTGATATTTTCATGCCTGAGTAGGAGCAACTGTAGCAGGTCACAATTTCCCCCTCGGGGATCATTAAAGTTTTTCTGATTCTGATAGTCTCTGATCAATTATTGAATCAGTGAAACCATATGGAACCCGGCTATTTTCAAATCCGAGTACTACAAATAAATGGCCAAAATACTTCTCAAAACTTGACAATGTAGCGGCTGTAGCTCAGGAGGTAGAGCGGGTCGTCACTAATCGCTTTGGATGAAAGAGGTCGGTGGTTCGATTCCCGGCTCCTCCAGTCTGCATGTCGAAGTGTCCTTGGGCAAGAAGATACTGAACCCCAAATTGCTCCTGATGGTGTGCCAGTACCCTGCGTGGCAGC
The DNA here is from genome assembly GCF_964638095.1 of Poromitra crassiceps. NCBI lineage: Eukaryota > Metazoa > Chordata > Actinopteri > Beryciformes > Melamphaidae > Poromitra > Poromitra crassiceps. The sequence continues at coordinate 2,400,561 of NC_139637.1, read as the reverse complement.
TTGCCACCATCTGTGAATATAGCTACTGATTGTAAAGCGCTTTGGATAAAAGTGGTATATAAATGCAGGCCATTTTACAATGGTTCAGAACGCGGTTCGGAACGTCAATGGTCCGCGCCGCGGACCCCCCCCCCCTTTCGTTTAATTTAACGTTTAACGTTAGTGTATGAGAACGCATGCAGCGCAGCCAGACACAGACAGGCATCATGGCAAGCACACTGAGCTTCCTCATCCCTTGTCGCCGCTGTAAAGTCTCTCTGAAGGCTGTGGCTAGTGGCTACTAAAGACAACAAACTTATTTCAACACCTCTGAAAAAGCACAGGAATGCGCACACACACACGCGCGCACACGTTTCACGAACACATTATCACCGGACGGTGAAATGTTGCCTTGGACAACATAACAAAACAACACGTGGGGCCACAGAGTAGCTTAACGTAGCATCAACGTTATGTTTCCAGACTCACCCGGTCTGGTCTGTACCCGTGTCAAGTGACTACGTTAGCCTAGCAACAGCCAGGAAGTTAGGCGCAGTGCCACCTAAAACAGGAAGTTGGGTTGTTCTGCCTTCAGAGTAAAAGCATAAATTGTGTCACGAGAAAAAAGAAATTGAGCTGTGCAGGGCAACAAATGGTTAGAGAAGTATAATAGTATTAAAAAATCAAATCGAAAATCTAATTTTGAGAGAAAAAATCTGATATAGCCTATATATAGTTTTTTTGCTGATCCGAAAAATCTGTGATCCGTGGCTCAAAATCCGTCACGCGATCCGACCCGTGGGTTTTCTGATCCGTGCCAGCCTTACACATGACTAGCCAGCTCAACAGGTAAACCTTTCTGGACATGCCTCATTCATTCTCTCTCCTTGGTTACAGCTTGCTTGCAACCACACAAGCAGGCAGCATAATTATCCCGCTGTAGCCATCTTGACTTCTACCCTCACGGGTTTTTTTCTTGGCATCCGAATCGATGTTCTCCTGACATCACTCTCAATTGAAACATCTATTGACAGATAATATATAACTATTTTGAAAAGTTTTGCACGTTTATGAATGATAAAATGTTGGTTTGTCCCGTCCTGGGCATAGTGGCAAAGCTATAATAATAAAGGGCCTTGATTAGATGGATACGACTTCATGGAGGTTGGCATCGCCCTGTTAGGATCTACTCAGCACCATATCAATACTCTGTTGGTACCCAAGTTGTCTTGCTGACATATCCACTTTAATTATGCCCCTTGCGAGTCTTTAAAACGCTTGAACACCACCTTCGGCAAACTGGACTCGTTTTTATGGGCCAGCTGTTTCCCCCTAGGTTTCTCTTTCTGACCCAGGTGCTCGGGAAAGGGAAACTTAAAACTATACAAAATCCACACCCTCTTGATTAGGTCTTGGCATGCCACAGAGCTGCACTGCGTTCCACCACACCTTCGCACACGTCAAACTCGGCACAGTCAACAAGTGACACTGCACTGGCCAATCACGCAAAGGATTAGCATGCATATTATGTTGATCAAGAGGGATGGTGCTTGAATCTTTCAAGTAGGCCCAGGTGCACTTGCGTTGATTCATGCAAACTAGCGGATAAATGGCCAGGCAAGCACTCAAACAAAATAGCTGAAAAGTTTTCGGTGTAAACTGAACAGGTCTACTTGACAGACAATGGAAAAGAGGTCACAGAAGGGGTGGCCTGTGTGACATAACCAGGTGAAAACCTAGATGACTGTCACGGACCCACACCAAAATGTCACTGCGTTACAATCAATCTCAATCCGAGTGAGCCAAGGCTGCAGGCCGAGTACCAATAATCATGGGGGTCAAATTCCACTCTAGTTAGAGAGATGTTTGTACTGTATTATCATCATTATTATCACTATAAACGTTAATTCTTGCACGCCGACAAGACTTCAAGCAAGCAGCAAAGTATTTCACATTTAGTCTACTGGGATGTTCATACTCTAACTTTAGATATTACTTGCTCCAACAGATCTCAAAACGAAATGGCTCAAAACACATTTAAGCTCTAACAAATAGCGTTAGTGATCCTTGACATCACTAGTACCCTCATTCAACTCCAGTGTTTAGGCTCTTTACAGAAACCATAGACTCGAGATTTATGTTAGACAGTTGTTAGGTGAAGGGGAAACGAAGGCCAACGTTGCATATCATTTCAGAAATAGTTAGGTAACGTAACGCATTATGGGATTTACGACGCACTGGTCATAAAATAGCTGATAGCTAACGTTAAGCTAGCTATCTCATTAACTTAGCTAACGCTACCTAAACACCGCTGTTACTTAACATTAGCTATGAAATATAATAAACGTAAAATGTTTATTTGACCCATTTTAACTTCATAGGGACAAGTAACCAAATGCAACGTCCACAATGAGGGTCTCCCGTTTTTCATTGCCAAGCAACTCATTCTGCATGTTTGGCTGAGGTCCTGTTGGACTGGGTTGCGTTAGCATTTTAGCATGCTAACGTTGCATATCTGGATAGCCTTGCACATTGCCAAACGTTATCGATAACGTTAATTTTGTATTAACGTTATATTTTTACAACATCAATGGCAACGATATAATGCACTATACAATATCAACGTCTACTTTTTAACAGTTGAGTACATCCATAGCTATTTGTAACGTAGTAGCTAGCCGATTTCTTAGCATGTATTAATCAATGCCCTGTTGTGCGTTAACGCTAGCCAGTCGTTCGTTCACCGCTGGCTATTCATCTCTGGCGTTAGATAGCCCAGCTAAAAAGCTAGCATAAACGCATCTGCGTTTTGGGACGATAATTAAGTTCTGCAAGTTGGTAACTAAACAGCATCCAATACGTACTTCGTGTCAGCGATGGAATTGAACTGCAGATTCTGGAAACTGGTTTAGCTCAGCTCCTACCGCCAGTCGTCTTTTCAGGGAGTGAAGCGTCGTCTCGTCTCGTCTGCTGTGAGCATTTTCTTAGCACACTAGCGGACTCCTTGGGGTTGCCAGTTAGATTGAAAGAACCCCCTTTTAATACATTTGGAAAAAGTCAAAGTTTTCAAAAGGATATCAGACACACACAATCAAAAACCTAGACCCCATTCAAACCAATGCATACGCTAGTAATAGCTGCAGCAACGAATAATAACATTTCCAACAATCTCTACTAATCCAAGTGTGTCATTTTTATTTATTCATTTGGGTGTAAATTAGAATGAAAGATAACTATTTCAAAGACCACTATTTGTACTTTAATTCAAATTTATATTTCATTCAAAATAGCTATATTTGATTCTATTTTCTACTACTCTGATAGTTTAACAACTTTTTATAGCAATATATTTGTAAGTATTTGTGTAGTCTACACAAATACTTACAAATATATTGCTCTAAAAAGTAGACATTTCAAAAGTAGAACAGCCTAAATAATGAAATATGCTGATGAAAAATGGCTAACTGCCGACAGGTTGACATTTCTAACCTGGCAACCCATGGTCCACGTCGTCATTTCCGAAGTCCGGGAATAGGTGCGCACGTTTTGTTACGTGGGGTTGCCCGATTATTTACCGAGTGGTCTGTAACTGGTTGTAGCTTGGCATTAGCTGTGTGTGTGGCACATTCTTTCGTACTGATAACTGGCTGTAGGTGTTGCAATGACAGCTCTCACCTGGAGGGAAGCAGTATTTCGACAGCAACAGTTCAAATAAAAGTGTAGTTTGCTGCTGTGTTGTGTAGGGCCGAGGCGCGGGGAAGGAAGTGTGTCACAATTACAAATCTGGTTTAGAGTCAACGACGTTACCAAGTGTGGCTGAGCGGAGCAGCAGCACGTTACACCAAAATGGCAACCCCCTATGTTACTGACGATGCGGGTAAGTGCTGGTGCATGTGTCTCAGGCCTTTGTTGTTTCAATAGATTTCTCAATGAAACATACTGTAAGTCTGTCACGTTAACTAACCCGACTCCGGTATTTTAGTCAACAGTGACACATGGTTAACGTTGTGGAATAAAAACCCTCTGTAGTAATGCTAACCTTAGCACGAATGACCAGTGTCAGCTAGCTAGCTAATAGCCGTGAGGTGGTGGATAAACAGTTGTTACCGTTAGCTTAGCACATCCTGCTAATGTTGATCTCTAGAAAAGTCATGTGTGATGCCTGTAGGGCTAACGTACGTATAACATTGCAGTATCTCTGCTATAACGCCAAACTAACGTTACTGTACTTTGCCCCTGTGTGGCTATGCACTTTAGCTGATATATATATATATATATATATATATATATATATATATATATATATATATATATATATATAGCGTTGTGTTTATTATTATATTTTTTTATTTAACCTTTATTTATACAGAGAAGGCCCTTGAGAGCAAGCTCTCATTTACAAGGATGCCCTGTTACAGTGCATTTACACATTTACAAAGAAATGACAAAATTAATTTACAGTACAAATAAATAACAAGATAAAAACATTTAGAAAAACAAGAGTAATCCCTATGTAATATCTTCAAGAAGTAGCCTACTCTGAACGACTCTATAGAGACCAATCGCTCCAGTTTTAGAGTCCTGGGAGCCTGTTCCATTTATCAGGAGCGTAAAAGGAAAAAGCAGTCTTTCCTGAATGTGAGGCTTGTGTTTTGTTATGTTTATTGCTTTTGTTTAATAATCATACCTGAAATAGTCATTTAACTAGTTAGTTCAAGAAAGCTTAGTTTTGGGATGTTTGTCTTGATCCTGCTACAGCCAAAGCCAGACTCTGATGCATGTGTTTAACCTTGACAGGTTTATGCATGTAAGAATATCAGTCATTTCTAAAAATGTTGCTTTGCAGGTAAATTCATTGCTTCCACCCAGCGAGCTGATGGAACATGGAGAAAGCCGAGGCGGGTAAAGGACGGTTATGTCCCCCAGGAAGAAGTCCCAGTGTAAGTGCACTTCTCTCTGGCATACAGTTGTATACTGTACACCTTAATAATTAGTGGTGAAATCAATGGGAAAATGTAAAAACAGGGATGCAAACTAGTCACCTTTGTGTGTCAACATTTGTTTGTTTGTTTGTTTGCACATTTTAAAAGCAAACAAGTTAAACAGAAAATAAAATGTATATAAAGAAATAAAAAAACATGTGCAGGTGAGATAGAAACCCACTATGGGTTTCTCTAGAAATCTCACCTAAAGACAAGAAATATACATAACAGTAAATGCAAGATAACAATAGTTAACTTGTATCAATTACATATTAGTTCGTATTTGTGTACGTTTTAATCCCAAAACATGGCACAGTGAATGATTTTGAGTGGTTTTGTGCCTGCCCTGCTATCTGTCACCTTTTTCACTCTCCATGAGTTTTGTATCCCTGAAAAAGAAACAATACTTCCTTTATAGTTAGGCTAGTAGGCTACTGTGATACACGAAAGGATGTTAATCAGCTTGCATTCATTCATTCATTCAGTTTGGTTTTGTGTCTCTGTCTCTTTGCCATTTCAGCTACGAGAACAAGTATGTGAAGTTCTTCAAGGGCAAACCGGGGGACCTGCCACCTGGCATGAGCCCAGCTGATGGAGCGCAGCAGCAAAAGACGGCGGACGGCGACACGGCCGGTCTGTCGAAGACGGCGAAACGTAACATGAAACGTAAGGAGAAGCGAAAGCAGTGCCAGCAAGGCCAGGACGAGGATGTGGAGTCACTAAGGGATGGCGTGGAGAATGTGTCCATTTCAGAGGGCGGTGAGTCTTCACACAACTCGGTGGCACCGGTCTCCGCTTCGGCCCCCGACGACAACTCGGCGGCTTCGGCCCCCGACGACGCCTCGGCAGCAGCCGAAAGGGCCAAGAAGATCAAAAACGTCAAAAAGAAGCTGCGACAAGTTGAGGATTTGCAGCAGAAAATGGACTCGGGGGAAATCAAACAGCCGACTAAGGATCAGTTGGAAAAGCTCGGCCGGGTGCAGGCCTTACGAGATGAGTTAGAGCAGCTTGAGCTCGAGTCTTGAAGCAGATTAGTTGGACAAACTGTTTGAAAATGCAAATCAGAACACAAGACGGGGAAGGGACGTTTGCAGCTTTTGTGATCTCAGCTTCCCTCGAACAAATTCTGCCTAATTGGTTTTGAACATGACCTCTATCTCTGGAGGTGGACACACTCCCGACGATGCTCCTCCAGCACAGATGGACAGGAGATCTACTGTTATGTAGCCGGCACAACATCTCCAGAACTGACAAGCTGTTACACGTTCTACTTCAGAGCAGATCTGTATAAACATTATGCTTGTATTGGCCAGGCCATTCATTAGTCCTGGTGTTTTAAATGAAAACATTGTGACATTGTTCTGTGCATGTGTTTTATTTCCCTTTTGTACCTTTCATAGTATCATCATGTATTACCTACCTAGCCATATAAACTGAAACAAAATAACTTTTCAGTTTAAGAGAATTATGTTTGTTGAGCTTTAGAATTGAACCTAACGTTTTTGTCAATGATTGTATGGCCTCTTGAATTCACACTAATGTTGAGGCACTCTGGGCTTTACACTCATTGTATTAATAATGAATTATTAAAATTCCATGTTATGTCCAAATGTTTCATTATCTCATATTGGGTTTTTTTAGTATAACTCATTCAATAGATTCAGCAAGTACTTGAGGTTAATGTTTCATGAATAACTGACAGTCAAATCAGTTTGGAACAAAATATCTAAATTCTGTCTTCGAAACAGAACATTTTAGAAAAAGAGATTACATTTTAATTTAGTCTTGTGATATTTTTAAAAGCAAATTGTACACTTTTTAATAGCCTAAATGGTTTAATCTTGCAATCTCTAATGTTAGCCAGGAGAGCATGCATTTTCTGAAGTTATCAGATTAAATATTTCCCTGAAATGGGGGGGGGGGGGGGGGTTCTTATTTGGATAAGGGGGGATTCTTGTTTGGACAGTTTGTAGATGCAGACTGCCCTCTCCTGGTGAGAAAGCCACTCTAATCTTTGTCATTTTGTGACACTTGTCTCAGTTCTTTGGCATTAAAATAGTACCAGCGGTGGGATACAGTAACGGAAATGGTTTTGAGCCTGTTTGATGAGTGTCTTTCCCATCTATTCCACAAGTTACATTGTGACAGAAAAGGAGTTGAAGCTCTGCCCACAACCAATTTGTAGCAATGACTACATGTTTGCCACATTGTTTTGTCTGAACAGGATCTTGGTTTGGACACATTGGAATTCGTGGTTGTCTCGGCGCAGAAGTGCGGTTAGATGTTTTTGTTCATCAGATAGTTTAACCATAAATAAAAATAATGTTAAGATTTTATTTATATGGAGGAATTTTGTAGATGTTGCACAAACAATAATATTTATTGAGCATCAGCAGTGTATTTTTGGTACAACTGTGACCTTACACTTTACTTACAAAGAATCGCAGCCTTAATGAAATATCAAGGAAACTAATTTTCACCATAATGAAATCTTGATAGATTGAATCTTACATGGTTCAACTGTTAATACATTTTTAATAGAGGCAGTGGGCAGACCATCTGTTCTTTAATAGTTACACAGAGGTGATAAATATTTTTTTATTTACTTCCTTTGACGTAACAGACATCATCGGACGCTATTCTTATTATACACTCCGAGACAATTAGCTAGAAGCGATGGCTTCGGTAGGCGTGCTCATGCTGTCAGCGTCTGAAATATGTATTGTTTTTTTTACAATCCACACAACACATTCTTGTAAAGGTTTACTGTGTGGTTTTGAGGCAGGTCCTATACAGACACTGGATGATGCTATAAAAACCAGATGCTAAACTAAGACTGTGAGGAGACAAAGACAACAGAGAGAGCTGCACCAACGACAGAAGGAAACATGGAAGACTGATGTAACAGTTCAACGTGTTGGATTGAGTTACCAGCGTTTTCCTCACATTTCTGGAAAAATACCTGTTCTTAAAAATGGAATATATGGTGCTTGTTGCATTTCTGACAATAGCTCCATCCTTTGCCCAGAGCACCAAAGAATTCATGGACGCTGTGGTAAGAGAACACTGCAGACAGGAGATGCTGAAACACAACTTTTGTAAAACTCATATTGAGAATATTTTTACTAGATCACAACATATTAAGCTCTGCAGGTAAGTTTCACCTTCCATCGTAGATTAAGTCATAGTTACTAAACAATGTGCATAGTTTCAGCTGTTCATCCAAACAGTTTTAAAGTAACCAATCTCCAGAACAACTGGATTTGTGACTGTTGCAGCTTCATAATAATAACTGTAATGACACACACACAGCCTATTTGATTCTGATTATATACGATTCAAGTTATAATAATACATATTTTTTACTAAATCAATTTGAATAAATTTTGAAGATCCCCCACACACACACTCATATCTAATCAGAATCACTGTGAGAAAGCTCAATTGATTAGGATGGCTCTTTGGTGAGGAAGAAAAAGGGTGATTTTGGCTGGAATTATTAGGGTAGCTGGGAACAGGTTGCTCCAGATGAGATAGATTGTGGCTTCATAACACCATCATTCCCTGTGGTAAATAAATAATAAAGTAATAAGCTGCACATGAGGGCTTAACAATCCTGTGATTCAGGACTCCTAAAACATTTGGACCCGGAGTTGCAGAGCTTATCAGAAAAAGGCTAGTGATCGATAGCACACAGATAGTTATGTGGTGTAAATAACCATCCTATTCTAAATCAAATGCAAGTAGCCTACTTTTACATGTGTTTTGTACGTCCTGGTAACTGATCAGAAAATATGGGCCTTCTCTCTCTCTTTAGGCCTATTTTAGGAACTATGGCTACTTGCACCTTCCTCTGAACAGTAAGGACCAAAACTATCCACCTGAGGAAATAGTGGACGCTTTAAGGTGACTATCTTTCATCTATTTTCCCCATCTGTGAAGGCTGGCTGACATGTTTCTTTATTCTTAATTTATCTTGTGAAAATACAGATCACATATTCTTATCACTCAGTATAATGTATGTTACATTTATTTACATCTATGTCAAGAGTCTTTCAGAGGGCCACTGACTTACCGATATCAGGAACACTAAATGCAGCCACACTGGCAATGATGAACAAACCTCGCTGTGGTCTAGAGGATTCTTTCAATAACAAAGCTCTCAATTATCGAGTGATGGGTGGGTAATTTATTTTGCAAATTCAGATTCTGCTTGTTGTTAACACAAATATTGACCTAATTGAAATGTGTTTTAGGTTGATATGGTCCATAAAAAAACATCTAATAATCAAACATTTGGCCCGTTCAACAGGTTACTGGCGTAAGAAGATGCTGACCTACCGCGTCTATAATTACACCCCTCATTTGGGACAAGCAAAGACCCGCTCGGCCATCCACAGTGGCTTCAGGTACTGGAGTGACGTGTCACCTTTAAGGTTCAGGGAGCTGCACCAGGGAAGAGCGGACATCAAGATCTCCTTTCACAGAAAAGATAAGACCTGTCCAGTGCCCTTTGATGGCCGAGGTAGGAGACTTTTATTTTTTTTACTTGATGTCCAACTGTAAAATTTGAGAGAGAAAACACACACACACACACACACACACACACACACACACACACACACACACACACACACACACACACACACACACATGCACACACACACACACACACATGGGAAGTCTCAAAGAAATTGCCCAAAAAATCTTTGATCTCTTTATTATTTTTACAAGCATCGTTTCACAACCTATAGCAGATGTATTTCATGTATAGAGGTCTTGAACCTTTTTGTACTGCTAGATGCTATAGATCAGTGGTTCTCAAATCTTTTCACATGAAGGACCCCTAAACTGACAAAGATTAGACCCCCATTTGATAGGAGTTTGTCCCACGGTCCCCCATATGATAATAAGATTGATGCTTTTAGATGTTTTATTACAAAAAGTGTATAAAACCCATGACCAAAATAGTCATTGTGTTACTTATGAATGGAATTATAGTGAAAATAAATTGCCCCCCTTTTGGCTGGGGACCCCATCAAGGACCCCTGGGGGGTCCCCAGACCCCCACTTGAGAACCACTGCTATAGATGTAGGCTGACTGTTGTTTCACAGCAGTAGATAAGGACTCATGTCTCTCGTCAGGGCGTGTGCTGGCCCACGCAGACTACCCTGAGTCAGGCATTGTGCACTTTGACGGAGACGAGCTGTGGACAGAAGGGAAGGAGCACGGCTCCAACCTGATGATCGTAGCAGCCCATGAGATCGGCCACGCCCTGGGCCTGGGCCACTCGCGGTACTACAGCGCCCTGATGGGACCTGTGTACAATGGATACAGCTCCAACTTCAAGCTGCACCCAGATGACATACGAGGCATCCAGGCTTTATATGGTGATGATGGCAGAATAATATCACAGTGTCATTATAGGTGTCCCTTTTATTGCATTGTTTTGCCATAAATATGTGACCCCTTTTCAGGAAAGCCAGGGAAAACTCCCCCATCGAGAAATCCAAGCCAGCCGGTGCCAGAGGGAAATCCTCCAGATCCTTGCAAGGCTACTATGGATGCACTTATGTTAGGTCAGAATGACCTTATAATTGAGATAATAATCATAAAACATTGAGCAATCGTGTATCATCTACAGTACAATGTCTGCACAAATATTTGCTTGCCTGCAGGTCCATTGCACAAGACCTATGCTTTCAGTGGTCAGTATGTGTGGACGGTGTCCAGCAGCGGCTACAACACTCCCGTCCTGATCTCTAGGCTGTGGAAGGACCTGCCGGGGAATCTCAATGCAGCCGTTCACTCTCAGCGGACCGGCAAGTCCTACTTCCTGAAAGGTAATTGATATCTTAAGAGTTTCAAAGTTGGTTGGTTTCAGAGTTGGTTGTCAAAAACCAACTGCATTAACTGCATTGTGTCACAACTGTATTCTGTGCCATAATAAAGGATTTTTGTTATTAAAATGTGCCTAACATACTTTAGTCTTTCCAATTGCTCTTTGGCAGGAGACAAAGTGTGGAGATACACAGGCTTCAGACTTGACCACGGCTTCCCCAAACCCTTGAGCAATATTCCTGCCAACACCGATTCAGCCTTGTACTTAAATCAGAACAAAAAATTGATCTTCATCAAAGTATGTAGTAAAGATATTGACTATTTTGTGCCATTTATTCTTTTTTGTGAATACCTCATCCACTCGCCAGTGAATAATTTACTCTTCGTTTTAGGGCTCTGGATACTGGCAGTGGGATGAAGTCGGACCAACACACTTCAGTTCATACCCCAAGCCTATTGGACAACTCTTCTATGGGGCGCCCAGCGGTCCTGATGCTGCGCTGACATGGACAGATGGTCATATATACATGTTTAAAGGCAGCCAGTACTGGCGCGTAAACCAACACCACCAAGTGGAGAAGGCCTATCCTCGAAGCACTGCAACAGACTGGATGCAATGTGATGACTAGTCCACCAGAGGCCACCAGGGATGGATGATTCAAAACAAAAAATCTGTATAGTAGCAGAAAGAGATGCTTATTTATTTGTTTGAAAATAAAATCTGCACATATGAATCCCTTGCATTATTATTATTATTATTATTATTATTATTATTATTATTATAAGTTCCTGTGCAACTCTGCATGAAATTAACAGAATAAAAATTGTGATGGAAAATTGATAGTGATCGGATGTTTTCCTTTTAGTGGCAATAGATTTGAAAACTATTTCAAAAAGCATTTGCACATAAATAATTGAATAAGACAAACTAAGATTGTTGTAGTAAACTCATAATAAGGCATGTTGCATTCCTGAAATGATCATTAGTTACAGTACATTTAAAAAAAACTGTACTACCAAGCAGTCAAATCTGTCAAAGCTGTCAAATCTTTGGTCAGTTTACTTTGGCATTCATGTGTCGTGTCAGTTATGTTGTGTTATATCTTGTCATCGCTCAGATGGTGATGGTTTGATCTCCAAGAGTCTCAGAGCACACTCGGTGCACGTTGATGTTCCTTCAGACACTGCCGGGCGAGGCAGCAGTCAGTGGCACCATGGAGCCCGTCTCGAAGTCCAAATCAATGACAGTATGTGTGACAGTAGTGCTGAAGCTGCTGGTGGTGGAGGAGCCTGTTCCCATCTGGAGCTCTTGAAGGCTCTGGAGATAGCTCTGAAAAAGGCAAACAAGAGAGGGCAACGTTACTATATCGCACTGATGACCATCTCATTAGACGTCATGGAAGCAAAAAACAATACACAGTTTGTACCTTTTCTACCAGCATAAAATCAAACGAAACTGACGAGATTTAATATCGGGCTATAATTTGTGTTTGCTTGTCAACTGAGAGCGGACTGAGGTCATCCTGGTCTTGGTGTTGTGTACACTTTGATATCAGCTAACTGACAAGGATGGATTATTGAACGGGCCAACCAGGCACAGGCTCAGGGGCCCCAAGAGCTCAGGGGCGCCCCGGCCCCTAGAGCCTGATACATGATGATGCTGTCTTTACATTTACTGCCCTGCAGTCAAAGGGCTTTGTCATTGATATCATTCGCCCTATAATGTTGCCTACCCTGTATAAGAGTCCCTTTACTTGTTGCATTGTGGTGGTGGTGGAGGGGGAGGGGGGTCTTTCTATGAAATGCCTATGCTTGTATGAAACAACACCAGGTCACATCCTTTATATCACACCTTTCTGTTTGTCTCACTGTATTACTCACTGGTTTCCCCTTCCTGTCAGTGTCTCTCTCTCTCTCTCTCTCTCTCTCTCTCTCTCTCTCTCTCTCTCTCTCTCTCTCTCTCTCTCTCTCTCTCTCTCTCTCTCTCTCTCTCTCTCAATTCAATTCAATTCAAAGGGCTTTATTGGCATGATAAGGTGCATCTTACATTGCCAAAGCATACATTAGCAACACTTAGCAGTTACAAAGAATCAGAAACAGAAAACAAGACATTTTGTTACCGAGTAACATAAATCACAAAATCTGAAGATATTCAAAGAGGAAGAGAAAAGAAAATTAAATGGAATGTGATAAGATAGAATATAATAGAAGACTATTGTTGACCGGGATCTATTCAGAATAATAACAGAACAATAATAAACAGGCAGTTAAATGGTGATAGTGCAAAATAGTGAGCAATTACAGTATATTAACAAAAATTCACAGAATCTGTAAATAACCGGTTATTTTGAAATCTTCAGAAGAGAGAGAAAAACAAAACAAAGCAAAAAAGAATAAAATATAATAGAATAAGATCAAATAAAAATTAGTGTTGACCAAAAAACCTATTTGGAACAACAAATTTAAAACTTAAAAACTTAAAACTTACCATTTTAAATGTAAACACCAAAACCAATAAACTGGATGCTAGCGCAAATAATACAGTGTGTTAAGTGTTCTGTGTTTCAGCCACTCTCTCTCTCTCTCACACACACACACACACACACACACACACACACACACACACACACACACACACACACACACACACACACACACACACACACACACACACACACACACACACACAGGTATCTGTGCCCAAGGGTCTTTTGTCTCATAGTCATAATCCGCCTATGGCTGTACTGACCGGGGCGAGCACATCCCCAGCGTAGCGCTTCAGAAGCGGAGGCCTACGCCGGCGTCGTGGCTCAGTTGGTCTCCTGGACTCTCTGCCTCTGTGCTGCTGCATCTTGGCTTGTGTCCGCTGTTTCCTGAGTGTAACTGGGGAGCATCCACACAGGCACAGGCACGGGGAAAGAGACAGAAAAGGGAAAGGTTTGGTATGGTTTGGAAATTTGGCCTGATTATACAACCTTACAGAAGAAACCGAAGGTGTTATTGAGCTGTTCTGTGGAAGGGGAGGAGCCGAAGGGGGCGGGAAGGTGGGTGCTGAGGGTGCTCCACCACCCCCCGGTGGCAAGAGATGGGATTTTCGAAATTGTTGGATTTGGCTGTCTTGTGTGTCTTTATACCACCAACAAAATGCATTAAAAATCAGTTTGTGCTTCCCAGCTCTAATCTTATTTCATACGCTCTCTCTTCAAAAGTGTTTGATTTTCATCATAATCTGGTTTTCCATAATAATAATAATAAGTTCAATGTTTAACCCTGATGAAGACGCGTTGCGTCGAAACGTTGGTGCACTTAGCCTATTAAAAAAGAAACCATTTCACCAGTGACCCGTGTGCTCCAGATCCTTCCTTTCCTGTGATTATCCTCCTGTTCTGAGAAGCACCGTCCTCCCTCTGCGGGGGAGCTGAAGCGCAAGAGATTCCTTTCTTCAATAATAAGTTCAGTGTTTATGCCTGTGTTGCTGTCTGTTGTAGTGTAAAACGACTAAAGGGAGAGCAGGTGCTTGCATGAAAGTGAGTGAGAAAAGGAGAAGATAGTGAATAATGACATCACAACAGTATAATCCTAATGTTAATTTAAAATTAAATATTCTTCTAAATATGGATAAAAGTCCCAAAAACTCAAATTTTCTTTGACGCTGCCTGAAAATTCAGCACCCCCCTACTTAATAATTACAGCACCCCCTACTTAATAATAGTTCCAGCGCGGCCTGGAGGAGCCTGAGTTTGAATGCAACAAAAAGTACCAGACATCATACATTTTGGAAGATCTGCTTCTTCACTATAACATTTTGAATTGATTTTGGGGGTATTATTTTGTGTCACACTCACCTTCTGTGTGGGACACTCCCTTGGCGGTGAACTTCCACTGCACCAGCACACCCATCAGACTGAAGACAGGACAGATCCCGGTGATCGCCCAGTTGAACCAGCACAGCGGACGAGGCTGGACTTGACAGGAGAGGTCGTACACTTGACCTGCCAGCGTGAACGTCCCCACCAGGTAGTCCACGCAGAGCATCACCGCTGTCGCCCCGAACACCGCGGTGGAGATGACGGTGAACAGCTTCTGCCACTGAAGAGTGAACACCGCGGTGACGACGCCGGCTGCCAGCACAGCGACGAGAGGCACCCACACCGGCGTCAGGCTGTAGAACTGTCCGATCAGCGCCAGGCCGGCCAGGGTGAGCAAGCACCCCAGCTGCAGGCCCGTGAGGAAGAGTCCTATGGTGTACACCAGCATGGTCATTAGACCACACAGCACCCCTACGCCCAGGCCGATCCCAGCCTTGGCCTCCATCCCCAGCTGGCTGTCCAGCACAGGCTCCTTGTGGTACAGCAGGAAAACCGCCGCTGAGCCCAGCATGAAGCCAGAGAGGAACATGACCAGCTTGAAGCAGCGGTAACCTGAAGAGCACGATAAAAAAAACGTTATATTCATTTTTCTCATGAAATCTACTCCATAAATGTAACAGTCACACTAGAAATAAGCATGCTTATTGCCGGATGAGATGGTCCAGGGGCCAGGGCCGGCCCTGGGGCCGCATTTTGCCCATGTGTGTGGTCTAGAGTCTACCACTATATATATTTTTTTCTGTTTTTCTCCTGCTTAGCAAGCATTTACATTTGCAAATTCTCTTGAAGACAACAACACGCTTATTTAATAATTGATGGGAACACAGACCTTGGCAATGTGTGTGTTTGCATAACGTTGCATGTGCCAGGGAGCAAGGCCACAGGACACTTCTGATACAAAATGGACGGCGATTTCAGAATTTTCAGCCTTGCAAACCTCTCAGGGATTCTCGCGAGATCATGAATGCCAGAAAGGCCACGAAGGACAGAACAGTTGCACCCTTCAAGTTTTGAGAAAAGGAGGCTGCATTTCTTGGCTGCCTTTGAAGGAGCCTTTGAAATGGGACAGCCTAGGTCGCGCGCAATGACGCAATCGGTCTTCAAATCTAGCCTTGGTGGACTGCAGCACCTGAATTGGGACACAGCTACAGTCTGTGTTCATTGGATGTGTCAGGAGGACACAGTCTGTTCATTGGATGTGTCAGGACACACAGTCTGTGTTCATTGGCTGTGTCAGGACACACAGTCTGTGTTCATTGGCTGTGTCAGGACACACAGTCTGTGTTCATTGGCTGTGTCAGGACACACAGTCTGTGTTCATTGGATGTGTCAGGACACACAGTCTGTGTTCATTGGCTGTGTCAGGACACACAGTCTGTGTTCATTGGATGTGTGTGTGTGCACATATTTTCTCAGTGACGGCAAGCACAGAAATAGTGCTATGTTGAATCCTTTTACTCAGTATTGCTTTGCTTGGAAAATACAATGCATGTATTATTCTGAATAAATTCCTAATGTATTACCACAGCAGTTGCCTGGAATAAAAAAAAATACCTGATACTTAATTATGCTTTTTGGGATTATGTTTAATTTTTGTTTAGATGAAAACACTATTGATTCATAGCTGACATCAAAATTCTAATTTTCCAGGTTCAGTAGCTTGAAGCCAATGAGGTGAGTTTTACTTCGTCAAACCAAACGGTTCAGCTATATTTAGAATCTGCAGAGATCGCATAACATTTCACTCTGACCAAAACCTAAAAAAATGCGGGTAGAAAGAAAAAGTAAAACTGTTTTTATAAGCATTTTACGAAATGTCTATGGGAAAATAAATTGTGGAAGAAAATCTCTGGTACAGTGCTGAAGCAGGAAGTGACGTTCCCTTTGCCTCTTTGCCTGAATTCAGAGAGGCCTCTCCATCTGCCTCCCCCAGCTAGAGGTTTATCTACCCTGAAGCCTGGCCTCATAGCTTGCCCACTACGGAATCAAGTGAGCCAATGAAATACTTTTAGGATGAAAATCAATGACAGATTATGTTCAATTCAAATATAGTGAGAGTAAATGAAGATTATGCCATTTTAAAAATGTAATAGCTGTACTTCTATAGAGCAAATTGTGTACATTGACATTTAAAAGTCTGTATATTATGCTTTATATTCGTGCTCATTATCATGAGTAGGCTACTTACCGAAAAAGCAGTAGATGAGTCCAAATGAAAGGCATATAGAGCAGACAGTGGACGGGATGACTTCATACTTCTTCCTAATCTCCAGCACACATATGTCCACCTCAGCTAAGCTGGGGCCTGGTGGCTCATCAGTAGCATTGAGCCAAAGATCTGCCATCTTGCAAGAGTTTTCCTATTGTTGTTCACTGGAGGCTGGAGAGGAATGCACTTTGTTCATGTCCTGTCCTGCACCTGCACAAAGAGGAAACCTCTTGTCAGCTTTATTCCAAGAACAAATAAGATTTCATCCCTTGTTTTGTTCCTAGCTGGGTTCCAGCGTTATGAATCATCTGGTCACATAACGAGGGAAAAACTCTGTCATGTTAACTGAACTTTTGTTCAGGATATACATGATCAATCTAATTTTAAACATCTAAGGCATCCCACAACCCACGTCACATTCAAATGAACAACACGCCCCCCCCAGAGTCTGTGCTTTAAGAGTGTGATGTGTGAGAAACTCTGATTTCCTTTCCCATGTGCAGTTAAGTCCAGGAAGCAGAAAAGGAAACTGGGGATCCCCTCTGAGTTGTGCGCGTCTCTCTCTCTCCTCCTGGTCCTTTTGTTTAAGCACAGGATACAGATGAGGAAATGACCTGGTGGCTCGGTGGCCATCGTCATACAAGCTTATTGTTTGGCTAAGTATGTGGTTAAGTAATCGGTTTATCGAACAATGCTATACAGAACAAACACCCCAACAAACAATACAGGACGTTCTAAGATCTGAAAAAGGAAGTACCAGTTTTGCATCACATAATACAAAAGGCTAACTGATTGATAGAGTAAATGATTATTATTAAATACAGACAAATCAATATAAAACATGTTAAGTTTTAACAGAAGAAGACTGAAACCCCTTGCTGCATAAAGGCATAAATCATGTTTTCCACACTCTCCTTATCGTGCCTTGGAGTACGACTGTCCAGTTATGAGTGTTATTCGAAGGACCTTCTAAGCTGTTCACCCAGCAGATGGACTTATTAGAGCAGCTTTAGCAGGTTAGTGAGCCGCATGTCCTGCTGCCTGTTTGTGTGAACTCTCCAGTGAGAGTACCTCACAGACTCCAAAGACACTTACACTTTCTAAAGGAGCTCAGTTGCATCATTTAGAAAAGAAACATTTATTTTTTAACTCAAAGTTCTGTGGAGAAAAACAGCTTACTGAAATATATATTCATCAGTTTGATATGTATTAATAGATTCAATTTCTTGATCAATAATAATTTACCCATTTTATTCTGCAACATGACCATTATTTGATCAAATCCTATGAATGCCATGAAATAAATAAACATGCGTAAGCTCACTAGTAGGCCTATTCCACACAGACAAATTAAAACATCCTGACTTGGAAGGAATGATGAAATGGTAGCCTACCTGGATTGGGGCATGTCTTCAGAATGGATATGAGCTCCTTCAGAGAAGGAAAGGAAGATCTTACTTGATAATTTGTCACATTCCAGCAAACCCAACAGCTCTCACAAGTTGTCCGCGTGTTGTCCGTGTGTTCTGTGTGCGTTCCTCTGTGAGCAGTGAGCGACTGACGCAGTCACCGTGTGAGAGAGGGACCATCTGCCCCAAGCGACAGCACCAGGCTGTTGCCAGTACAGGTCCAAGGCCAGCTGAGAGTGTAGCTCCCGCTGCTCATGGTCACACTCTGTTGTTGCCATTTCTGAGCATTATTTGACTGCTCAGCAGATTCTGAAGGTTATGTTGATTTGACTCCTAAAATACCTTTACACATGGGATTTTCCTGAATAATCCAAATTTATCCATTCTTTATTGGATTAGGAATAATATTATGTAGTTGGCCTTAAAGCATAACTCCAGCCATTTTTTTTTACCTGTGCCCTATTTCCCCCATATTTTTACATCACACCAATTGACTCTGGTAAAACTATTGTCAGCTGCTTCACTATAAAGTAGTGCTATTATTATAGTGTAGGTAGTGCTATTCCAGTACAGTAAAGGACAAAAAAACAAAACAAAAACAAAACAAAAAACGAAAGCATTTCTTTTTCAACACATTGATTGCTCATTCTTTAATGACACAAGTTTCTAAAAAGATGTAAATTAAAATGATCTATTAAGGGCTCAAGCTCAGAAGGGTAACCCTCGTTTTTCACGTGCGGGCCAGAGCACCGAGTGGTGCAAAGGCCTTATTACTATAATTGGAGGTGGGTCATGTTTGTTTGTTTGTTTGTCTGTCTGTCTGGAGTTGCAAGGCCTCGCCTCCAAAATGTGGGTCGGTCTTGGTGTGGGGGAAAAGTGCACCCATAGGGGGTGCTACAGAAATATTTTACATAGAACAATCACAGCTCAGTGAGCTCACGCTGCTATGACATCACTGTTGAGGTCATAGGCCTGTGGGCCAGGACACCACTATAGTGAGGTCTATCACAGATTATGTCATTATCATAGATGTCACACACACACACACACACACACACACACACACACACACACACACATATATATATATATATATATATATATATATTTTTTTTTTATATTTATATAATTATATATTTATATTTATATATTTATTTTATTTATTTACTGTATTTATTTATTTATATATTTATATTATATATATATATATATATATATATTATAAAAAAATAAATAAAAAAATAAATATATATATATAAATATAAATATATAATTATATAAATATAAAAAAATATATATATATATATATATATATATATATATATATATATATATATATATATATATATATATATATATATATATATATATATATATATAAACATGGTAAAAACTTACCATCTCTCTCCTTTGAGAGAGCCTGGTGACGCGAGGTTAAATGTTACCATGGAGCTGTTTATGCAAACCAGTATCTCATTGGCCCATCTCGACGTGATCTAGACCAATCAAAAGGCATGCTTTTTCAAACTGCTGGCGTCCAGGAAGTTGACAGCATTCTGAACATTCTGAAAGAGAAAGAAAACAAGGCAAGGGACTTTTAAATCGGCCCAAAATAATCGGCCAACAGTTGGAATTAACTGTAGCAGAAAACCTTTCTTGGAGTTGGATGCACGGAAGGAACTGATTGTATTTGGAAAGTATGTAACGAGAGAGAGAGAGAGAAAAATGCAATTTATTTTGCGATTCTACGTTCATGTCCGAGGCTACTAGCCCCGGCCTCTGGTTAAAAGTAACGTTACCTCTCGTTAGTCTTTTGGCTAGCTACAACTTGCCATGGATGCTAGCGTCTGGCTGCAGTAGCTTTGCTGACTTGGTTACCGGTAGTTGTCTGAGCTTGTTGTCTGATGTTGTTAGCGTGTTAACGTTAGAACGTTGGAACAAATTGTAGGCAAAAACTCGAGTGTTTTTCCTGGTGTGTGGTGCATGCATGTCTGTATTTTGTCTGTCTTTGTATGCTGTCTCTTACTAGAATGTTGTTATTCACAGTTGTTTTACTTATTTTCCAGTTTGTTCGAGACATTCATAGCCTGAACACAAGCGCTAGTGTTGCACATTTGGAACAAGATCCCTAATGAAATTAGCGTTACGTCTGCAAATTCTCTGAATGGTTTTAAAAACCTGAACAAATTCTTATTGAGTAAGTTAGAGTGATGTGTGAGCCTTCTGGCGTTATGGTTTGTTGGTTTATGTCTCTTGTTCTTCTTATCCTTGATTGTCCTGTATTGTTTAACTGATGTTATGTGTTACTGTATGTCATGTTTTTATAAGGCCAGGGACCATGATGGAAATAAGTGTTTGCACTGTTCATGTTATTCATTGGATGTTGTCATTCTTTATCCAAAATAAAATCAATCAACCAAATGTTCCCCTCAGCTTGTACTTCAGACCTTCACCCTCCTCTTGGCATCATTATGGCGTCCTCTCAGTCTCCACTGTCTCCAGTACTTCGTCAGCAAAGTCAGAACAAAATCCACAGTCACCATATGAGGTAAGAGGGAGGGCAGCGCATGCAGTTGTGTCTTTTCACTTTGCTGCTGTTGGTACTTTATTTGCAAGTGACCGGTTGTCTCTCTCTACACAGAATGAAGAATGAACATAACAAAATGCCAGTAGAGGAGAAGCCCTCTAAACACCTGTCTGCGCCTCACCTTTCCAAACGGCGTGTTGAGAACCAGGGCCCAGCGAGCTCGCAGACTGTTCAGAAGGCTCCCGTAGTACGACCAGGTGTAAGCAGGCTTCCAGTGCTCGCAAAGTCTGTTCATCTTCAGGCTCCCTCGGACTTCACTCAATCCCACAGGGGGTGGGAAGAGAAACCCCTGGCTGTAAGTGCCTTCTTCCCCTCCTTAAACAGTCACTTTGAATTTATGTCTTTCATTTTAATCACATTATAATGTCCTTGACATTTTTGTCATTTTTCTGTAGAGCAAAGCTAAGACGAAAAAGCCATGCACCAAGCCTGTACCTTTCAACCTGTCTCAGCCCAGGAGTGCAAGAATGGCAACTCAAAATCACAATCCCCCAACAGTTCCTCTATCAAGGAGTGGTGGCATGCATGCTACGCAGTTTGAAAATACCTCATGCACTGCTCATCCAAAAACCAAAAACACACATGCCAAACCGCCGAAATACCCAGCCAACTTGTCGCACACCAGTGGGCATTCAAGCCGAGGAACAGAGGAGTCTCGGGGAAATCGACCTTCCAGTGATGCTTCCCGTGTTCTAAACGGGATAGCTATGACTACAGACAAGGCATTACCTCTGTCAGGACAGCTTGGGCCTTCTTTGTCTAATCCTCTAACATCCAATCCAAATATTAAGGTTACTATGCATCAGAATAGCATCTCTTCCTTGGCACAGCCTGCAGCCAGTGCAGAGGCCTGTTTGAATAACATGGACCTCCTCAGTCTCAGTGATCCATCCAACACCTGTCATGGTAGCCAGACTGTGCAGGCTTGCTCCCATGTTAATTTATCAAAAAGTCCAACTGGTAAGTCAAGTGTTTTGTTGTCTTTAAGTGACGTGGAAAAATCAGTTTCTGTAAAATAAGTCAACACTGTTTCTAAGGCTGAGCTGAGGTCTGATGTCTTTCAGGCAAAGGGGAGGTCTTCCAGTCTGACCATGCCGCTTTGCTCAGTATCCTCCGGAATGACGGAGTGAGTGCCATGGCGCTGGGATCTGCAACTCCACAGTCCACTAAACCGTATAACCACCTGGTGAGTTGGTTTGGTAACGGCAGTCTAACTGAATCCATCTAGTAGGACTTTTGTGAAATTGGCCTGAACTATATTTAAAAACGATTTAAATGTTAACATTTGAACCATAATTGTTACGTTTTGTTTATAAAATTCTCAGCATGTGTGCACAGACGTTTGTCTGCTTCAACCGCCTCCGGGGATAGTGGGGGGTCGTTAGGCTCTGGCACCGTTATTCTGGGGGTCGGCGACTGAAACGTTTGGGAACCATTGAGATCGCTGACCTTGGATTTCTCTCTTCTGATCTCTGTCTGACAGATAGGAGACAAACCATTTCAGACCTAAAGGGCAGATGCCGAGTGCAGATAACTTATAAAATAGCAAGCTATGGTCGACCGTGTCAAATGACTTTTTGTAGATCGTTTAAAATCATAACTTAAAGTCGAGCTGAACCCAAAAATGACTTTTCTTTTCTTTTAGTTCAAATACCTGGGTATGCAGTGCACCTATTTAATAATGTATGCAAAGAAAATCACAACAATCTAATTTCTTTAGTTTTTCACACTTTTTCACATCAAAAGTTCATTTTTTAAGATTTAATTGATAACAGGAATGTACAGTTTGCTGACGTCACCCAGTACTATCACATTTCTACCCCATTTCAACCAATCATATCACGACATGCAGCTGTCAATCAAATCTTCATTTCAGGATAATTTTCTCTTCCAAATGAAGTCGAAAATGGCGCCTAGTGCCTGTCATCTGGCAGAATTCCTATCCCATAAACTAACTACTAACTTGGCCAATTGTTAGAAACATGAACAAAAAACAAGAACTATAATCTCTAAGAATGCAAAGAAATTTAAATGGCTCGTTAAAACGCGCATTCCAGGGATATCGTATTTACAGCAGCGATAATGGCGCGCGCATCCGAGAGCTTGGTTGTCAGGGGTCGCACATCGGAGATTCCAGGCCGACGTGCTGCACTCTCCGCTCGGCAACACGAAGGCAGCTGGTTGCCTGCGGCTCGCTGAGCTCCACTCCTCCCGTCAAAAGGCTCTTCCCGAGGGGAGCGCTACAACACACTGAATCCCACTCGATTTGGAGGCGGAACACGCCAGGATTGGCCAAAGCCCAATCCAGTCACCAGAATTGTCAAATAAAATCATCGACATGATACTATGACCCGCCTCTCAACCTGTCATCCTAGACAAACTATGTTTTCAGTCTGAAACGGACTCATATGCACGTGACGAACGGGTTCAGGTCGACTTTAAGGGGGGTACGGTGGGGCAGTGGTAAGCGCTGTCGCCTCACAGCTCAAAGGTCCTGGGTTCGATTCCCACCTGGGACACTGTGAACGCTGAAGGAATGCGTGCCCGTCCACATGTCCTCGAGTGCCCACCACCCGGGTGGGGTCACAAAAGGTTCTTTCTGTGTGGAGTTTGCATGTTCTCCCCGTGCAATATCCTGGTTACTGATGTGGTGCCTCCATTGGTCGTTAAGGGGGCTTGTTCGGAGGGAGGGGAACTCGTTGGAATAGCGTGATCCTCCCATGTGCTATGTCCTACCGGTGAAGCTTCCCCTGTCAGGTGAAAAGAAGCGGCTGGCTAACTGCCCATGTCTCGGAGGAAGCATGGAGCCAGTTTTCGGCTCTCCCCAGATCGGCAGAGGGTGGAGCAGCAACCAGGACAAATAAATTAAAATGAGCACTAATGGGTAGGGATGTCACAATATATCGCGATATCAAAACGTGACAATATGTATCGTTCAGATGAAATCTCATATCGTGAGAAAAAGAAGCTGCATATGGTGGCGCTGATCTGCATCTGATTGCATGCTCGCTCTCCTTTTCATTGCTTTGTTTGAACAGACGAGGGACGTTACAGACACGGAGGATGAAAATGGTGAAATTACTCAACTTACAAATTGATTGCAAAAAAATATTGTTAAAATATTGTATCGTATCGTTATCGTGAACCCAATATCGTGTATCGTATCGTATCGTGAACTGAGTGTATCGTGATACCCCTACTAATGGGCGATAAAAATGGAATAAAAAAAAATCATAACTTACCTGCATCCATTACAGCTCTTATGAAGTCAGTTAGAAAAAGCAAACATGAGTCAGTTGTATCTCAGTGTATAGAGATAATTATTCTCTACATCTTGAGTTTGTTTCCAATTAAAACCATCTGTGTATTTATTGGATAATATTCTGTTCTCTGCAGCCCCAGCGAGTGTCTGTCATGAAGAGTCGACCTCAAGCTGGACCTTCCTTGGCACAGCGTGCAGCCAGTGCTGAGGCCTGTTTGAATAACATGGACCTTCTCAGTCTCAATGATCCAACCAACACCTGTCATGGTAGCCAGACTGTGCAGGCTTGCTCCCATGTTAATTTATCAAAAAGTTCAACTGGTAAGTCAAGTGTTTTGTTGTCTTTACAGCATGAGCAAGGCAATATATTCTCTTCCTTTTAACTTTTTGTTGTGAGAATACTGTTGACTTCTTTTTGCATGTGACGTGGAAACATCAGTTTCTGTTTCTGTCTTTCAGGCAAGGGGGAGGTCTTCCAGTCTGACCATGCCGCTTTGCTCAGTATCCTCCGGAATGACGGAGTGAGTGCCATGGTGCTGGGATCTGCAACTCCACAGTCCACTAAACCTTATAACCACCTGGTGAGTTGGTTTGGTAACAGCAGTCTAACTGAATCCATCTAGTAAGACTTTTAGGGTCTTCTTTACCAGGGTTTCTGCAGGTTTCAACAAGTTAAATTTAAGACTTTTTAATACCATTATTAATGCAATTTAAGGCAATTTAAGACCTATTTCATGGCACCGTTATTTTGGGGGTCGGGGGCTGAAAAGTTTGAGAACCATTGAGATAGCTGACCGTGGATTTCTGTCTTCTGATCTCTGTCTGACAGATGGGAGACAAACCATTTCAGACCTAAAGGGCAGATGCCGAGTGCAGATAACTTATTAAATAGCAAGCTATGGTCGACCGTGTCGAACGCCTTTTGTAGATCGATTAAAATCATAGTTTCCCTGCATCCATTTCAACTCTTACGAAGTCAGTTATAAAAAGCAAACATGAGTCAGTTGTTTCTCAGTGTAGTGATAATTATTCTGTAGATCTTGAGTTTGTTTCCAATTAAATCCGTCTGTGTATTTATTGGATATCCTTTTCTTTGCAGCCCCAGCGAGTGTCTGTCATGAAGAGTCAACAAAAGGCTGGACCCACTAGAGGTGAGCGTAAGATTGTGTGCTTCGACATTTGTAATCACAGTGTATAAAATTAACTGTTAATACAAACCTCGTCATAACGTTTGAGTGAAATTAGTAATGTTATAACTTCTGCTAACCTTTGCAAATGCTATGCAATAAGATCATAATAAAATAATAGTAATTATTATTAATAATAATACTACATGTAAAAAAAGTAACCTTTCATTCTATTCTGTGCCACCGTAACCAAACCCTTTCAATAACATGAAGGTAATGCTGAAATAGAGCCAGAAATAGAGGACTTTGAATTATAAACGGAAAATGTGTGCAAACATTTTATTATTTTATTATTTTATTATTTATTATTATTATTATGCCAACTAGTCAGAAAGATAAAACAAAAAACTCCAAAGCTGAGAAATGAAGTCATGTAAACACAAGTCTAAAACAAGGGTCCTCAAGGAACCAGAAACATATCTTTCAATGCAGATATCACCATTGAAAGATATGGACAACAATCTTTCGTGGGTGCTAATTCTATTGCTTTGTTAATAACAACAGTTTCTCATTTTCTTTTTAAATGAGGCTCATCGGATCCTTGTACAATATCTACAGCAAAGCATAATCACATAATGTCTTTGGTGTCAAATCAGTCACAGAATGCTATGCAATGCCTTGTTGCGCTGTTCTACATGTCATTATACTGCGTTGTACAAAGTTACATAAATTAATTGAAATTTGCATGACTACTGAATATTTGCCCTGTGCTTTTCTTATCAGGACTAACAAATTCGATGCAGTTCTCTCCAGACGCCGCTGCACTGCGTAGCATCATCCAGAATGAGGGTGTTAAGGCTGGAGGGCCTTTGGGTGCTACACCCCGAAACTCGGTCTGTCCACCAGGCAGAGGCACCTCAGTCTACGCAGTAAGTAGAGACTGATCTCCTCTTTCAACATGGTTGCATGTATCTGTCTCTCACCACCGTGCTTTTATAGATGTAGATGCGATAGGAGAATTTAATTGACTGTGATGCTCCACTTCTCAGGCCCAGAGAGTGCCTGTTACAAAAAGTCACACGGAGGCAGCAGGGAGACCAGCAGGTAAGATACCGTACCGTGGTTCCTGTTATCTCCTTAGACCTAATGCATTGATTGCATTGCAATAAAATAATAGTTATTAATACATGTAAAAAGTAACCTTTCATTTTATTCTGTGCCACCAAACCCTTTCAGTAACATGAAGGTAATGCTGAAATAGAGCCAGAAATAGAGGACTTGGAATTATGAACAGAAAATGTGTGCTTAACAAACATTTTATTATGCCAACTAGTCAGAAAGATCAAACGAAAAACTCCAAAGCTGAGAAATGAAGTCATGTAAACACAAGTCTAAAACAAGGGTCCTCAAGGAACCCCGAAACATATCTTTCAATGCAGATATCACCATTGAAAGATCAATTGAAATGTGCATGACTACTGAATATTTGCCCTGTGCTTTTCTTATCAGGACTAACAAATTCGATGCAGTTTTCTCCAGACGCCGCTGCACTGCGTAGCATCATCCAGAATGAGGGGGTTAAGGCTGGAGGGCCTTTGGGTGCTACACCCCGAAACTCGGTCTGTCCACCAGGCAGAGGCACCTCAGTCTACGCAGTAAGTAGAGACTGATCTCCTCTTTCAAC
This sequence comes from Poromitra crassiceps, assembly GCF_964638095.1. Classification (NCBI taxonomy): domain Eukaryota; kingdom Metazoa; phylum Chordata; class Actinopteri; order Beryciformes; family Melamphaidae; genus Poromitra; species Poromitra crassiceps. The sequence continues at coordinate 2,373,611 of NC_139637.1, read as the reverse complement.
ATGGTTGCATGTATCTGTCTCTCTCCACCGTGCTTTTATAGATGCGATAGGAGAATTTAATTTCCTGTGATGCTCCACTTTTCAGGCCCAGAGAGTGCCTGTTACAAAAAGTCACGCGGAGGCAGCAGGAAGACCAGCGGGTAAGATACCGTACCGTGGTTCCCGTTATCTCCTTAGACCTAATGCAGTGCTATCTCTCTGTCCTCTTACCCTGATGTGGCTTGGGCCGTTTTTATCCTCAGCACTGGCACTCAAAGTTGATTGGACGCCCCGGAGAGTCCCCGACACCAGCCATCAGCCCATGTCGGCCATGGCCAGTATACATGTATGTCCAAGTCCCCGTCTATGTTTAGAACGCGATATCTCCTGACAGTCACTTCTCTGTCTCATGATGATGCTGCTGCTGTTTACAGAGAAGGCTTCTGTCTGCGCACTGGACGCCGCATGCTGGTTCTCCCAGGCAGAGAGGCACCCAAGGGTGCAACACTGACCTGCAGCCACTCAAGGAGGTGAGCATCAGGGAATGGGGGACGCTTTTTATATTAAATATTTCATATTTTATATTATTAAATATTTCATATTTTATATTATAAAATATTGTAATCAGGGCCTTCCCGCAATGTTTTGGCTGCAAAGGGTGATAACCAATGATACTTACATTGAAGTCATCCGTTGAGACAATCTCTATATATACCGGTAAGTACAGATGAACAGTAGAGATCTATTTCATTCATGATTGCCTTTGCAACTTGTCCTTGTGTTTACCAGTGTAGGTTGTTGGGGTCTGTTAGCCTGGTTGCTTCACCCCAGGTTATCCATGTTAAGGTCCTTTGGTTCAATCTGGTATCTCTGGTGACCAGAGTTCCCCTCATATACATTACATCATGACTATTTTGCTTTCACACATCACTTGTGCGTTGTGAGTGATGTTTAGTTAGAATATTTTCTCTTATTAGATCAATTCTCACTCTTTGGAGTATTATCACCTTTTATAGATACCAGTCTAATAATAATTACCCCACCTTGAGACCCATTTGACCATTGATTGTATATTATATTATATTATATTATATTATATTATATTATATTATATTATATTATATTATATATTATATTATATTATAATATATTATATTATATTATATGTCTATATAACACCTACACTGAGACATTATATTGTATGACTATTTACATTGTAGTACTATTTTCACTTCAATGCTCTTGTTGTCGTTTCATTTGGGAATGTCTTACTACTTTGATTTATTGCTGTGAAGCAAGATGCACTCTGATTTCTATCCTGGTTGATTGTAGTCACCTGACCTGCTTTCCCTCCGCCAATTGGTGGAGAGTTTTTTTGATTGACATCTTTATTGATAGTGATGACATATATACAGTACCGTACATACACAGACACACCATTATCAAAAGGATAAAAACGCAGTAAAGCTAGGAGCTTATTTCCATTGCGGTCCTTAAGGTGTCAGTGTGAGATATGAACTGGTGAATGAATCTATGGGTGCGTGTGAGAGTGTAAGAATATATATAGAGAGATGTGACCTATTTATATGAGTGCTCTGTCATTTCCTGATTCCTTCTGAAGGAGGTCGTGAGACCGAACCGTTAAAATACCGGTAAATCCTCTGGGAGACACCTTGACTAGCAGTGTGCGGACTCTACTTTTTATTAATCTCTCTATATAACACATAGTGTTTAGTGGAAATCTTCATTCAAAGCATCTTATGCCACCATCTTTGTATATATTTTTAAGTCTCGGTTGATTCAGGGAGACCACAAAGAACCAACATTTTGACATTTTGGGGGTTTATTTTGTTTCTTGGCAGATTGCCCAGAGGTTATTTGACGATGAAGAGGATGAGAAGAGTGCGAATGCGACGGACAAAGACACTGTGACAGGAGCAGATTCAGCTGTAAGATATCCACTCCAAACTTTCTACAACTTCTCAACACAGTGAACCATATCTAACGGCCTTTGTTATGCAGTGGAATCTGCTTATAGTGATCACGGTTATAGTGATCAAAAAGCTTGGTCCCGAATCATTCCTATACACATGGTGTTTAAATAACTGGCTTATAGTGATCAATACTCCGCTTACAATGATAATTTTGGGCCTTGTCCCACCTGAGAACAATGGAAAACATGTTTAAAACTACAGTAAGTTTATTATTTTTTACTTACAAACTGCCAAAAATGAGCCAACGAGATACAGCAGAGATACTCAGTGCATGTCTGTCTGTATATGGAGAGATTGCAGCATCTCTGTCCGTGGAGAGATGGTGGCGTCTCTGTCTACACGAGACCACTGTTTGAAACAGCTGGAGGCCTAACTTACTGTATGGATTTTTAAAGTCAATAACATTCCTTTACTTTATATGTTCTGTATTCATGTCATACAAATGTCAATTAGATGGTGATCTGCATGAGACATAAAGAAAGAGAAATCAGTTATAATGATCATGCGCTTATAGAGAGACTGCGGAGCGCGTCATCATTCAGAAACCACGCCCAAAACGGGGGAAAACACAAACTCCCGTCCAATCCTGGCGTTCTCCTATCTCGCGTGCATGGTCGGCTGTTGCACAAAAAGATTGTATATACGGAAGATGAACACACCAACTTACTTCATTGACAGCAACATCCACATTTTTCTTCTCGCCAATTCTCAATGGCTTCCTTGTGTTCCTCGGGAGTACAAAAAAACTTTAACTGGCGATTTTTTACATTTGTTGTCTGCGCAGCCCCACCAGACAGCAGCTTTTAGCTATGTTTAATTCAAGGAAAATGATGCCGGTGTGTGGAAATGAATGGAGCTTTTCCCCCCTGTGATGGACATGGCCTATTTCATGCAGTGTCTCTATAGTGATCAATTTGACCCGTCCCAAGGTGATCACTATAAGAGGAGTGCACTGTATTACTTACTTGGACTATTGGATTACTATTGTTGTAATATAATAATAATATGTAATAATAGTAATCATATGTTGGTTTGTTTCCTCCTCTAGACTGAACCCCGCTGTGAGCAGAAGGGAGAGATCAGATCCCACAGAGACCAGAATGAGAGCGAGGATCCGGAGCAGAGGAGTGAGAGAGGGCAGACGTTCTTCCAAACGCCGCACAGAGAATCGGTCATTGTTTTCTCCTGCAAAAAGCTGCTCAGAGGCCCACGCTTTGACAAGGAGGAGCAACAAGGCACTGTCTCGTCAGCGGTGCCACCACCAGTCCACCAAGAGAAGCCATCTGGGTCCAACCCAACCTGGCAGGTCAACCATCCTGTTCTGAGCTTGCCCAGAGGTACCACTGAGATCTCACATTCCCTTTTACTATTGATTTGTTATTTTAATTTACTATTGATCTAGTTTATATGTTACAGGTGCACCACATGTTTTTCTTTATTTTTTGCAATTTTTCACATTTTAAAATAATAGAAAATGCATCAAAACTATGAAATGACACAAATGGAAATGCAGCGAATAAAAAACCTGTTAAATCAAAACAATGTTATATTTTAGATTCTTTAAAGTTGCCACCCTTTTTCTTTGATGGAAGGGCAAAGGCTTTGAAAAGAAAATATTCATACATAGGCATCAACTTCACTTTTTATATTTGTGTAAGAAACAAGCATTTAAAGGAACAGTTGACCCAAAAATACCCAAAAATAAAAAATCTGTAATCATCTAAAATGTACTTCAGATTCAGATTCAGATTCATTTATTTAAAGAATGGGACTTTACACATTGATGAACAGTACAGCCGTACAGTAAATATGTCAGGTTGTAGCCCAAGGGCTAGTTTCCACCTGTAGTCCCATGGCAGGTTGATGTAATCATGAAAGCGAAAGAAAAATTAATAATACAACAAAGATTAAAAGTACAGAACTTACTTACCCTCGTGCCAGTTGAAACACAGGTAAAGTTTGTCCATACAACACACAGGGAGGTTGCTAGCACAACTGGAGAGTTTAAGAGGATGAAAAACACAATGCATTTAATCAGGTGTTCACAAACGTTTTCCTGGCTTGCGACCACAGACCTCGTGGTGCAGAAGAGTTGGGCTCGGAGCCCTGCGGGGGCGCTGCTGCGCAGGCACCTGCCCTCTCGGGAGGCGCGGGAGGAGCTGCGCATGGATGCGGAGGTGGCCATCTACACCTCGGTCTCAGTCGCCCCCGATGCCCCCGGATTGCTGCCCCCCCGGGCTCGCTGTGGAAACCCTCTGGCGTCCATGCTGCACTTCCAGGAGTCCACTGTGAGTACGGCACTGACAGGCCGGATGTGTGGGATGTTTCAAGCTGCTACATGTAAAAGGTCACTGAGAAGATTTACTGCCTCTACTGTATATTTTGTTTTACTGCGTATGCCACTGGGTCCGATTTCGTTGTGACACTCTTATTTCCTTGTTGTTTTACTCCATTTCCTTATTCAGTCTGACATCGCCTCCACTCTAACCAATTTCCACGGGGGAAACCCCCCGAGGGGGGGATTCGATTTTTCCTAACCAATCACTAGAGACCAACAACATGAATCTAATCCAGTGTAAACAACATCCCCCCTTTGAAGAAATGCCTTCAAAGCAGAGCGCTGTTCACATTTCAAAGTCATTTATACTTTCAATCGATTTTAAAACAGCCCTGATAGCAGCGTCTAGCTCGTCTATAGCGCTCGTAATTGTTGTTTTTACTCCTCCTTGGTCCGGCGCACTTGACAACGCCGTTAGTCCCGCCCGGGGTGCTGTTTATTGCTGCTGATTGGCTAATCGTTAGTTCCCCCCTGGCACTCATTGGCCCGAAAGGTCTCTGGACCCAGGCAAGCACAAAGCAGGAGGAGGGGCCACTGTTTTTCCAATACAACTTTGTTACAAGAGACAACAGGGTTTATGGGAAAGGAAACACTAATACCACTAGTGTGAGACTGACGCCAGCAATCGTCTCAACTACTGTTTGATTTAAGTAATTATACCAAGGTATCACAATTAGCGTGACATATACTATTAATATTTCGACACACAACCTCCGAACCTCATGAAAATATATATGTTGTCTTGTTCCTTTTCTTTTCCAGAGGTTTGTGCCAATTGTCTATGACCCCTCCTCCGGCCCACCCTCCCCCTGCGCCTCTCCACTCCGGGAGAGATGACTTTTGCACTACGGAAGTTTCTTCTCTCTGGTTGACTGATGAGAGAGTGTCTTTTCTGGAGCTATTTGTCAAACACTGTTGTTCCCAGCTTTCTGAAGTCCCCAAAGAATCCTGCCAGTATTAATATTTCTTATTTTACAAATACGTCTTCAACCCCTTTGTCTTGGAAATGGTTATCAGCGTCAGCAGATACTTTTATCAGAAAATGGTGTAACCTGTTGAATTATGCTGCATTCACGTGCTCCTCGGAAGCTCGGACTTGCCACTTGTGAACTCGTAATTACGACATGACACCATTCAAGTGCTCTTGGACGGAAAGAGCAACAAACATGGACGCCAGAAGTAAGGTTGTTTTCTTGTTGCTGGTGTTTTCTTACCAAAAGCAAGTAGTGGGTCATGGTAGCTCCATGGCATAGGCCATAATGTGCATCTACTAAAATAAATGATTGCTGCTATGAACAGAATAACGAAATATATAACCTTTTTATAGTCAATTGGTGACATGCACTCCATACTTTCGGCCATTGTTGTAGTCCCGAAAACCTCACGCAACGTCACAATTTGGAAACTCTGATATCATCAAAATAAATTCCCACTCGTAAAGACAACATGAGGGCCGTTCATGTGCTCACAACTCGTGAATACGATATATCCGAGGAGCACATGAAGGCAGCATAATAATGCATCTTCTCTGCTGCAAAACCATTCTTATTTGCTCGTTTAGGAAAGACAAAATAGAAAATGGCGTGCCCATCATGTAGATACATCCCCATGAGAAACACTCTTTATGATGGGAACAAAAAACTAAACGTGTAAATGGGTTTTATTAATAAAGTCGGTGAGGATTGTCAATATTTCTTAGCCTGTTAGCACACGGCTCACTGACATGATATGACAAGACAATACAATACAATGTTTCTGTACTTGATCAATATTCTAGCGATAAATATTGATTGGGATAATGTACAGTATTGTTTACTCAGACACATATTATGTATCGGTACACTAGTATTGTTGTTTGGATTGAAATGATCCATGTTTTTATGCACAGTGTTTATAATAAAGTAATGTTCCTGTCAGAGGGGTACGGTTTTGATTTAGCTGCCATTGCTTCGGTCATAATCACATGGGACCAACAGCAACCAGAGAGAGACTTGAGTTTCAAGTTCAGTGATACGATTCCATGAAATATTCCATCATTTCATTTTCCAGCAGTCTTGGCTCAAGATGTTATTTTGCTTGAATGTTAATACCATCTACTCTAGCTATTCACCACTGCTCCGTTGCTCCTCAACAACAGTATCTGGAGAAGACGCTAATTAACGGATGACACCAGCTCTGCCATATTGTCTTGCATTCCCCAAATTGTCCAGGGGGGCAAACCTAGAGTTCAGGCCTTTTTCTGGAAACCCCACGTAATGAGGAGCATGCAGTCTGAGCTTGGCCGTTAAGTTAACGCTTGTGACACTGTGTCCTGTTTGGAGAGAGGTGCTATAGTGCTGCCTACAGCTGTGTTCTGTACATCTGAAATACATATCCTGCTGCTGCTGAATCAGCTCAAATCTAAACAAGGACACTTTAGTCAGGACTTTTCACTTGTGCAAAAAAGTCAACCAAAAAGAGGCCATTTGCCTCACAAAAAATATCCCTTTCATTATTTCAATGCTCAATATAGTGTGGAAATAATTCATTTGAAATTAAATTGTTTATATTGTTCGACGCGTCACATTTCTGCTGACTGAGTAGAACAGTGGTTCTCAAACTTTTTCATACCAAGGAGGACCCCTAAACGGACATCAATTAGACCACGGTTTGGCATTTGATCAGATTTTGTCCCAGGGTCCCCCATCTGATAACATGTTTTGTCACAGAAAGTGTATGAAACCCATGATCAAAATAGTCAAACGTTCTGTCATTGTGTTACTTTATGGATGGAATTATAATGAAAATAATATTATTCCCCATTTTACTGGGGGACCCTTGGAACCCCCTCAAGGACCCCTGGACCCCACTTTGGCCATGTTCAGACTAGGAGGCCAAATCTGATTTGTGAACTTTAGTGATCTATTAATGATTCTATCCAGATTGGTTTTATGAGTCTGGACGCTCCAAGTCTGATTTGTGTCACTTGTCCCAAACCACATATGGAGGTCTGGACACAGATCCGACTTGAACACTTGCCCAAATCAGGTTTGCGGCAGTGTGAACAGACACACTCCTAAATCAGATTTGGGAAACCTATCAAGATAATGATGATTAATGACTTTAGCAGCACTTCAGATTTGCCTGTAATGTGAACATGGCCTTTGAGAACCAGTGGAGTAGAAGGTTAAAAGATGGAGAACAAAAGGCAAAAAATAACGGAAGGAGGGAAACCACTTGTAATGCAGAAAGTATAAGGAAATGTATTCAAGTGTGCATAAGCCAGTAAAGTGTCACAGCTTTCTGTGGCAGTTTTAATGTGAAGTAAGTGATTGATGTATATTTAGTTCAGTTGTGTGGGTGGGTGGGTGGGGGCTCGGCGGGGCCGGATCAGGGACAGCAGTCTTTAAAGCCTGTGCCTTCACCCGTCACTCCCCTGAGAAGCAGAGAGTGAGGCGAGAGGAGCAGCAACTCTGTTCCTTCTTCCTTGTTCCCTTCACTTCACTGTGCCACCACCACTATGTCTGCTTCCTCTGGAAACATGGACCCCACCAAGATGGGGCTCGGCCGCTCCATCGCTGTGCTGACATCAGGAGGGGATGCCCAAGGTAAGCAAGGGGCTTTACATTGAATGGATGCAACAAGCCTTGATAGCATGAATTACAGGTGTCTCACAGCTATGGAGGGGTGGCAGGTTGGCCTCTTTTAACAGGAGCATGAAGGTTCGTTGCCCCCCGTTGTTCAGCATCTGCCCCGCTGAAGTCTCTTTGAGCAAGGCATTGACTCCATATACCAGCTCCCTATGGGGATACATCAAGTATCCCTGCCTGGATGACTGTTCAAGTCAAGTACAAGAGCCAAAACACAGAAAGGTCAGGAAACATTTTTCCTAGATACCAGTTTGAAGGTCAGAGTCTGATGATGGTTGGATCCTGCTTGACGACTGGGTGATAAAAGTAAGATGGCTTCTTGGAGTCGCATCACTACCAAAATATTGTATTGTTTTGTTTTGTTTTGAGCTTCCAGCAGAGTTTTAAATGTCTTCACACATTATAAAGCCCATAAACCTTCATATTCTGGTTGAATTTCTTGGCTTTTTGATATTAACTTTACAAATCACCTTTAATCTAATAGCTCTTTAGATGTCATATAGACCATGTTTTCCTTTGTTAAACAAGCAATAACTGCAAAGAAACGTATTCGATTGAAGTTCCACTGGATAGTGTCTTGTTTTATCTTTGTCCAGTGGAATCATTGCCAGATTATTCCTAATTATGACCCCGACCTTTTGTGCGTTTCCCCCTCGTTTTCCCTCGCGCGTCCCCCGCTATTTCTCATTTTTGGGGGGCTAATTTTAGAGGCAGTGACCTTTTTCTGGAATGGCCGGAGAGGACCGCCCTCCTCCACAGCTGCTGCTGCCCACTGAAACAGGAGCTGCTAACATGCCAGCAGCAGTCTTTACTGTACTCAACATCCAGGAGGGGAGAGATGGTACACAGACGTGTGCTCGCCTGTGACATTCGCTCTGTCCTTTTCCCCTATGGCTATTTCTGTCCAATCAGATAATGTACAGAGCAAGTCATAAAAGGTTACATGGCGCTAAAGTCTCACGTGTCTGGCTGATTATTTGATGAATAGGAGACTACCGCCCTGTTAATTATGCAACAACACACAGGCTCATCTCTTAGGCCATGTTCACATTACGGGCAAATCCGATTTGCTGATAGTCATTAATCATCATTATCTTGATTGGTTTCCCAAATCTGATTTGGGAGTGTGTCCGCACTGCCACAAATCTGATTCTCAAGTCGGATCTGTGTGTCCAGACCTAAACAGCCTATCTGCATGGGTTGCTATGGTAACGACGTGGGCATCAGTAAATACGTACTTTGGTGACGTGGTTTTCCTGCGCAGAAGCATTTGATGACGAGTTGCGAGTGACGTTCAAATCAGATTTGGTGGATCTGCGCGTCCACACTGAAGACAAAAGCACATTCAGTCAAAAGCACATTTGAAGCAGATTGGAAACTACCTCCATATGTGGTTTGGGACAAGTGACACAAATCACACTTGGAGCGTCCAGACTCATAAAACCAATCTGGATAAAGTCATTAATAGGTCACTAATGTTCACAAATCAGATTTGGCCTCCTAGTCTGAACATGGCCTTAGTACTCGTCTGAGTAAGTTAGACTTCACTCATCCCGGGTCATGTCTTAGGGTTAGGGTTAGACCCGGGTCATGTCTTTCCCTCTGCTGTCTGTGTGTGCCAGGTATGAACGCGGCTGTGAGAGCCACAGTCAGAGTTGGTCTCTACACCGGCGCCAAAGTCTACTTTGTTCACGAGGTACAGTAAGATCACATGCTACACTGTAAACTACAGTAAGATCACATGCTACACTGCAAACTACAGTAAGATCACATGCTACACTGCAAACTACAGTATGTTGACATATATCCTAGTCACTCTGCAAATAGATTTACGAGCGTGATGCTTCTGTTCTAGTGTTTCACAGTCTCTGTTTCAGAAGCTTCATCTCACCTTGCAAACAATAACCTTCTGGGAGAAACACTGAGTCAAAAATGGTCAAACTTGGTGCAGTCAAGCTACTGTATATATATCAAGCTATCAGCAGTCATATTATTGGTTTGGGCCTTTGGAAAAAGCACATCAGTCAAACCCTTGTATGTGTTGTTGATGTGTGTGTGTGTGTGTGTGTGTGTGTGTGTGTGTGTGTGTGTGTGTGTGTGTGTGTTGTTGTGTTGTTGTTGTTGACCTGTGCTGCAGGGCTACCAGGGCCTGGTGGACGGAGGAGACAACATTCGCCCCGCCACTTGGGAGAGCGTGTCCATGATGCTTCAGCTGGTGTGTAGCCTCACACACACACACACACACACACACACACACACACACACACACACACACACACACACACACACACACACACACACACACACACACACACACACACGTGAAATATTTATTTATGTCCACATAAATACAAGTATGCAAAGGACATAAACAGTAATAGAGCAGTCAAATGCTGGGAGTCAGTTACATGAGTGCCCAGACGGCAAACACAATAATGCATACACATAAGAAACACACAGGATGATAACATGGCAGGTTGATATATACAGTTATACTGTAATGCAAGACCACAGACACATCTACACATCTACACAACCACAGACACACCCACACAACCACAGACACACCCACATAACCACAGACACACCCACACAACCACTGACACACACACACACACGCACACAACCACAGACACACCCACACAACCACAGACACACCCACACACACACAGACACACGCATGCCATACTTCAGACGAACATCTAAAGACATCACCAGCAGAAATAACAGTGGTGGTGATGTCGTGATGTCGGGGTGGCCTTGATGTCGGGGTGGCCTTGATGTCGGGGTGGCCTTGATGTCGGGGTGGCCTTGATGTCGGGGTGGCCTTGGGGTTAAAGAGATCATCCATGAAAGTGAAATGTGTTACAAGTTTCACGATCCACTCAAAAGCTTGGCAGGTCCAACAACCACATCTTGTTCTTGGCTTCCTCCAGGTTTCACAAGCTCTGATCACATGACAGTCCTATATTTAATGTCTCTGTGGCTGGAGGTAGCTACGCCTGAGGAGGGGAATGGGCGTGTGATTTACATTTATAGCTATCATCACTTGTCTAAATAAACACAGCGGGGGCAGTGGAGATGGTAATACTAGCTCAGCGTTGTGAAGTGTGTGAAACATAAGATTTAAGATGGACAGGTGCCCTGATGGAGGGGAAGAGGTTCTACGACCCTGTCCACTCACAACATGATGATGCAATTAGGGCTGCAACTAATGATTATTTTCATTATCGATTAATCTCTTGATTATTTTCTCCATTAATCGATTAGTTGTTTGGTCTATAAAATGTCATAAAACGGTGAAAAAAATTCCATCAGTGTTTCCCAAAGCCCAAGATGACATCCTCTAATGTCTTGTTTTGTCCACAACTCAAAGATATTTAGTTTACTGTCATAGAGGAGTAAAGAAACCAGAAAATATTCACATTTAAGAAGCTTGAATCAGAGAATTTTGACCTTTTTTCGATTCACTCAACGATTCATCGATTATCAAAATATTTGTCGATTATTTTTCTGTCGATCGACTAACGATTAATCGTTGCCGCTCTAGATGCAATCACACTTGATGCAGAGAATATAGAGAGAATGTTGCATATCATTTGTAGAAAACACTATAGGGTTAAATGGCATGTTCCTCCTCCAAAAGCTGGTTTAAAAACTCCTTTTCTCCATGTCAGGGCGGCACTGTCATTGGCAGCGCCCGCTGCAAGGACTTCCGAAATCGAGAGGGACGTCTGAAAGCCGCCTGCAACCTGGTGAAGCTGGGCATCACCAACCTGTGCGTGATCGGAGGTGACGGCAGTCTGACCGGGGCCAACCTCTTCAGGGAGGAGTGGAGCAGCTTGCTGCTCGACCTGGTCCAAGCTGGTGAGAGACGCACGGAGTGACCACAGACCAGAGACCAGAGTCCTGAGTGAAGTCTCTGACATTCTTGAGGGATACTTTGACCTCATTTCCTTGGCTGTATCTGTTAAAATCCACAATCTGTGCTCGCTTCCCGAGCTTCTGTTCCAGCCCAATAGAACGATCGATAGATAGATAAATTGATAGATAGATACATAGATAGATAGATCGATCGATAGATAGATAGATAGATAGATACATAGATAGATAGATCGATCGATAGATAGATAGATAGATAGATAGATAGATAGATAAATTGATAGATAGATAGATAGATAGATAGATAGATAGATACATAGATTGATCGATAGATAGATAGATAGATAGATAGATAGATAAATTGATAGATAGATAGATACATCGATCGATCGATAGATAGATAGATAAATTGATAGATAGATAGATAGATACATAGATTGATCGATCGATAGATAGATAGATAGATAGATAAATTGATAGATAGATAGATAGATAGATAGATAGATAGATAGATAGATAGATAAATTGATTGATGGATGGATGGATGGATGGATAGATGGATAGACAGATAGATAGATATATAGATACTAACAAAGTGTCTGACTCTCCCCAATGATTTCCGTTTCCTCCAGGTAAGATTACCGATGCTGAAGCGAAGAAATCTTCACACCTGAACATCGTCGGCATGGTCGGCTCCATTGACAATGACTTCTGTGGCACCGACATGACCATCGGCACTGACTCCGCCCTGCACCGCATCATCGAGGTGGTGGACGCCATCACCACAACCGCACAGAGGTCAGTCGCCACAGCGCAACATCGACATCACCATACAGCCGTTACACTGATGTTCTGGGCTCTTCAGCTTGATACTGTATATAAAGTATATAGAGAATTTGGCAGCTTCTTGCTACATATTCACTAGTTTCCTCCTCCTGACCTGGATGGTGCTTTCTGTTCCTCCACAGCCACCAGAGGACCTTCATCCTGGAAGTGATGGGCAGACACTGTGGGTCAGTAGTTTGTATTGTGTGTGTGTGTGTGTGTGTGTGTGTGTGTGTGTGTGTGTGTGTGTGTTTGTTTGTTTCTGTGCATGCCTGAATAACGTACAGACACTGGTACATCATATATACTAGCTCTGATACCCATTGGAGCAAGCAATCACTGTCTGTCTGTCTATGTGTGTTTCACCTGCTGGGCACTGGGGGTAGTGCTATCACTAATTGCTGCTGATACATGTTGTAGCATGCAATCACAGTCAGTCAGTCTGTGTTGTTTCACCTGCTGGGTGCTGGGGGTGGTGCTATCACCAATTGCTGCTTATACACGTTGGAGCATGCAATCACAGTCAATCAGTCTGTGTGTGTCTGTGTGCGCGCGCATGCATGCATGTATCTGGGTGTGTCACCTGCTGGCTGCTGTCGGTAGTGCTATGTCTGTGTGTGTGGGGGGGTGTCACCTGTTGGCTGGTGTGGGTAGTGCTATCACTAATTGGTGCGTGCGTGCGCGTGTGTGTCACCTACTGGCTGCTGTGAGTAGTGCGATCCCTAATTGGTCATTTTTGGTCATTTAATCAGCCATAATGACCTAATTGAAAAATCTGACCTGGTCGCCGTCTGCTCGTGACCCCTGACCTTGTGCCAAATATGAACGCTTTCAGGCCAACAGTGTCTGAGGAAAATGCAACAGAGAGGATATATACATATAGATGCAAACATACATAGGTTTGTCCCTTTTATGTGTTAGATGTGGGTATATATGTACCCTGTGTGTGTGTGTGTGTGTGTGTGTGTGTGTGTGTGTGTGTGTCTGTGTGTGTGTGTGTGTGTGTGTGTGTGTGTGTGTGTCCTGCTTTAGGTACCTGGCTCTGGTGAGCGCTCTGTCCTGCGGTGCAGACTGGGTCTTCATCCCGGAGATGCCCCCAGATGAGGGATGGGAGGAGCACTTGTGCAGGAGGCTGGCAGACGTACGTCTCAAGAGTCCTGCCTGCCTACCTCTTCACGCAGCATATCATTCAGAATCAATACATGAACTCTTATTTATTAAAACTTTTTAAAATGTGCATGTGTGTTTTATTTATTTATTTATTTATTTGTTTGTTTGTTTGTTTGTTTTAGCAAAGGGCCAGGGGTTCGCGTCTGAATGTGATCATTGTGGCAGAGGGCGCCATGTCCAGAGATGGCAAACCTATTACGTCTGAAGAGATCAAGAAGGTAAGAGTCTCCTCCTGATGTACCCGAGGTAAAAAATAAAAAATAAAAATCGCAGTAGAGACAATATGGCGTCCTAACAGACTGACTTGTTTGTCTATAGCTGGTGACTGACAGGCTGGGCTTCGACACTCGCACCACTGTTCTTGGACATGTGCAGAGAGGCGGGACGCCCTCCGCCTTCGACAGAATCCTGGTAAGTGTCTGACTAATAGAGAGCCAAAGTGAACGTCACTTCCTGTTTCAGCCACTGTACCAGAGATTTTCTTCCGCAATTTATTTTCCCATAGACATTTCGTAAAATGCTTATAAAATAGTTGTACTTGGTCAAACCAAACGGTTCAGATATATTTAGAATCGGGAGAGACCATAGAACATTTCACTCGCACCAAAACTTCGAAAAAATATTTTCTTTAAATCCGGAATTCTTTTACGTTTTGGTCGGAATGAAATGTTATGTGGTCTCTCCTGTTTCTAAATATATCTGAACCATTTGGTTTGACAAAGTAAAACTATTTTTATAAGCACGACAAAAATTCAATGGACAAACCAAAGAGGATCCTGGAGCACACCATTCACACGAAAATTGCTTTATTCAAGGTGCAGTGACTTAACGTTTTGACGCCTGCTGCGTCTCCTGCACTTCCTGTTTGACTCTGATGAAGACGCAGCAGGCGTCAAAACGTTAAGTCACTGCACCTTGAATAAAGCCATTTTCCAGTGAATCGTGTGCTCCAGGATCCTCTTTGGTTTGTCCATTGAACTTTTGTCGTGAAACTGTCCTGTCCTGAGAGCACCGACCTCCTTTTGTGGAGGGGCTGACGCGCAAGAGACTCCTTTTGTATTTTTATAAGCATTTTACCAAATGTCTATGGGAAAATAAATGGTGGATGAAAATCTCTGGTACAGTGCTGAAGCAGGAAGTAGGCGGTCACTTTACCTCTCTATAAAATTACACAATATTAAATACAATTATATGGCTTTGTCTCTGACTTTGTGGTGTGTTTGTGTGTGTGTGTGTCTGTCTGTCTGTATGTCTGTCTGTGTGTGGACCAGGGCAGCAGGATGGGTGTGGAGGCTGTCATGGCGCTGCTCGAGGCCACTCCAGATACTCCTGCCTGTGTGGTCAGCCTGTCGGGGAACCAGGCGATCAGACTGCCACTCATGGAGTGCGTGCAAGTGGTGAGTCGCCATCTTTCACCCACGCTGGTCACTAACAAAAAGTTTGACATATTTAATATTAGGAGTTGATTTCTCCGAGATCTCTCGGTCTCTCTGCTGCTCAGTGCTCATACTCCCTATCGCTCTCTTTATAGACCAAGGATGTGACTGCTGCCATGGCTGAGGGCAGATTTGAGGATGCTATCAAGCTCAGGGGAAAGTAAGAAGGTTCTTTCCCTTTCAAACTGTAGTGCTGTATAATAGCCATCACAATGATTAAGAATTTGTCTCAGAAGAATAAATAAAGTCTTATTTGTGATGTGCAGGAGTTTCGAGAACAACTGGAACACGTACAAGCAGCTGGCCCACATCAACCCTCCAGATGTTAAGGTGAGGAACAAACCACTGATCTTCTCTAAGCACACGAGTCAAGATGATCCTTCATGACAGAATGGAGGACAAATGAAAGATCGGCAACATGGCTGGACGTTGGAATGAAACGGTGGCACTAAACACCTTCTTCTTCTGTGGCAGCTAACTGTCATACATCTCTCTCTCTCTCTCTCTCTCTCTCTGTTAGAGCAACATCAACGTGGCCATCATGAACATCGGCGCCCCCTGTGCCGGGATGAACGCCGCGGTGCGCTCGGCAGTCAGGATGGGCATCATCCAGGGCCACAACATGCTGGCTGTGCACGACGGCTTTGACGGGCTAGCTCACGGACAGGTGAGTGGACCTTACCGTCAGTGGTGTAATGTAACTAAGTATTAATACTTAAGTACAGTACTTAAGTATTTTTTTTTGAGTATCTGTACTTTACTTGAGTATTTGTATTTCTGTGAACTTTCACTTTTACTCCACTACATTTCCCAAATAAAATTGATACTTTTTACGCCACTACATTTCCCCCAAGCATCTTAGTTACAAAGTAAAATCAGAAGAAACGCTTCTTCCTGTTGGTCTCTGTAATGTAACATAACGTTGTTTGTCAACCGCTATAAAACTCAAGAAGAAGAAATAGATTTCCACTCGCTTGATTTTTTTAAACAGCATTTACTTGTACTTTTGCTTTGCTTTCAATGCTTAAGTACATTTAATATCAGAAAATTGCTTTTGATACTTAAGTACAGAAAATATCAAATACTTTTACTCAAGTAATATTCTAATAAAGTAAAGTAAAGTCCCAACAATTGTCACACACCTGAGGGTGCGAAATTTGTTCTCCGCATTTGACCCATCCCCTGGGGGAGCAGTGAGCGGCAGCAGCGCTCGGGAATCACTTGGTGATCTAACCCCCCAATTCCAACCCTTTGATGCTGAGTGCCAAGCAGGGAGGCAATGGGTCCCATTTTTATAGTCTTTGATATGACTCGGCCGGGGATCGAACTCACAACCTCCCAGTCTCAGGGCGGACACTCAAACCACAAGGCCACTGAGCTGGTAATAAGTGACTTTGACTTTTACCAAAGTCTTTTTCTGGGAAGATATCTGTACTTTTGCTCAAGTATGGCTTTCAAGTACTTTATACACCACTGCGTACCGTCGGGTGGACCATACAGCGTTAGCAGTGCACGTTTTAGTGTTTGTACCGTGCTCAGTCCTTTTCTCTCCAAACAGATTGAGCCCATCGTATGGACTGATGTGAGTGGCTGGACTGGAAAAGGAGGGTCCATGTTGGGCACTAAGAGGTAAAACACTGGTTGTTGTTATTTCCTTGATATGATGACAGCTTGATTACAAACAAACTCTAAAATGTCTTTCACAGTATTGTCTGTCCTTTGCTCTTTTCCCTAAAGAGCTCTGCCAGGTAAACTGTTGGAGGAAATCAGCCTGAATATTGCCAAACACAACATCCACGCTTTGGTGATCATTGGTGGATTTGAGGTAAGGATCTCTCACCTCTAAAGCCAGAATCCATGACAAATAATGACTGATGTCTTCTCCTTCATCGCCGATCCATCCTGTGCTGCAGGCCTATGTGGGCGGTCTGGACCTGGTTCAGGCCCGGGAGAAATTCGAGGAGCTGTGCATTCCCATGGTGGTCATCCCTGCCACCGTGTCTAACAACGTCCCCGGCTCTGACTTCAGTGTCGGCGCTGACACCGCGCTCAACACCATCACCTCTGTCAGTACCAACGTCGCACTCGCGTACACACACACACACACACACACTCGCGCACACTCGCGCACACACACACACAGTGGAGATAAACACCTCCCTCCTCTGTTCTGCTGCAGACCTGTGACAGAATCAAGCAGTCTGCGGCGGGGACCAAGCGGCGCGTGTTCCTCATCGAGACGATGGGCGGGTACTGCGGCTACCTGGCCACCATGGCCGGTCTGGCTGCTGGCGCCGACGCCGCCTACATCTACGAAGAGAAATTCAACATCAGAGACCTGGAGGTGAGATGATGATGCTCTGATGCGCGTAGTGACAAACTGTCATCGTCAGCCTGCTTGGCGATGATGAGGACGGCCACGGTCAGGTTACGGATGACTTCCTGTCCTGGTGCAGCGACGCCTTCCTAGAACTTAACATCTCGAAAACGAAAGAGATCTGTATTGATTTCAGACGTCCCCCCCGAATTGCCCAGAATAGTGTCGTCCATGGTCAGACAGTGGACATTGTAACCAACTACAAATATCTGGGCACGATTATCGACGACAAACTGAAATTTGATTTAATTAAACACCGACATGCTGTGCAAGAAGGGCCAGCAACGCCTTTACTGCTTGATGAAACTAGCCAAGTTCCAAGTAGACAAGAGCCTGATGAAACTGTTTTACAGTGCTTATATTGAATCTGTTATTTCCTTTTCCTCCATCTGTTGGTACGGTAACCTCTGTATCAAAGATAAAAACTCCCTCTGGAGAATTGTGAAAACAGCTTCTAAAGTAGCCGGCATCCAACTGGAAAGCCTTGACCTCATCTATAACAGACAGGTGCTCAAAAAAGCTCTGTCCATCCGCACAGACAGCGCCCACCCACTCAGTTTCGAGTATAGGCTACTGCCATCCGGCCTTCGCTTGTGTGTCCCACGGACCACCAAAAACAGGTACAAGTATTCCTTTGTCCCTTCCTCCATCCGAGCAGTGAATGCTGCTGGAGGAAGGAAAAAATGACAGGAAATAATGTTTCATGTTTCATTAATCTGCTGTACCAGCAGTCTGCTCTTTTATGTTCTTAGCTCTTCTTATGTTTTTTATTTGTTTTATTTGTTTTAATCGGCCGTATCAGCCGCTGGCTGATCCCGATGTTAGGTTCTTAGTGTCGTTTTCTTTTCTTTCCTTGGCCGCACCAGATGTTCGCTCTTTTATGTTGGCTCATCTTATGTCCTAATGTTGTTATATCCTGTTTATTTATGTCACTGTATGTATGGTATTGCACTTCTATGTTTTTATGTTTCAAGCCTCTATGCCTGCTGTAATCCAATTTGCCCTCTGGGACATTAATAAACTACTTGAACTTGACTTGAACTTGAAACTCCAAACGATCAGTGGACTTGATTGGTTTACAGGCCAACGTGGAGCATCTTGTGGAGAAGATGAAGACGACAGTGAAGAGAGGGTTGATCCTCAGGTAGGTTTTGGCGATTCATGAAGCAACATGAATTGAGGTATAGTGTTGGAATGCAGTCGTGTACCTCATTACAGCCCTCTCCAGTCGCCTGCTCTATTGGCATGTCACAATGCCTATGACATCACTGATTATGTCACAATGCCTATGAAATCATCAGTGCCTATGACACCATCAGTGATGTCATAAGATGATTTTGGCCAATAATAATGTCACTGATGACATCACTGATGATGTCGTAGACATTGTGACATCGTCACTTGCTCCCTTCTATATAAGGAGGATGGTGTTTTTTATGTAGTATTCTAATGTGATAATATTCCTGTTACATCAAATTGTGTTATTTACATTCTGCTGAACAGATGGAGCATCAATGCAATTCTTCCCTACATTATATTACAGGTTGATGTTCAATTGCAGTACTGTTCCATTTTTTCCATCAGTAGTATTAGTATTAATATCTGTTGCAGTAATAGCAGTAGGAGTAGTATTATACTCTCTCTATCTCTGTTCATTCTTGGATAGGAATGAGAACTGCAATTCCAACTACACCACTGACTTTATCTTCAACTTGTACTCAGAGGAGGGCAAAGGCGTCTTCGACTGCCGTAAGAATGTTCTCGGACACATGCAGCAGGTCTGTTCATGTGCCCGACAGTGGATATGGAACATAACATACATAACATAACATACATAACATAACATACAAGTTAACATACAAGTTACAATCTGCTCTATATGATCGGTTGCTCACACAACTGTCTGGCCTCTCTCACCTACAGGGTGGTACACCAACACCTTTTGATAGAAACTTTGGCACAAAGATGGGAGCCAAGTCTGTCCTGTGGCTGACTGAGAAACTGAAGGAGTGCTATAGACATGGTATGTGGAGCTTTACAGTGTGATATATATATATATATCTATATATATATAGATATATATATATAGATATATAGATATATATATATAGATATATATATAGATATAGATATATATAGATATATATACTGTTTGTACTGTTCACCAATTTTAAGGGATGCAAACTACCGTAGTCGCCTTTAGGTGACAGTCACCTTTCTCCATCTCAAAATAGGGCACTTAAGTGTATGGTTTTGTGTCTGTCCTGGTATCTGTCACCTTTTTCACTATCCATGACTTTGCGTCCCTGAATTTTGATCACTTCTAAGTTCTAATACTACATGGCATTGATGATGACACTCTCTCTGTTTCTTGGTGGTGGATGCTGGTGAGCTTATGGAGCCGTTTCTCTCTCTGTAGGTCGTATCTTCGCTAACACACCAGTCTGCCTGTGTTTCTCTCTGTAGGTCGTATCTTCGCTAACACACCAGAGTCTGCCTGTGTTTCTCTCTGTAGGTCGTATCTTCGCTAACACACCAGAGTCTGCCTGTGTTTCTCTCTCTGTAGGTCGTATCTTCGCTAACACACCAGAGTCTGCCTGTGTGCTGGGCATGAGGAAGAGGGCGCTCACCTTCCAGCCTCTGTCTGACCTGAAAGAAGCCACCGATTTTGAGTAAGTCTCACATCTTTTCCATATGACATAATGCTACAAACAAACAAGGTGTAATGTGTGTGAAGCAGTGTTGGGGGTAACAAAAGTAACATATTACATGTAATATATTACTTTTATCGGTAAGTCAGTAATCTAACTTATTACCAATAGGATTTCAGTAATATTATACGTTAATATTATAAGTTTACAAATTGAGTTATTATTATTATTTATTTTTATTTTTTATCAAAGCACATATTTAAATAAAGATACAATCAGTTCCAAATCAAATTGTGTGTTTTCATGCAAATAACCACTATAGATGACAATAACAAAGAAAAAGGATAACATTTAGAATTTTGAACGGTTTACACTGACTTCAAGATGGTATAAATTATTTTTCGGGATGGTTCCGGGGCAGCGATGTCATTCTGCTACTGCTGCTGTTATTTTGGTAAAAGTAATGCAAAAGTAGTGTAATAAGTAACAAGTTACTCTACACAGACAGTAATTGTAAAGTAACTTATTATTTTCAAATTACAGTAATATGTAGTATATTACATTTTGAAAGTAACTTGCCCAACACTGGTGTGAAGCAAGCTGTCATCGTGCTGCACCAGCTGCTAATCTATGGAAATATATCCTCCCAAGACTGTGTTGTTGATGGGGCTCTTCTGTCTGGTCCAGGCACCGCATCCCTAAGTCACAGTGGTGGATGAAGATCAGGCCCATCATGAAGATCCTGGCCAAGTACGACATCGAACTGGACACATCTGAACACACCGACATGGAGCATGTGATCAAGAAGAGGCTCACGAAGTAGACGGAACCACTACTCGCTTTCCGGTTCCGTTCAAAACGTCTGTTTGTTTTCCGACTAGCCGTTGATATACTGCTGTCTCTCTTATCCTTAATGGGGACTGTCATCATTTTCTACCACTTCCACCTTTCCCCTTCAGCTTATGTTCAATGAATCAATATTGCAGCACTTCAAGAAAGAGATTAAATATATATATATATATATATATCCATTTTAAAAAGTATCTGATCATTGTCTGGTTTATGTTTACTGAAACACAACACGTGTGTGTGTGTGTGTATGTGCGTCTGTCTGTGTGTGTGTGTGTCTCTGTGTGCGCATGCGTGTGTGTGTGTGTGTGTGTCTGTGTGTGTGTGTGTGTGTGTCTCTGTGTGCGCGCATGTGTGTGTGTGTGTGTGTGTGTGTAAGAGAGAGAGAGAGAGAGAGAGAGAGAAAGAAAGAAAGCGAGACTATAGGTTTGTTTGAGACAGTATCCCTGACACCATGTTGCCAGATGCAGACAGTTACTGGGCATGTAAAGACTTGTGAGCTGTAGGACTTGGTCTTGGCCTTGCAGCTGTGAAACAGATATGAGGGAGATGCGAGTGTGAAAAACAGCCAGCTCAGACAAGAATACGCTCACAGAAACTGGAGCAAGGGCAGTTGTAGTTGTCTCAACAACCAGATGTGGGCAGTTAAAGAATGGAGATGTGTAATCTGAGTCAGTTAGGGTTGCCAACTTCCTGAAATGTAAATAAGGAACGGGGGTGGGGTGTGTGGGGTTGTGATGAGCTCCAACTAACTGGACCTATAACAAATCTTAGGAGTCCACCTGCCCTTCAGTAGTAGACTACTGTATCTGAGCCACGACCAATGAGAAGCATCATCTGTCTGGGTAGTGGGACATAATGTGAGCTATTTTTATGGAGGTTCCTGATAGTTGTGACTCTGAGTGATTTAAGTTTATTTTGTAACCGTTACGCAAGTAGAGGACAGTGTATTATTTTGGAGGCAGGAAGCGTAAGTGATGGTGTTAAGTGTCGTGTGCTTGACTTCTCTCACACTCTGAGGCGCCCATCGTGGGTCGCAGCAGGCCCACTTCCTGTGAATAAACCTGATGGCGTCTGGTTCCAACGTTAAGCAGCCAGACAGGCTGAGGGAGAGCAGCAGGGTTTCCTTCTATCTCATACAAATCACCCTGTCATTCATTCCCCAAAATACAGAACAAAGTGCGCTCCTTATCAGCTCAATAAGGAATCGGGTCTTTTGGTTTCCAAATACGGGACGATTCCTCATTTTAAGGGACGGTTGGCAACCCTAAAGTGGTTCTCAAATGTTTTCATGTCAAGGACCCCTAAAGTGACACACATTAGACCACGGACCCCCATTTGATAAGATCTTGTCCCAGGGCCCCCCCATCAGATAAAATAGACCCTTTTCACAGGGGCCATTTTGTGTCGCAAAGGCAGGGTAAACACAGGTATATATATATATATATAAAAAAAAAAACTCTCGTAACGGGACAAGCCCCGTCTTTTATTGTCACACAAACACCACAACACATGCATGCGGCCACAACACACTCATGCTGATGGTGGCTGGTGAAAAGTGTCCTCTGCATTTAACCCATCCAGGCATGTCCTTTCCTCCGGGGGGCAGGCCAGGAGCAGTGGTCGCTTTCTCGTACAGCGCCCGGGGACCAACCTCGGATGTTGTCGTCACTGGTCGGATGACGATGACGATCTGATCTTCTGCATGTTTTTAGTGGGGGGGGGGGGTTATATACGGAGGAACCCCCCTGGGGGAGCACGGGGAGAACATGCAAACTCCGCACAATCAGAAAGGCCCTTACGACGGGATACCCCACCTGGGCAGTAGGCACTGAAGATATGGGGGGAAACACAACCACAGCGCCCACAGTGTCCCAGGCGAGAA
The DNA here is from genome assembly GCF_964638095.1 of Poromitra crassiceps. NCBI lineage: Eukaryota > Metazoa > Chordata > Actinopteri > Beryciformes > Melamphaidae > Poromitra > Poromitra crassiceps. The sequence goes on along the minus strand of NC_139637.1, from coordinate 2,350,596 downwards.
TCGAACTCAGGACCTTCTGACTGTGAGGCGACAGCTCTACCACTGAGCCACCATATATATATATATATATATATATATATATATATATATATATATATATATATATATATATATATATATAATGTTTGCTCGCACCTGTGTTTACCCTGCCTTTTCTACACAAAATGGCCCCTGTGAAAAGGGTCTATTCTGGCCCTTGTCTTGCAGGAGTCTGGTGTTGGGGTTGATAGGCTGATTGGGTACACCTGGCCCCAGTGCACTCATTGGGCTTTAAGAAGACCTTCAGACTAGAGGCGTATAATAGAAGAGTTGCGACATCTCCATTCACTCCAGTGGACCAGTATTTTACCTCACAAAAGTTCCCGGAAGTAAGGTTCTTATTACCCTTTTTGCTGGAGACCCCTTGAAAATCCCCTCAAGGACCCCTGGGGGTAGTGTCTGTTTACTATGGCTCTCCTTTGAAATAAAGATTTTTTTTTACCACTGTTGGTGAGACAAGTATTACGTCTCTTGTTTTTCCTGCAGGTATAAATCAAAGAATGCAAGTGATCCCCCTGTTTGTAAGTGCTCCTCCTTCACATAGTCATGTTAGACAGGTAACGGTGGAATGCACTCTGTCTTTATGTGAATGTAATGAGTGCTAATGTTATTCTGGTTCCTTTTAGCAAACACTGCTCAAAGCTTCTCAGCTCCCAACACTTTTGGCATGGGCATACCTTATCAGTCAATGCCCTTATCAGTCGCTGCTTTTGACGTAATAAATCAGTTATTAATTAACATGAAGTATACATTAAACTGACCAAGTCAGCGTTCTTTGATGTGTTTATTCAAGGCTCCGTCTATCATGCATCTTGTTACATGAGCTAAATCAGAAACACACGTCATGATGCCTGTGGTTCTGCCTGTCAGAATCACTGAATAAATTATCCACTGTTACAAGAATGCTACACTTTTCTATACTGAATGGAATATTAGCAATAGAGCCATCTTTATTTACTGCATTGATAATTGATAATCCAAACAGGATTTGCATAATTATAATATCTCTGTTAGTGTGTGACGTATCTATGAACAACCTTGTGGTGTTTTAATGGCTTATCGCTCATTCCTGATTGCATCTTAAGTTTGACAAAAAGCTGATTGCCTCATGTGTGTTTTTCCCCTTCAAGTCTCCTCTTTTTTTGGTGCCTTACAGGTGGAACTGGCCTGACTGCTGGTATTGCAACCATTAGAATCCTCTTTTCAGGCATTTATTACCATGACAGCAGTGTGACTCAAAATACTGATTCCCTACCAAAGGGAACATCGTTCCATCGTGCAATTTCATAGGAAAAAATAAAATATTCATGATTTCTCCCTCAAAAGCATCTGCAAGACTGAAAAATTTAGCTCTTTCCTCTTTGACGTTCATTGATTGGATTTACATATTGAAAATATTGTGGGAAATATATTTTGACGAAGAAAAAACGTTTAGATCAGAGGTTCAGTTGAGCAATGCCTCTCTAGATGATGTCCTGCCAATATGCTGCTTCAGGAATATTGGGAATACATAAAAAATGGCGGACAAATTATTGGTATTAAAAATAGGTCAACTAGCGGGTTATGAATATGTTTCTCATGTGAAAACAGTGTATCAATATCCCTTGAGCAGATTGTATAATCCTGAATCAAGATGGGGTCATATTCCTCAATACTACATATTATTATTACCCATACAAAAATGTTCCCCTCATGAATCCCCCCCATCCAAATGAGGCCTAATAGGTCCCTCAGCCCTATACATTCTCCTCATCAATTCCCCTCCCCCCATCCAAATTAGGCTATGTCCCCTCAGCCATTCTCCTCATGAATCTCATCCCCCAAATTAGGTTTTACGTTCCCTCAGCCCCATAGACATGCTCCAATCAAGTGAACAAATCAGTAGCGCTTTCATAGCTGTCACAAATAACCTCACCACTGCTATGAGTCAGGTAAAAACAAACAGTAGCCTAGAGGTGTGTTTGGTGTCAGTGCACAGTCACACCTCCATTTTCTTTTAACATCTCCCCAAGAAAGTTTCTCTGGTTGGGCCTTTTTTGGTAAGTATGGTATTAACGTTTGTTTAAAAAAAGATACAACTACCGTATGCATAACAGTGACTATGCACTTGGTACAAGGTGTTGTCTAATAATTGAATTTAAAAAGCCTGCCAGCCGTGCCAGGAAAGGGAAATGGTTCCTCGAGAGGTCATTCATTCAGAATTCGCAATGCCAGCCGGGACGTCGGCGGACCGTCTGCCTGCGCTTAGGAAAGGTGCGTGTCCCCAGTGTCCGCTTCGGTCGCCCGGTTAGGAATGCGCCTCACGAATCTGGTGTGTCTTGAAATATTTGATGAAACGTTAGTAGGGACGATGATCTAAGAAGCGGCATGGTTTGGTATCATTTATACAATTAGTATCTTTAGCGTCGTAAGTTTGATTCATTCAGCTAGCTGACGTTAGCCAGTTTCGTTGATTCATAGCAACCTAGCTTGCTAGCAGCAGCCATAAGTCTGTAGCATAGCTAACTTGCTAGCCTTGGCACTTTTAGCCCGCTAGCTAGCTGGCAGGCTAGTTGTAGTAGTGTGTTGCTGGCCAACCTAGTCGAACAGGAGAGAACCGGACAGAGTGTTGAACCCAGCCGGTATTTCGAGAAGAGGAGGAGGTGGTGGCAAGCGGGGGGCCGGGAGCACGCGACGGGGTGTGAGTGAGTCAGGAGCGGCTGATGAGTTCAGACCAGGGCGGAGAGCCGCCGCTGCTGCAGGAGGAGGCTGACCCGGGACCGAAGACCGGTGGGAAGGACGACGCTCCGCTTGGGATCGAGGGAGGGTCACCAGGCGGCATGGTGAGTTGCGGCCTGCTTTTAGCTAAGCTAAGCTAGCTGGCGGCTACACGCCTTTAACGGTACTGCTCAGAAACCTGTTACCACCATAATTGTTTTCTATTGCACAGGACCGAATTGCTTTGCAGCCGCCCCCCCCCCCCCCTCCGTCTGCTATGCGTCGTTTTATTAGCTAAGGTTAACGGTTAACATTAACCCAACCAAGGCAGATTGTACTACAGTCAATTTAATTAAACATGGCCGTCGAATTATGTCAATTTTGTGGAATAACCAGAGTAACTTTGCTGATTGAACTTTTAATCTGATGTATTTTTTTAGGCAAGGTGGTACTATACTACCATCACGCGGCACAACGTTAGTCAGTTTACGATATGACACCGCTTATGACCACCATGGCCCGGTTTAGGCATGCAAGTTAAGTTATCTTTAGCAAGATCTCAGCAGCAGCCCCTTCAGATGGCTAACGCTAGCTTAGCTAACCACTGAAGCAAGCAAGCTCATTAAGTAGTTTGCTGAGTAATCATTAGCTTAACTTGTGACACAACTGTGAAATCGTGGGAGTTGCTGTTTAAAGTTCACAATCGATGGTTGAGCTTTTGGTTAAACCCAGTGTTAGGTGCTCGATGTCTATTATTAGCCGAAAGATAAATGTTCATTCACTCTGCTAATCGCGCAGCTAGCTAGCTAAGCTATATTACATGCGTTGCAAATACCTGGCCTATGCTACACAGCGTAGTCAGCTGACCTTAGTTTGCTTGCTACGGCCTGTAACAGTAGCCATGTGTCATAATAGTTACATATAAGTTGCACGTTTTTTCAAACGATATAACGTTAGAGGCTGAACGCACAGGCTTTTTTTGTGTAAGTTTAGACTGGAGAGGCATATTTGTTACTGACAGCTGTTCTTGTCAGGCCAGCGCGTTGCAAAAGGGGACTGATCTGTGGGCAGGTAGCAATGTCAAATTATGAAGCCGGTGAATCGGCAGCTAGCTAATGACGTTTCGAAGTTTTTTAAAAAGCTGCCGACTGCTTTGTGATTAAAAGCATCATCCACAGTTACGTTAGTTGTCGCTAGTATCTGTAGCGCTGAAATGTACAGTATGCGGTCTATTCTCGGCCGCAGACCTTTGCCAGTCTGCAGCCTATTTGATAGGGGTACTCTGATCCTCCGTGAGTAAGTTACTGTACACCAAAGCGATAGTGAACGTGCGCAGCGGAAGCCCGTATTTGGGTAACCGGGTAGAATGACAGTGGTGTGGTCCCACCCCAACATCGGCGTGGGCCGGGTCTGGGTTGGCGGTAAACGCTGGTAAATACAGCGAGTTCCCCACCGCTGTTCTCCCCCAGACATGTGTTCACCCGATGGCACCTCGGCATTCTGGATTAAACTTGTGTTTAGACCCGTTGAACTCGGGCTAGTCGGCCTTGGCGGGTCTACCGCAGGGGAGGGTTTAAAATGATTCTCCTCTTTGAGGTAAGAAGGAAATATGCTGTTTTGTCTGGCTGGGTAACACCGGGCCACGTGTTGGCAGACTTCACTTTAATTCTGTCTTCTAATTAGCTTATGTGCCAAGAGTGAGCAGGGTTTTCATGCCAGCCAAAGATGACATCAGCTGATTTCACTAATTAATTGATTAGGGCGCTTTGTTGTTGTCCTCTGTGTGCTTGTGTTCATGCTGAAGCCTTTTAGTCATGGTGGAAGTGCGTTTACGCATGGCACCTGATACAGATGTCAAGTTTACCCAAACAAAGAATGTGGCAAAAGCTACTTTAAATTAACATTGGATGAAAACCTGCGTAATGTCCCACTAAGTCGTTCATTTTAGAATTGAGGTGATAAGGTTTATCAATGTTTATTTAAGGTAGCCTACAAAGCTGAATGGTTATACTACATAATTTTTGTTTTGAATATAAACTGTTAAAACCAAAGATGATGGTCCCATTTGACAAATAACATTAGATATTTTATTTTATTTTACGTTGACCAAGTCCAGTGTCATTTTAATTGTTTCAAATTACGTTTCCTTACAATTTTCCTCACTCATAAATATTAATTCATGTAGGATCACTTTTGATGGTTTTGGCATTGCAACATAGGGTTGTGCGATGTCACCCAATTAGCCATCGTGTCATCGTGACAATGGCATTGTCGTTGACGGGGATTAATTAATGATTTTTGAAGTCATTGCTGCAATGCATGTTCACAACAACAGGACAGCTGAGCTCCACGTCATGTCACAGAGCCAGGCGACTCAAACAGTAGGCTATCACTACCAGCAATATTGACAGGCGCAAAACAAATAACGTTAGTTACAGATCCTGACCAACAATGTGTGTGTGTTGAATTTTTACTAGCTGGTAGAAAACAGGCAAAATTACTGCCGGCTAACGTTAGGTTCGTGTGGGCTCAGTTTTTAACCTAACATTACGTTAAGGAGAGATAGAAACACAGCAACAGGTATGTAATGGAGCGACTTCATGGAAACAGGTTGAACAAGTTGAATTCACAGTAGAATACTTCTAACAACATTATTCACATTAGGTTGAAAACAGGAAAGAACGTGAAGTTTCTTTGTCTCAACATTTTCACAACACGCACACAACAGACTTCTGATATATCCTCCTCTCCGCTCTACCACTTCTCTGAACTGCGGGTAGGGTATGCTTGTTTGATGCCGCCCGCGCGTCGCGGGTGAGTGGAGTTGGCCTTTTTATTATTAAATCGGCAACATTTTAATTTGAACTGATAATTTATTAATCACGATGGTCCGATGAAGAAGGCTTAGAGGTTGATGGGGGTTGGCACATTGACGATGGTCGATGCCATCGTCCATCGTGCCAACCCTATCCATCGATAATCGATTTTTTTTAAACGGATACAATACTCATGCGACAGTATCGATATATACGAAAAATACACATACTACTGTACTGATTTTCCCCTCCCTATCATTGGTGGCTGTCTGTTGCTTCAACATGCTAAAAGTGTTGTGATAGGCTGATGACTAGAGCAGGGTTCTCCGCTGTGTAAGTACGTTTTTAATGGGTTTTATCGGGCCTAAATTATGGATACGCGTGCGCCGTGCGTGTGTCCGTCCCTCTGTCTTTGTTGATTTTTGCCTCTTGATGACGTGTCGTCATCCCCCCGTGGTATCGGAAATATTATCGATATTTTCCTGGTTAGTGGGTATTGTATTGAAGTTAGAAATTCTAGTATCGTAACAACCCTAATGGCTGCCGTGAAAAAGGTCTATTGCTCCTATGTGGATTTGAGGGCAACCTGAGAACATTTCCGGTGCCGACCAGAGAAGAGATTACAAATCTGGGGTGAACCCAACTAGATGATTGTATTGATATTGATAGATGAATAACAGATGGTATTGATAGATGAATAATGGATTGTATTGATAGATGAATAACAGATGGTATTGATAGATGAATAACAGATGGTATTGATAGATGAATAATGGATTGTATTGATAGATAAATAACAGATGGTATTGATAGATGAATAACAGTGTAACTAGGTTTCATTTCTAGATGCAGTGTATGAATCACATGAGCCACGTAAATATACCCATTATATGTCAAGTATTAGCAGGCTGCATCTGCTTTGTGTGGTTGTCACTAATCTGCCCGTACCTGATCTTTAAAGGGACGTTTCACTAAAAAGAGAAGCCCATTTCTGTCTTGTGTTTTAGAAATAAAGGCAAGGCTTCCCGTGCCACTTTGGAAGCCCTCTTCTCCCCACTGATCCTTGTTGTCTTCAGCAGATGATTGAAACTTTGCTGAACATGCTGCTTCTGCTTTGAAGGTCACCTCCAAGGGCGCTGGTCTGAACCCTAATGCCAAGGTGTGGCAGGAGATCCCAGTGGCCCCCAGTGAAGCGGTGACCGCCTGCCCCCACTGGTCCCCCTCCGACGTCAATGAGGGTGAGAGATGCACCTCCGTTACAATTAAACAATCCATTACAATCCATTTCAAACATCTGCATTTAATTAGCCAAGTTGTATCATATCATTATGCCTCAGCATCGGCTTCCCTCTCGGTCATATTGAAATATTTCCCAGTAAACTAGGGCTATCCCTAACAATCCTCAATTTGCAATTTTTGCCAGTTCCCGCAATTTTATCGCAAAAAAACATACACACGCATGCACATGCGCGCGCGCATGCGCACACACACACACACACACACGCGCGCACATGCACATGCACACAGACACAGCTTTGCAAATTGCATTGCAAATTTTTTTTTAGAAAAGCCATTGCAAAATCAAGCATTTTTGATTTTGATCACAACAATCACAAAAAACTTTTTTGCCCTTTTTGCTGGCAAGCTTACTGTACATCTCTGAATATTATATGCAATGCTTAACCAAATATTGAGGTCAGGAGACATATTGAATTTCAAAATGGACAAAGAGAATCAGCTTCTGGAAATGATTGATGGCTGTCATTCCTGTCAGTCTGAATAAAACTCCTGACCTTATTGGCAGGTTATTCTGAGCCGTCGTCCGCCGGGTGTAAGCAGCAGTACACTGTGGGCTTCACGGCCCCGGAGGACAGCAGCTCCACAGCAACAGCTGAGATAGCAGTGAATGGAATGGACCCTCCGGAGCCGGGCTTCCCCCCCGCCGAGTCCACCACGGGGACCTCCGGTCAGTCTCCGCACATCGCTTGGCGCTCTCTTCACAGGCCTAAACTAACTGTCTACAGTTAAGGCCTGTTGTGTTTCCAATTAATCTGTTGGTTATTTTAAAGACTAAAGTCATCATTTAGAATGAGAAAAATGTGTTCACATACATTTTCATGTGAAAGGGAGAACAAAGCTGATCAAAATTAGCTTTTAGCTACACAGTACTGTGTCAGTCTTGGGCATCCTAGATTTTTTTTTTGTCTTAGATGTTTGTGTTTTCTGCATTAGTTTGTGAATAGACTGCTCTTCATAATAAGTTAGATATTTGGAAACGTCATTATTTTTGAAAACGTCTTTGCTTTATGTATTTCTTTTGCATATTATTTTGCACAATAGTGTATATCTGGTGTAATGTACTTATTATGCGTTCTCCATGTCTAATAAACATAAATAAATACAGAAAAAAGTCAGTATAACAAACTACACTGCAGAATATCCTAGACCATGTCCAGAGTTCAAATAAGATCATTATTATCTCAAGACATTTACTTTCCATTCAAGTCTGTTTGTATTTCTCTGTGGCTAAAGAGCCGATTTATTAAGGTGAACTGGGAAACTCATTGGAGCCACCTTAAGAATTGACATTGTCAATTTAGGCCATTAGTAGAGAGAGGAATACCTACATGGCTACATAATAAAAGAAAGCTATTTGTGTTATTTATAGTTCTGGTGTTCATACATAGCAGCAGTGATCTATGATTTCAGCCTGGCACAGTACACCACGGCAACCATATTGGGTTTCATAGCAACACTTCATAAATATGCAAAACGAATTTGCATAGTCTGTCATCAATGATGTGAATGAATGATGTGAATGAATCACATCAGACCAACATTATGTTATGCTAGTTGACATGTTAATTTTCCTACCACTGGCAAAGAAGTAGAGTCTGCACACCGTGTCAAGACTTCTCCCAGTAGACTTAATGTATGGTTTACGTTTCGTTCATCAGAATGAAACATTCATTCGGATGAAGGTCGCTTCGACTGAAACATAAACGTAACGTACTACTCTTTATTAGTATTTTATTTTTAATTTTCCTCCCACTGTCATGTTTTTGTTTTTGCTTCTCAGTGGACTCCAAAACCGAGGAACAGCCCGTCTCCTCTGAGAATCTGCGTGAGTCTCTGAAGAAAGAGCTGGAGTTTTACTTCTCCAGGTAAGGCAGACAGGCAGCCACAGGAGCTTGTAACCATGATTCTGGAGTGCAGACTTATTCCACAGGTCCACGAGATGAATCTAATCTTCTCGACTTTGTCGCGTGATTCAGGGAAAACCTCTCCAAGGATTTGTACCTGATGTCCCAGATGGACAGTGACCAGTTTGTCCCCATTTGGACTATAGCCAGCATGGAGGGCATCAAGGTCCTCACGACTGACATGGACCTAATCCTGGACGTCTTGAGATGTAAGTGGAAAATATATGACAATAAAAATAAAACTCGTGTAGATAAATTCCGTGACTAAATTGAAATTTCTTGATGTTTGCCTTCCCCTCAGCCTCTCCTATGGTCCAAGTGGATGAGAAAGGGGAGAAGGTGCGACCTAATCACAAGCGGTGTATTATCATCCTGAGAGAAGTCCCTGAAACCACACCTGTTGAGGTAAAGCAAGCCAGTGCATACCTCCATACATAACGAGAATGATTTTGATTGACACTTTACACAAATTCTGCATTAGGAATTGCAAGTGATGTTCAAGTGTCAGACCGATTTTTTCTTTTTTAACTTCTCAGGAAGTGGAGTCGTTGTTCAAAAATGACAACTGTCCAAAGGTGATCAGTGTGGAGTTTGCGCATAACAACAACTGGTACATCACATTCCAATCAGATACGGATGCTCAACAGGTAACGGCAGCTGAATTGCACTTTGCGCTAAAATGATTCAATGCGACTGTTGCGTTCTGAATTGTGTGATGATGATTCTCCCCTCACCCTCCCCCTCACCCTCACCCTCCCCTCATGATTCTCCCCTCACCCTCCCCTCATGATTCTCCCCTCACCCTCCCCCTCACCCTCACCTCATGATTCTCCCCTCACCCTCCCACAGGCATACAAATACCTGAGAGAGGAAGTTAAAACATTTCAGGGAAAACCCATTATGGTGAGTAATAATGTTACTTCCTGTGTTAATTTAGAGAAAAGGCCCGTCTCAAAATGGATCGTTTCACTCTGACTCTGTTCTCTCTGCTCCTTTTCTGATAGACTATCATCTTTCATACACTTATTATTATTATTGCATTGTATATAGTAGTTAATGCTAATGTTTAATTATGACTGTGATTCTTGTTTGTTTTAGCCTGAGCCTACTTCTAATTTCATTTTATTTTGTGTGTGAGTATATTGAGAGTTAACCCATTGGTACCTGATGGAGCATTTGCGTGTATATCCCTCATTTGTGTGTGTATCCCTCTAAGACCGCGGTCTTAAAGGGATACACACACAAATGCTGCATCAGGTATCGATGGGTTAAGCGAACCGGAGCCAATTTCCTTGTATGTGTCCATACTTGGCCAATAAAGCTGATTCTGATTTGTCCGCCTCCCGACAGGCCAGGATCAAGGCCATTAACACCTTCTTTGCAAAGAATGGCTACCGTAGCATGGACAGCAGCATGTACGCGCAGCAGTCCCAGAGCCAGTCCCAGTACAACTCTCAGCTCTACATGCAGCACGTCTACCCGCAGCAGCAGTACCCGGTCTACGGCATTGTGCCTCCCACCTGGACGCCGTCTCCCACGCCCTACTTTGAAACCCCTCTGGTAAAGGTGCACCGTACCCTCCACTGTTACACTGACTTTTAATGGAGAGCCAAAGTGGAACGTCACTTCCTGCTTCAGCACTGTACCAGAGATTTTCATCCGCCATTTACTTTCCCATAGACATTTCGTAAAATGCTTATAAAAAGACTTGTATTTGTTCAAACCAAACGGTTCAGATATATTTAGAAACAGGAGAGATCGCATAACATTTCATTCTGACCAAAACGTAAAATGCGGGTTAAATTTAAAGAAAATATTTTTTCGATCATTTTTTTTAACGTTTTGGTCTGAGTGAAATGTTCTATGGTCTCTCCCGATTCTAAATATATCTGAACCGTTTGGTTTGAACAAGTAAAACTATTTTCATAAGCATTTTATGAAATGTCTATAGGAAAATAAATTGCGGAAGAACATCTCTGGTACAGTGCTGAAGCAGGAAGTAACGTTCACTTTACCTCCCTATTGTCATAAAGACGTGCAATGTGTTCCTGCTTTAATGCAGGGTTGGCCGGTTACGCAGGTCTGGATAAGTTCCGATACACAATCACACATAATAATCGCTTTACTGTTGTTGTGGACCCACTTTGAGTCCACACTTTTTGTTGATGTGAAGAATGATGTTCAGATAGAGGGATGCTGTTATTACCCAGCCCGCTACCTGCGTGCATTATATCAAATACCCACCAAAATCAGATCCAGTCAAGAACATAGGGTCTGGGGAAAATGTGGAATTTTAAAATGGAACCGTGCTAATCATCTCATATGATGTTCTGATATTTGTAGCTGTGAAGAAACAATCTTCATCTATACACTACAGTGATATGACCTATAGGGCAAGATGTCTTTTCTGCCGAAATCATATTGAACACCAGACAAAATCTTAAAAACATGGTATAGAAAAAGTCTGGATTATTATTATTTTTGATTGAAAATGTGTTGGAAGGAACCCTGTTAATGGCATGGAGGCACAATGGTTTTCGTCACTTTGAAGCAGTTGTATGTCTGTAAAACAGATCCAGCAGATCATTCTGTTTCAGGTCCGTTCATTTGTGGTTCCGACTGCATAAATAAGCACATTGAACAGTGTGCACACAAGGATTGACTGAGTTTTCCTTCATCTGCAGGCACCGTTTCCCAACAGTAGCTTTGTCAATGGATTTAGCTCTGCCGGACACTACAAAACTGGCTCAAACTCTCTTAATATCAGTCGCCCATTCAACAGAAACCGGTAAGGATTTTCTTTTTCCGGATGCGTTATATTTCTGTGCTTTGACTTGACTGAGTTGAGTATATGTTCAAAACAATTGATGTATTACATTACATGCATGCGTATTTTACAACTATTTATAATGTGAATGTTTTGCCACTTGTGTCATTGTTTGCATGATGTTGTAAACGCTCAAACATCGGATCATTTGTGATACTATTTTGTCTATATTTGTCAACCCGCCAGGGAAGTGCCGTTCTTTACTCCCTGTCTCTTTACTGTCCCCACAGTGTCCCCCTCTATTCAAGAAAGAATGTAATAAATGCCTTCAGGTACCACTGTCATTGTGCAATAAGCTTCACCGCTACTGTTCCATCTCTTATCATAACTCCAGCAGCCAAATGACTCGATCATAACTGTCTGGGGCCACGCCCTCTGCTGGTCAGATGTTTATGGCCAGGCCGATAACCCTGTTCATCAATGTGATAAATGTTTGTTGTCAGGTATAGAGGCAAAGTGCAACGTCACTTCCTGCTTCAGCACTGTACCAGAGATTTTCATCCGCCATTTATTTTCCCATAGAAATTATAAAAATAGTTTTACTCCCGCAAACCATACGGTTCAGCTATATTTAGAATCGGGAGAGACCATAGAACATTTCACTCAGACCAAAACGTTTAAAAAAATCGGATTTAAAGAAAACATTTTTTCCTTTAAAGTTTTGGTCAGAGTGAAATGTTCTATGGTCTCTCCTGATTCTAAATATAGCTGAACCGTTTGGTTTGACGAAGTAAAACTATTTTTTATAAGCATTTTACGACATGTGCATGGGAAAATAAATGTCGGATGAAAATCTCTGGTACAGTGCTGAAGCAGGAAGTAGGCGGTCACTTTGCCTCTATTGACATCTTGGATATGTCATGTCATTTGATACATGGAGCCTTGCCTACTGAATACTGAATGGCTGCAGCTGCTATCTGATTCTGAGCGATTTGCTTTTTTTTGTGTGTTTAACAAACCACCTTCACTTCCAAACAAACCAAATGTACCATTTACATTAAGACATGTAACCTTTTCTTCATCCCAAGTCCCAAACTAACCATCTGTTGTGATTCCGTTCATAGTTTTGTTTTTTGCTTTGTTTTACTGCTACATTCTTTTGGTCATGCATTCACATTGCCACCAAAGAAATCTGGCGTAACAAAGAAACGCTGTCTGGCACAGTTACACACGGCAGCCGCATGAATGAGCTCGGAGTCGATTCTAGGTCAACCTTTATTCTTTATCGTGTCAAATCTTTTGCAAGAAATGTCACAACTTGGCACGTTGGTTTTCTGTGGGGAAACGCCAGCGTTACAAAGAAAGTCTTAACATACAGTCGGCTCCATGTAGATTTAGACATTGGACACAATCTTGGTCATTTTTGGCTCGGTACACCACCACCACCACCACGGACTTGAAATGAAACGACGTGCTTTAATCAAATCTCAGGATCATGTGCTTCCAGCTTTCATTTTGGAAGTCTGCACTTAAAGCCCATCTTGATTGTTTCATTTCCAGTCCATTATTGGTGGTGTACAGAGCCAAAAATGATGGAGATTGTGTCCAATCTCCAAATATATATATGGACCTCACCTGACTGTATCTCACTGGACTTCCCCCCAAGGCAGACCTGATGATGAGATCATAATGCGCATAGAGGGTAAATCAGGGTGTGGAATGACTGGTTTTGGTTCTCTCTCTCTCTCTCTCCTCTGCTTATTTCTCTCTTTGCTCTCTCTACCCTTTCCCACCAAAGTCAGGAACCTTCACTCCTGTCCCGATGAGCGTTCAGATTATGAGATCTGAGGGTCAGACGGAGACTCGGGTTCGACGTGGTCCATGTGGCTTTATGCTACTAGCTATGTAACATCGCTATAACAATATCCTCATCCTAAATGTGTATTATGGTGCATCGAGATGCTTGAAGTAGCATCAAGTCATATACCAAGTTTTGTTCTTAGATGGACGTTACATCAGCTCTTCTCCACAAGCTAATGATTGGTTCCAGGTTATGGACGACGAGCCATATGTTGACATCAAAGTCTCTCTCCACTGCTTTGACCAATCATGAGCACAGATGCAATAAGAACTCTTTGCATGTCTGCACATTTACCCTGAGGACACACAGCATGTCTGCACATTTACCCTGAGGACACACAGCACATTTACCCTGAGGACACACAGCATGCAGCCTTATTCTCCAGCAAAGAATCACATTTTGCCTGGTACCACCAGTGTTTCCCTTCAATTAACTTAGCTTTGTTGGAACATTTGTTGGCACACTGTAATACAATTGCCACGACATGAATATCCAATTAAGTGTCATTCTTAAACTGTAACGCCTACTGTAACGTGTAACTGTAACTTCTTAAAACTGTAACACCTACTGTAACTGCTCCTGGCGTGGGCCCAGTAGCGAACCTAGTTCTACAAATCAAAATACCCCACACATGCAAAAGCTTCTACAGGAAACACTGGATGCCAGTTGACCCTAAATGATATCTCTTAAACTGACATTCTCTACTTTTCTCATATTGGACCCGTTCTCTGCTGCATCAGAAACCATGTGAAGCCTCAGGTGAGGACAGGCGAGATCGGCCAGGCGTCCATCACTCCTGTCCCCCTGGAGAGTCTGACCGGCCTGCGCAGCCCGCAGCCTCCCGCCGCTTCCGGCTCCGCCCCCGCCGCCTGCTCCGCCCCCGCCACTAACCCGGTCCAGAGCGCCGCTGACCTGAGCTCGGCGTTCCCGCACCTCTCCTCCTCCTCCTCCTCCTCCTCCCCCCTGGACCCCAGTGACGACAACGGCATGGCCGCACGTGGACGGTAAAGCTGACCCCTCCCCTTTTCATTTCTGGACTCTTAAAGGAACAGTCCGCCCGCTTTTCAACCAGCGTCGTATCATTACAAAAATCAGTAGTATATCCGAAAACTAAACAGTTTTGCAGTCGTTCATTTAGTTTGATGGTTATTGAGAGTTGATTTGAGTTTTAAGTTGTGGACCAGTGATGTCATTCATGCACAAATGAGATCACTGGTCCACGACGTAACTCAAATCAACTCTCAATAACTGTCGAACTAAATGAACGACTGCAAAACGGTTTAGTTTCCTGGTATACTACTGATTTGGTAATGATCCAAAGCTGGTTGCAAATCGACAGTGTGTTGCTTTAAGTTGGAAAAAGTCAGAAGCACTTGGCCTTGTCTTCTTGGCCAAACGAATCCTCGCCATGAGAGAGTATCACCAAGTCAGACCTGATGATGAGATCTTTTGCGCATAGAGGGGCAATTGGGTTGTGGAATGACGGTCTTTGGTTCTGTCTCTCTCATCTCTCCATCCCTCTTCTTATTTCTCTCTCTTTGCTCTCTACTCTTTCCCACCAAAGTCAGGAACCTCCACTCCCATCCCGATGAGCGTTCAGATTATGAGATCTGAGGGTTTGAAATGTGGATTAACAAAAATAGACGTTTTGGATTGACAGGACTGCATTAATCTGGTCTGTGAAACATTGAAAAAGGTTTATTTTGCTTCCTTTGGAAGTTTAGGACTGAATCTGTTTGTGTCAAACTTACGCATCTTTGATTTTGACCTTGTTTGACCCCAATACTTTTTTATTCGCACACGTGCCCCTAATATGAAAATGTTACAGTTCGCAAACTTCGCACACATCTATTTTTTTGTCTCAAATGCAAGTGAAATGCTGACACTGTCCATTGTGTCCAAGCTGTGTCTGGACGACATATTAATATTCTGAGCGTAGTTGGTAATGATGCTGATTGGATATTGAGTGTTCTCACCTTTTGGCTCATTTCTGCTTCAGACGGAGCACTACCTACAGAGGAACCCGGAGGAGGCGAGAGGACGATCGCATTATGGTACATGGCAATTTCATATCCCACTCCTCCATGGAGTTTGATTCTCTTAAAGCGTGTGTTGTGGCGTCTCATCTCTTTTTTTCTATCTGCGATTCCATTTCAAATGTCCTTTTTTACAGAGGCCTATACCGCTAGCCGAAGTGAAAGTTTCTCCTCCCAAGTTTGACTTGGCTGCCACCAATTTCCCTCCTCTGCCCGGCTGTGTGGTCAGCACACAGGGAGAGCCGGTGCTCGAGAACCGAATGTCAGATGTTGTGCGCGGTTTGAACAGAGACAAGGTAAGAACCAATAGGCTATTATCGACTCCTTTTTGCCTACTTATGTCTATGAACCCTGATGTACAGTATGTATACGGCAGTATGAGATGAGGAGGAGGGGGATTAGTCTAATTTGAATTCCCTCCTTGCTTTTCATAGACCGAACAAGTCCACAAAGAAGCTACTGTGAGTGCAGCTTCAGGCCCGAGCACAGTGGTGGAGGAGGCTGTGCCCGTCTCAAGTCCTGCTCAGACAGCAGCCAAATCTGCCACACAACCACTTGGCCCCATGACTCCCAGGTAAGACAATATCTCCACCACTAGAATCTGAATTGGGATCTTTCGTCATTTGAGACTTTGGAATACTTACTAGTATAACATTTGAGCTGATAAGTTGGAGGTCTAAAAACTCTTGGTTTTGATAGTATCCCCCGTCAGGAGAAGAGGGTTGAAAGGGCGGAACCCCCAGCTCCAAAAGTGACCCCGCCCACACCTGTTCTGACTACACCTGTCGCCGCCGCGTCCTCCTCCTCCACGCAGCCCGTGCCTCCCGCCCGGCCTCAGCCCTGCACTGCCTCCACGCCAGCACCAGCCGCCGCCCACAGCACGCCCACAGCCCCTGCTGCTGCAGCCACTGTCGCCACACCTGCACAGGTGAGAGTCTGGGTCTGAGACATGACGGCCAAAGCTTTTATAGGTTTCCTCCTGATGATATAGAGGCACAAAGTGAACGTCACTTCCTGCTTCAGCACTGTACCAGATTTTTTATCCGCCGTTTATTTCCCCATAGACATTTCGTAAAATGCTTATAAAAATAGTTTTACTTGGTCAAACCAAACGGTTCAGATATATTTAGAATCGGGAGAGACCATAGAACATTTCACTCGGACCAAAACAAAAAAAAAAACATTGAAAAACCATTTTCTTTAAATCCGCCTTTTTTTTTTAACGTTTTGGTCCCAGTGATATGTGGTCTCTCCTGTTTCTAAAGATATCTGAACCATTTGGTTTGAACAAGTACAACAATTTGTATAAGCATTTTACGAAATGTCTATGGGAAAATAAACAACAGATAAAAATCTCTGGTACAGTGCTGACGCAGGAAGTAGGCGGTCACTTTGCCTCTATTGGGTTGGATGTTGGGTTCAGGCTTTTGTCTTCCTGCCCGAGAGTGTAACTCAAGTCAGACCTGATGATGAGATCTTTTGCGCATAGAGGGGCAATTGGGTTGTGGAATGACGGTCTTTGGTTCTATCTCTCTCATCTCTCTGTCCCTCTTCTTATTTCTCTCTCTTTGCTCTCTACTCTTTCCCACCAAAGTCAGGAACCTCCACTCCCATCCCGATGAGCGTTCAGATTATGAGATCTGAGGGTGTGAAATGGGGATTAAAGGGACAGCTCACCCTAAAATCCAAAATACATATTTTTCCTCTCACCTGTAGTGCTATTTATCCATCTATATCGTTTTGGGATAGTTGCCTGAATTTTGGAGATATCGGCCGCAGAGATGTCTGCCTTCTCTCCAACACAATGGAACTGGATGGCACTCGGCTTGTGGTGCTCAAAGTGCCAAAAAAATACATTTGAAAAACTCAATGTCTCTTTCCAGAAATCATGACCCGGTTACTCAAGATAATGCACAGACTTTGTTGTGAGCGGTTTCATGTAGGAACTAGTTTCTTTTGCAGTCTCATGTAGGAACTAGCTAGCAGCTAGCGGGTGTAGTTCAGTCAAAAGAAAATAGTTCCTCCATGAAACTGCTCATAACAAGGTGTGTGGATTATCTTGAGTAACGGGGTCATGATTTCTGGAAAGAGACATTGCTGTTGAGTTTTTCAAATGTATTTCTTTGGCACTTTGAGCACCACAAGCCGAGTGCCATCCAGTTCCATTGTATTGAAGAGAAGGCAGAAACTCTGCGGCCGATATCTCCAGATATCTCCAAAACTCTGGCAACTAACACAAAACAATATACCGGTAGATAGATAAATAGTACTGCAGGTGAGAGGGAATAGATGTATTTTGGATTTCAGGGTGAGCTGTTCCTTTAACAAAATGGATGCGTTGAATTGGCAGGACTGCATTGATCTCGTCTGTTGAAACATCTAACACCACTTCCTGTCTCTTGCCTTGGTTCAGGAGCCCCGTAAGCTCAGCTATGCCGAGGTGTGCCAGCGACCGCCCAAGGACCCGCCTCCTCCCGCGGCCGCTGCCCCGGCGTCCTCCGGCACGGCGCCGGGCGCCGCGTCAGGCCAGCCGTTGCGCGAGTTGCGCGCGAACAAGTCTGAGGAGTCGGGCTCCAGCAGCGGCGGCCCCGGAGACAAGCAGGAGAAGGCCCACGACAGGGAGGGCGGTTGGGAATGCAAGGAAAGCCGGCCGCCGCGCGATCGTGACTCCCAGGGCTACTACCGCAGCAACGGCCCCCGAGGCGCCGGTGGCCTCAAGTTTCGCGAGCAGAGGCGCCCGCCTCCGGCCCGACGCAGCTCCCCCCAGGGCGGCTACAGGCACGCTGGCAAAGAGCAGAATATCCCACCAGTATCGCCAAAGTAAAACTTGATGTGAATGGGAAAAAAAGAGATGTATGAATATATACATGGATATATATAAATATATAAAAATGAATAACATAAAAGCAACAACATTATGGTAGCCACCTTCCTTCCCCCCCTCCTGGAACTTGTCCGAAGAAAAGCTTTTAAATGACAATGACACTGGGACATCCAGGACCGCTGGGGCAAAAAACATCATCCGAAGAAGTGTGAACTTTCAAAGAGTGATTTGAAAAAGGAAAACGAAAAATCCGTTTTTTTGGCCTCCAGCAAATGCTCAAAAGAATTTTTAAGTTTGTGTGATTTGGATCTGGAGGTGATTTTCCTCTCGGCTCTTGCTGGTGGAGAGGTGGAATGCTGGGCTGTGTTGAATGGCCCTCGACTTTTTGTTTTTGATTTTAAAGATTAGATGTTGGTCTGCAATGAACATATGCACTAAGAAGAAAAGAACATGCATATATGTCGTGTACATATACAAAGATATCACTAACACGCAATGAGACATCCGTTCCCTCCCCTTCCCCCTCCTGTGCTTACAGTATGTTTGCAAGAATGACTGAAGGATTGGCTCATGTCCGTGTATGCATTGATTGTTAAGCGAAAATGATTGGAGTGCTACAATTTGCTGTTGCACTGATTATAATGGAATGGATAAATTTTGATTTTTTGTTTTGACATCCGATTCGGAATCCTTGTCCAAAAAAAACTGGACAATGTGGGTCCTCTAATGTATATTAATGAAATGTGTACTATGGTGGTATTCTGATCCTGGTTTAATGATTTGGCTTAAATGTATCATTAAGACATCAAACATTTTGGTGATGTAAGCCACAAGTCATGCCTGTTGTCCGAACATGGGTGTTTTTTGTTTTGAAGCCGATAATCCACTTTGGGGTACCCACTGGCCTGTTTAGCCAAGGTGAACCTGCTAGCCTGGTCCCGAGTTCATTCAGTTGTTTCATCTCGGCTATCTTAACTAAATGTTTTGAATCCCCCTTACTGGACGCAGAACGTTGTCATGTTGATAAATCAAGTCAGCCTCTCTGTTTACATATTTCTTTGCATAGTAGGGCAGTGTTACCTTCCAACAGAGTAAGAAATAGGTTAACGGTCAAATGTGACTTATGTTAAATGCGCGCGATGGTTTCGGTGAGATTTGGCTTTTCTACATCACACGGGATATCCAGGTTAAGCTTATATTTGTGTGTTCTTAACAAGGGTATATAGTGTCAAAAGTAGGCTGGAGAGTGCCGTTAGCGGAGGGCGATAGCTACATAATATTTGGCAGCCAAGTCAAGGGTATAAGAAAATCTGAACATTTTCATGTGCTATGTGCCAGCTGCCTATATGATCATCGTTGACTTTAATAGTTTAAAGTTTTGAGTTGTGTTGACAAGGTCTGCTAAATAATGTAGTCTTGGGGGATATTTTGGCCCAGTTAGAGGTGTAGTTGCCTATGCTATATCGTAATAACCCTTCACTAGAAATGTGTGTGGGAGAATGTAATTGTTCTAGTACTGAATTTACAGAGGGAGGCTTTTATCAGCGGGTATCCACCGGATCTTTTTGTGCTTTTAGGGTGAGTTTGCTGTTTTTTTCTTTCTTTCTTCCTTTTTTAATTTGAAAAAAAAAAACAGGTTGACTTAGAATTTGCAGTTTGACTCACTGTATGTATTGCTTTTTAAATTTATTTATTTTAATCCTAACGTGCAACGCTTTTTTCCCAATCTTGGTAGGCTGGTTTCCCCAAAGTTGTGTGAAATCGCATTGGCAAAAAAAAGAGACAAAAAAAAAATTGGAAAAAAAAAATCGCGCATATGACATTTCTATATTGTTCAAGATGTCAGCTGAGAGAATACTTGATGCATTGACTTTGGGTTTAGTAATGCAGTTAAATGAGTAACCAATCAGTGGGGCTGTTATTTCTTTTTCTGTTGAGTATGAGCAGCTAGTGATTTAGTGTAATTAAATAAATGCACTAACTTGTTTTTAAAAGAATCACTCAAGTAATGTGAAATCATTTTAGAAGCATAATGGTTGATATTGACAGGCTTGCAAAAATCTACAGGAATTGCTCCCCCCCCTCCCTCCCCCTTCCATTATGTTTTGGCTTATTTTCTGTTAATTCGGGTTGGGGTGGCAAAAGGAAATAGGATCAATTAAGTGTTTGAGACACAATTCTAGAACTGTATGAAATGTCACCAAAAATAAATTATTTTGATTTGGCTTTGAGTGTCCCAATCCTTGTCTAATAACAGTTTGTGTTGTCTACAAACAACACACACCAGTGAATCATGTTTCAGTTTCATGGAAAGTTAAAATACCTTCTCGCCATATTTGACAGTCCCTTCTCACGGGGGCCATTTTGTGTCGAAAAGGCAGAATAAACAGGTGCAAGCAAAACCCCACCAGTGAATCATGTTTCAGTTTCATGGCAAGTTAAAATACCTTCTCGCCATATTTGACAGTCCCTTCTCACGTCACGGGGGCCATTTTGTGTCGAAAAGGCAGAATAAACAGGTGCAAGCAAAACACTAATGAGGGTTTCCAACTTCCATGATTGGAATTTGGAAACCCTCATTAGTGTCTCTAGTCTCTAGCCTACTGGGGAGATGGGTGCGTGCGAGTGTGCGGAGTTTTTTCGGCTTCTTGCCTTTTCCTCACTCTTTCCTCTTTTTCTCTTCGGTGCTGGGTTTTTAGTGTTTTAAGTGGTCTCGTTCGGGGGGTTTCTCAACCCTGGTCTGGGGGACCCGGTGTGTGGCGTTTTGCCTGCCGGGGCAGCATGGCCTCTCAGTCGGGTGGGGCGGAGGAAGAGGTCTCGCTGCGTCACGGGATACGGTGTTTACCTGACAGCGGAATCATCATCACGGTGGAGGACGTGTTGCAAGCCGTCAGTGAACAGGTAGGGAGGAGCGAACAGCTCGGATACGCTTCCC
The DNA here is from genome assembly GCF_964638095.1 of Poromitra crassiceps. Lineage (NCBI taxonomy): Eukaryota > Metazoa > Chordata > Actinopteri > Beryciformes > Melamphaidae > Poromitra > Poromitra crassiceps. The sequence goes on along the minus strand of NC_139637.1, from coordinate 2,329,418 downwards.
GAATGAACAAAGCAGTGGTGGTGTTTTTGAAGAAAGAAAGTTTGGTAAACAAACTGATGACTATAGTGGCATTTGGGTGAAGGGTGTGCTGGTACCGGTAGCTCCGCTGTCGGCGCCAGCTACACGTGTAGTAGTGTCACTCAAATGTGCCTCCGTTTATCAAAAATGATGCGTTAGTGAAGGAGCTATCTCGTTTTGGGAAGTTTACTAGTGGGTTCAGGATGATTTCACTCGGGTGTAAAAGGAGACTAGTTTCACTTTCCCAGTTATCTAAGATAAATATTCCCCTTATCAGACGCCATCCTGGGTAAGGATTGAAAAAGAATGGGCAGCGCCAACTTCTATGGAGGCCTTCCTGACTCAAATAATGGGAAGAGCGGTTGCTGTGTGTGTGTGTGTGTGTGTGTGTGTGTGTGTGTGTGTGTGTGGGTGGGTGGGTGGGTGGGTGTGGGGTGGGCGAGGCAGGCAAATTGAGTTGGTTTAGTTTTTGGCTTTGTTAGGTCGCTCGGCTTTTTTAAAGATAAGTTGACTGTTCATTAAAGGAACATCAAAAAGTCATTAGTGTTTTGCTTGCACCTGTGTTTATTCTGCCTTTTCGACACAAAATGGCCCCCGTGAAAAGGGTCCATTGGGCTGCTTGTTCACTGTCTCTGGAAGACTTCCTCCTTATGGGCATAAGGCGAAGAAGGCATTTACGGCATGCCGGAGTGAGTGTCCATGCCTATATAGGGAAAGAAACCACCACACATGGTCAAACTCGTACGTTAACGTTTCAGCAGAGTGCGTTATCGTTTGTATGCAAAGATCAAGTCATTAGACGTTGTTATATCGCAGAATAAAGGAAGTATTTGCTCTGGGCTGGCAGCTTGAGGGAGCTCAAGCACAACAGAGGGCGTGGCTGCGACCAATGACGTTGCTGTGTTTATGTCAAACAAGCAAGCGAGCAGCACAAGCAGCTGGCAACGGCGACGCCGCACTCAGACCTTCAAATTGCGCCTCATAAACGGTATGTTGTTTCATCTAGCGTCATAGGGGCGATTTATCGATACTCAAAGAGAATGTTGAAGAAGCTTTCCCAAGTCATTGCAACGAATGGCATTCAATCATATCGGTACAAGTGTCGATTGTTACTCGACGCTAGCTCGCTAGCTAGCAAACTGGTGAAAATGTAGCTCGAGGCTGACATTTCTCTCACCAGCCCCGTTGCCTGCTGCTTGCCAGCCAGGTGGCACCACAGACTGTATACAAATGCATACACTAGCTATATGAAAAAGCGATAATTTGGTGTAAAACATGCAGCATTTCACGGGCCTTCTCAATGATTTTGTTTTGCAGCATGTTCTTGGCAAGCGAGCTAACGTTAGCTGTCAATGTCACTCATCACTTTACATGTAGGCTACATTGTTGCCATTTTGCTACTGCCATTTTGCTGACGCTCTGCTCGCGTGCGAGCGACGTAAAATAGAAAATACACACAAATATGTAAATGTATATTATAATATTGGAGCCATGGTGCCATGATGATTTTTCTCTGATGATCATTTAATTGAAAGGAAAAGAGAAGTAAGCGCTTGGGGGAGTTTGTTTTTACTTCAAGATAAGAACATAATGGCCCCCTGTGAAGAAACAAGAGATGCCTTTTCCTCATGCACGATTGCTGATGATGATCTATTCTAACAAATAGATTTGTTGCCAAGCCAAGAATCAATGTTCTGCAACTGGTGGTGCTAGGATCATCATTACATTGCCTTCCTATATATTCAGTAGGCCTATTTATCTGGCAACAACAACAAGGAAAAAAACCCTTGTTATGTATGTTGTTATGTTTATTGTGAAATAGGAACAAATAGAAAAGTAAACGTGTTTTATTTTATTATGATTTACACGTAGAAAAGTAATAGCGTTCTATTTTATTATGTATTATAAATAAATAAAATATTCTCATTCTCAAATGTCTAGATACAATCTAATGATGAGTTGGTAAGATTAAGTTTGAGAATGTTATTGCCAGTGTGCTAGTGCAGTTCAAATTCCACCAAAGGGTGAATATTTTGACAGACTAACTACATTTTGTGTTTCTTCAATTTTAGAATTCAAATTTTTTTCTATAATGAAGGGAAACACAGCGGCACAGAACTCCATAGGGGGGATCCCAAATTAAAGCTTCTAGAAAGAAACTTGCAACATATGCGTGCCAAAAGTCCAGCAGGTGTTGCTGGTTAACAAGGAGAGGAGACATTTCTAAACATCTTATACAAGTAATCTTATATAAGTTTAACTTAACTGTAAACATCATCGCATCCTTCTCACTTGAGACAGCTTTAATGGAATAATGTTGCTGCTATTTCCAGAACAGATGCCCCGAGGGACTCTTTAACTCCTTGTGAAGAGGGGCATCTTTAAAAACATCCTCTCTCTCCACAGCTCATTCAGAATGACACAGCCCAGGGTTAGCCTCTCCAAACATCTGATTGATTTGTTTTTGTTCACAAATCCAGGACCCACTACAATCAAACATCGCTGCAGTTGTTTTTCCATTTGTTTCCGTCTCAGTGGCAGCATTGCCAGGCAGCCTTATCTTCAGATTCAAAATATGCCCTGTAGATTTGAAATAAGGCAGCTGGAGGCCTATAATCTCCTCACGCAACTCTGACGTTGGAAACAACAATGAATGTCCCATCATATTGTAGTTCTGAAGTTTGAATCCCGTTATAAATGAAGTTTCCTCAACCAACCAATCAATCACATAGCCTTCGTAAAGGGTTATACTTATGCTGAGAAATAGTTACCAAACGGAATCAAACGGCAACTAAGATACACTTGTCAAACCATGTGAACTCGATTTAGATGTGCAACCAAACAAAGTTGCTATTCGTTGACGTAGGTAGCACATATACAGCGTGTGAAAAGGCCCGCCTAGTCGCCTACAACTGACTTGTGGGTGTGAGTGATGTCAGCTGATTTAGCCACACCATGCTTAACTTGACCACAAAGGCCCTGGTTGGTGCTCTTGCTCAACCAGGGGAATGTTTTTTTAAAATATATTATCCACCTTATTTCGAGATGCCATGATGCCTTATGGGTGCTTCTTCCGGTGTAATTGTCCCATTACCCCCCCCCCCCCCTCCTCCCTCCCGTTACGTTGCTGACACAGACATAACATACTAGGGGTGGGGGGAAAAAATCGATTCACCTAAGTATCGCGATTTTTAATGTCACGATTTTTTGGATCGATCTTTTATTCCAGAATCGATAATCGCAAATTAAAAAAAAAAAAAAAAAAAAAAAAAAAAAATTGGGTGCTTGCAGTCAGGCCACTCACTGAACAGCAGGCCAGGTGCCGCCTACTGGTTTACTAGTGGTTTTATTACTTTATTAGTTAGTCTGAAGTAATAATTACACTTCAGGGTTAAAGTGGGTGCATCTCATTGTAAAATTGGACTTCAAACGGCCCAAATCTGGCTTCAAACGGCCCAAATTTCACGCGCGTTGGCCCATATCGGCCTGGCCTGCTTGGTATCTAATGCCCGGCCTGAATTATGATCCCAGTCCGCCCCTGTTTTTAACTATATCGCCCAGCCCTACTCATGATATATAATATACAGTCTCTAGTGTATGATTCAACTTTTCCCATGTTCTAATCTAGTGTAA
>NC_139637.1:2315767-2323267 GCF_964638095.1 Poromitra crassiceps | reverse complement strand
GGCTCTCTATAAGCAACCCATGTAAATGGCCTAATAAGAATATTGTCTTATTTAAGGCCAATAGTTGGATTATTGCCGTCTATATAAACAGTAATTGAGGAAGCTTATGATTTATTAATGTATTTTAATGTCAATGGTAACTGGCAACAAGTCTCCCATTAATGTTGCCAAGAATTTGTAAAGGGTCAGCAAAACCCTCTGCTTATGACTGGTCATGATACTGAATATCCTTGTCAGGTGAATGCGTTGGACGGCTATAACCGCACAGCACTGCACTACGCAGCGGAGAAGGACGAGGGCTGCGTGGAGCTGCTGCTGGAGTACGGCGCGCAGCCCGACGCCCTGGACGGCAACAAGGACACGCCGCTGCACTGGGCCGCCTTCAAGGACAACCCCGAGTGCGTGCGCGCCCTGCTGGAGAGCGGCTCCTGTCCCAACGCCCGCGACTACAACAACGACACGCCGCTGAGCTGGGCGGCGATGAAGGGCAACCTGGAGAGCGTCAGGGTGCTCCTGGACTACGGCGCCCAGGTGCACGTGACCAACCTGAAGGGCCAGACGCCCATCTCCCGCCTGGTGGCGCTGTTGGCCCGCGGCCTGGGCAGCGAACAGGTGGAGGAGTGCCTGGAGCTGCTGTGCCGGGCGGCCGGGCGCTTTGAGGTCCGGCGCCCGGACGGCACCCTGCCCAAGGAGCTGAGCAAGGATCCCCAGCTGCTCTCCAGGCTCACCGGCATGGTGTCTCAGGCGCCCACGCTCCGCGCTCTGGCCCGCTGCGCCGTGCGCCACAGCCTGGGGGCGCAGTTCCTCCCCACCGCAGTGAAAGAGCTCCCTTTACCAGAGTCCATCAAAGACTATCTACTGCTGAGAGACTGAGGGGGAAGGAGGAGCTCAGAGGCTATCACTGGCTGATTATTACACAGCTCATTTACAATGCATTTCTTGGCAACAAAAGTCTCTCTCCATTGAGTTAGATAGATAATATTCAGACAGTGTCTGATGATGCAAAGCTGTTCAGTAATTGTGTCAGAGGTTGTTGCAGTTCCTCGAGTGGCACTTATGAATGGATGTAATATGGTGCTTTGTGAGTGTGTGCAGTTATGACTGGCCGCCATGCTTTTCTCAATGATTTCCCACTGAAATTACCACGCAGAACGATCTCTTTTTGCAAATCCCGAGGAAAATTCAGTTCAAACGAACATAATCGATTGTGCCAGTTTTATTTTTTATGTTGAAAAAGCAAATTATAAAAGTCACCCGATGCCATTGGTGTCCGGAAATGTAGGTAATTGGACCAGGTATAGGCTAATCTCCTCTCCTCTCCTCTCCTCTCCTCTCCTCTCCTCTCCTCTCCTCTCTCCTCTCCTCTCCTCTCCTCTCCCCTCCCCTCTCCTCTCCTCTCCCCTCCCCTCCCCTCCCCTCCCCTCCCCTCATGCCTGCCGTCAAATGTGATTTGATATTTGTTTGAATGTAAAGAAAAGATGCAGTTTATTCTGCAGCTGCCAAGGAAGAATAAAGTTGTTTCTGTGTAGGTTTACTCCAAATCTTAAAACTATTAGAAATGTCAAGGGTGTTCAGTTTCACTGGTCCAAAAAAAATTAACATAAAAAACTTTATTTTAGACTTAATTGTTTAAATTGTAGAAACTGAAGTGGCATGATCAAGTTTTTTTTCTCTCTTTTAAAGATTAAATATGCATCTGGTAATGTACTTGAGTTTGCATTTGTCTAAGTCTGACCACGTTCTGTGCTTGATTTTTGCTTGTTCTACAGATGTATCAATATAACCCTCTTAGATTGTCCTAGTGGCGCCAATTTTGTGTATACCCCTCAAGTTTTGTTTTGTTGTCAACTTAATGAAAGTAAATGCCTTTATATTAATTACTTTTTCTCTCCGTTGTCTTTCGTAAAAAAACAACTAATATTGAGCCATTTAAGTAGACAACTCAGGTACATTTTTGGCTATATTTTTTATAACTGATCATAACTAGGCACCATGACTTTAAAAACCCAACTGTAGGCTGCTGAAAATTGTTGTACATCCTTTTGTTACCCTGAGCATGAGTCTGTTTTTTTTGTTTTTTTTATTTAACCTTTATTTACCCAGGCAAACAATTAAGAACAGATTCTTATATACAAAAGCAGCATGTCAGCTTGTGTTTCTTCACCTGTGGTATCTAACCCACAGGTAAAACAGCCTGCAAGCTAAAGAAAGGTGTGGTCACCTCTCCCCTTGTTGATTGAGCAATACCACATCTAATACATGCGAAATATATGATGTTGCTTATAATCTCTGCAACCTTAATGCTACTGACGATCCAATAAGATGTTGACGTTCATAGTAACCAATGTAATGTTGGAGTAAACACGCTTTCTCAAACCAGGTGTGTGATGGTATGAATTATGAGCCATTGTTGCTCCACTTCAGCTTTTGTTCACTGACTATTTACTTATTTTCACTGTGACATTTGTTGGCTGAGCTTTTGATCAATGAAGTGCAAAACACGAGCTTTACATATATTTAGATTTTCAACGCTGTGAAAGTTTTGTTTCATTTCTGAAAACGGGAGTGAACTAAACCTTCATGTGAGGAGTAGCAATGTGAACATAATCCAAAAAGAAATAGATTCTCAAATTATCCACTAGGGGTCTCTCTAGACCTTTACATAAATTCACTGGTTTAAAAGCAGTCAGCATCTGTATGGGATATTCGCTGTGATTTAAAAAAAACAAGGGGAATTCATTGTTCAGAAATCATTTATGGCATTTAAAGCCTTCCACTGTTGCATATCAACTGCGTCGTCTTGAATCATTTCCCCACATTTCCAGACACTTGGCATAACCAGTGTTTACCTGTATATGATTGGTTGCCTATTGTTTTGGGGCATTTACGCACATTGCTCCTGTCCTTCCACAGGCAGGACGTCCACGACCAGGCAGAGAGTTCAGGAAGGAAACCAAAGCAAGACTGAAAAAGACCCCCTCTCTTACATTGTTCAACATGATGCTTTTCTTGCACGAAGTGTGATATCAGCAGTTCTGTAGGATAAGGATTTAAAAGGAGGAAGAGAAACAGGTTGAACCAAAGTGGGGAAAGACAGAAGTATCAGCAGGACACTCATCCTTGCAGTCACAGAAACACACCACGTACCTGTTACTGTCAGGCCTGCTGTTAAGCAAGGTTTTATTCTAGGGAGCGGAATAACCTACACAGCATAGGCCGACTTCCTCACAGGATATAGAAATGGAAACAGCCTCAGTGGTAAAATAAAAAAAAAAAACGTTTCGCATGCTGAATGAAATTGGGTTTATAAAGGTAACTGTAAAATAATGTAAAACACATTTGGGCCAGTTGACATTGTTGATTGGAGGAGTCTAATTTGAGATTGGCAAACAGTCACTTAAACCAGTGGTTCTCAAACTTCTTAATGTCAAGAACCCCTAAACTGACACAAATTAGACCACGGACCCCCATTTGATAAGATATTGGCCCAGGGTCCCCCATCTGATAAGATGTTAGACCCTCCCACTCTCCTGGCCTTGTCCTGCAGGAGCCTGGTGTTGGGGTCCTTAGGTCGATTGGGTGCACCCTGGGCCCGGTGCACTAATTGGGAAGACATTCAGAACAGTCTCTGTCCTCACTGATGCACCTTTTGTTCTGTTCATTTGTTTAATGTTTGTGTTGTCTACCGAATGATCTGAAGGTCTTGGAACCCCCTCAAGGACCCTGGGGGTCCATGGAACCCAATTTGAGAACCACTGGTTTTATGAGCATGATGTGAATCCAGCTTTGGCCCAGGTGCACCAACAGGCGCCTGCAAGACAGGGCCAGGAGAGTGTATAGACATAAAAAGACCCAAAAACACCTACAATAATAACAAAATTTAATTTATTTCATTTTCGCACAGCAACAGTTACAAATGAACGCATTTTTCCTTTTCTTTTTTAAATCAATTGTAAAGTCGAATACGAGAACACTAGAAAGGCAACAGGAATGTGAGCGTAGGGAACATTGGTTGTTGGTAGTATGGAAAGTAGGCTACCACTTGTCCTATAATTGGCATGTTGTATCTAATGATCTAACTTGACAGACAAATCGCTCATTTCCCACGTTGACCTGTAGCCTCCCTCCCGCGTTATTGAAACACTGCAGCAGACAAAGGAAACTCATATTATTATTGTGCAGAGTAAGCATGCCTCTCTCTCTGCCACAGCTCTGCCAGCGTCCCAAAAGTAAAGGCGTCTTCTCGTCTCGCCATCTTGGGTGAACATGGTAACTGACGTGGAACTCTCGCGATGATTCGAGGGCGAGGGGAGTGTCAAATTCCAAGAGAGAGGAGAGGAGAGGGAGCCAGAGAGAGGGGCGCAAAGGTGAGTTTGTAAACAATTTATTACCAATTAAATCGACCATATTGATGTAGTTTACACCAAACGATGACAAAGTAGTGTTCCGGGCAGTAGTTTTCAATGGTTTTACCATTAAAATGGTACGTCCAACCCAATTGTCAAAACTGTTGTGGTAACGTTAGCTAACTCGCACTGACTCGTTTGCACTGAAGTGTCACAGCCCTGCTAACTTAACTGCTAGCTTTTTTGCTATTTTTCTGCTCGTGTCTGACTTGTGTACGAGTTCTTATTAAACACGCACAGTCAATCTCAATGGTCATTAAACGGATGTTTGTTTGGTTGTCATCGCTGAAACGAATAGTCGTTGGCGCGCGCTTAACAGTGTCACTTGAATGTGTTTTCCCCTCATAGCGGCCTGTTGTTAACGTTAGCTTAGACCAGCTAGCCAATGTAGCCATCAGTTTCATGGACACAAAAGTTGATTTTGGTTTTTTAACCAATTGGATTCTACTAGCCGCTGTTATTGACAGCGTCCAGAGCTATGCATGAATTACATGCTGTTGATTGACATGCTTATAACCAATTACCGAAAGGAATAGGCGGTCTTGTACGGGAAAAGGCAGGGCTAAGTTTGCTCGTGCGCAGCCAGAAGGTAATGGAGGCTAAAAGACAAACTTTTCAAGCCAGCTAACGTTAGCTGGAAGAAACTGACTTTGGCATTTTGAGTTTAAGTTTAACGTTGACATCTTCTACATTTCTTACTGCGTGGAATTTACTTGCAAATCTGTTGTTTGGCGATGGGCTATGCCGCCGTGATGATACTTTTCGGTCTGCAAGAAGTCTTCAAAAGTGTTAATTTAGTAGTCAAGTAATAATGATATCCATAGTATTGCAACTTGAGCTCTTGAACACTCCAACGATCCGCATCCCCATGCATGTCAACACCTTCATTAGGAATGTAGGTCATGTTTTTGGCAACGTTGTACAGTAGCTCATTCCATCACATAGACCAGTTTACACCAGAGAAAACTGCAGCTTGTTTTGTCAAAACCAAATATCTTCATGTGTTTAATAATCATACAAAATTGAAATGAGATGTTATTGAACTGTTTTGTATTTTCGCTGGATTGGGTGTAACATTTGCATACTCACATTGTCTGAGCATGAGTTCCATTTTCCAGGGTTATATGTTGAGCGTAGACACACCTTTAGATCAGTGGTCCTCACCTTTTTCACGTCAAGGACGAAGGGCCCCTAAACTGACACAAATTAGACCACAACCTCCATTTAATAAGATTGGGTCCCAGCGTTCCCCATCTGATTTTTGCTTTTAGAGGGTTTATTACAGAAAGTGTATGAAACCCATAACCAAACTAGTCTGTCATTATGTTACTTATAATATTATGGATGGAATTAAGTTATTATAGTGAAAATAAGTTTTTCTCCTTTTTGCTGGGGACCCCCTGGAACCACCTCAAGGACCCCTGTGGGTCCACTTTGAGAACCACTGCTTTATATATTTGGACCTGTATGATCTGAGATTTCATTGAGCCTATCCCTGTTATTACTGGTTTGATATTACAATATTGTACTGAACACACAATATAGCACTGAGTGTGAATGCTTAAGCTAAGCTGTTGTCAGTAGTACCAGAGGCTATGGAGACTCTCCGTTGGTTGAGAACCTAAGGATCGAGTGACACAGTCTGTTTTGTGTTTTCTTAAATTGTAGTTATGGCATATAAAACCCCATGGCAGTTGCCTTCACAAATTACTGCTCCATGAATTGATGTGCAGACAGAGTGTTTCTAGTTTCATTTTAGAAAAAGTGTGCTGGAGCTGTCCTGTATTGTCCTGCATTGTCTGTTGGCTGTCCATGGGACTTAGTGTTTAGACCTCGCTCGTTATGCAGACGTGGATATAGGGTTTCATTTGTTCCATTTACCAAATCTCAGGTTCACTGTGGTGGTTACATAAATACATATTGGCTGTTGCACACACACACACACACACCCAGCTGCAGCCTAGATCCCCTGTCTCAAACGTTCACAGCCCACATGTATCAGTACCTCACCTGTGATCCAGCAGATACCCTTGATCCTTCACTGGACCAATCACTGACCCCCCTTTTCCCCCCTCTCTCTCTCTTTATTTTGCTCTTACTTTCTTCCCCGCTCGCTCTCTCCCTCCCCCCTCCCTTCCTCCTCTTTTGTGGGGTCTCCCCCTACCCTCTGGGCAATTCAAGCCTCAGATTCCAGAGTCGCGGCTGCAGCGCGATGCTATTAATACAGTTTGTTTAGTCAGTTTCCTAGCAGGCTGCATCAAACACTGGATGGCTGTGGCTGATTATAGCCGGGACCCGTTCCCCTACACCTGCTGAGTCGGAGAAATCCAAGTGAACAGAGTGGGGGACTCTCTGCCGGCAGCTCAACGAGCGCGACAGGAATTAGGCCACTTTGATGGGTTCCATGTCACCTTGGATGAATGGAGGCGAAAATAGGTTGACTTGATATCCAATCTGTAATGGATCTCAGAGATGTGCATTCAGGACTAATGCAGCTTGCAAACTGATTTATTGTCTCAGTCTCACACTTATACGGGTAGTGAAGTTGACCTGTATAAACGCAGAGCGTAGTCATTTGAGATGGTGCAGTAAAACCATTACAGTGTTTAGAGTCCACTCAGTTATTCCCAGGATTTATCCTTTAACGTGAGAATCCTGACTCAAATTAGTGCATAAATTGGATCATATATATTCCTGTTTTGATATTGATCTAGCAGTTGCAAATAGTTCAGCAAGTTTTTTTTATGTTTGTTTATTTTATCATGCAACAACAAAATAAATACAAGCAAAGTGAGGAAATCCGTCAATTAAGCAAAAAAAAAGAAACCACGGCAACGAAAACGTACAGTAAATTCTTGACAAACAACTTTTTTAAATATGTATTTTTAAGATAGATTGTCTTACTTTCAAGGCCCAGCAGTAGATTGCAAGGTGAAGAACTTAACACATCTGTTTTAATCAGGTTTAAGATACTGTATTGGTCGGGGCAGCTATGAAAACAAAATGGTATTATTTTCCAGTCCTGTCATCTGGAATTTATGGTGGACTTCCCCACAAAATCAAAATTCCACATTTCATGCCAGTGCCAGCCGGG
>NC_139637.1:2273267-2313267 GCF_964638095.1 Poromitra crassiceps | reverse complement strand
GGAAGTATCACCAGGGAAACTTGGTCTCGCCGCCTCTCTCTCTGTGTGTGTTTTCCTCCTTTGCCAGGGTTATTTTTAAATAGCATTCTGCTTCCTGCGCCGACTAAAAGACTTAGGAGCCACAGCATCCCCGCTTTGTGTCGGTCCTCCTCAGGATTCTGCCAATTCACAAAATCAAGAAACCAGAAACCACAATGTTCTCCTCTTCTCCCTTCCCACAGTTACATTGCAAGCTCTTCGCAAAAATGGGGGATGACCGACCTTTTGTATGCGGTGCTCCTGGCTGTGGACAGGTAAGCTCTCTCCTCCCTTGTCTTGGGTTTCAGGTGTGTGTGTGTGTGGTGGTGGGGGGGGGGTTGCTATTGTGTGTGTAGCTGCTCTCCGGAAGTTGACTGGAATTACTCAGTCATTATTTTTCAACGTGTGTTTTTCCTCTAAAATGAAAGTAAACTGAGAGCGAAGATAAAAAAAACAAAAACTGGCAGTGTTGTAAGTCTTTGAAAAGCCACTTCATTTCGGGTTGAATATAGCTTGATATGCGATGAGGGCTAGGGTTGTTAGCCCCGAAGAGACGACTGGCGTCTGCCAACTCTTCCCTCTCCTTTGCCAGCACAGGCTAACCGCTGGCGATCATCACACCAGATAGCACTCTAAAGCTAACACAGCGTCTTGGGGGAAACAATACTGTCTCCTTTAGCAGTGAGTCACTGGCAGCTTCCAGTGAGTAATCAGAGCACAGTTATTGTTTCAACCTGTCACTGTTGACTGCGCGGCCGCCTGCAGACACACGTTTGAGCCACACGAGTGACTCAGCCCAGCAGTGCCAATCCAATAGTGCCTCACACATGCCAGTAACTTGTGTGTCGGTGCCCGGGAGGAAAAGCTCACAACACAACAATGTGTTTCCAAGACTCACGATTATAACGACAACAACACACACCATCTGATATTGTGTTCAATGAGCTGTCTGACACACTGTGGCTGCCATGTCCTCACATTCACTGATGAATTATGACTTCTTTGCTGAGTTATAGAGGCGGATGAAAGTGAGCCGAAGTATTTTGTGTGGTTGGGAAAAGGTGTGATTCACAAGCTCGCTTCCAACCTCTCTGATCAAAAGTGATCTGTCGTACAAGACGTGGGTTTGGCATTTGAACAGCGGGCATGTAAAGCAGTTCAACAACATGCATCTGTCCAATGAATAAATTATGATCCGTTTCCTCGTTTCCTCTCAGAACTTTATGGACACCTGGGGGGCGGTGTAGGAAATAAAAAAATATATATTTTGGTGGCAACTTTTGCCCCCACTGTCTAAAAGTAAAAATTGTGGTCATTTATAAAATTTTGGGGGCACTTTAAACCCGTTTAATTAGTGCATAAAGTTGCTAAAACGTAGTGTGAACAACAACGCTGTTTGTGTTGAGTGTGTTCTTCGTCGTGGCAACCAGCTTGCAGGTGCTGATTGTGTGTTCGAGATGGAAATTAAATTATTTGAATGACAATACAACTATCAAAATCTTGGGGGCAATGTTTTGCCCCTGGAGGATGGTTTTTAGGGGCATTCTGAGATTTCTTGGGGGCATTTCTGCCCTTATTGCCCCTGCCTGGGGGGCCCCCGTCCCTGAGAGCAGTAACATCTTGACTCTCCTATGACTTGTTTCTGTGATGTAATAAATCCTCTGCATATTTCATCTGTTCATCTGTCACATCATTATTAATTTAGAGGAAGGGAAACACAATGGATGCCTGCTTGTCATGTTGTCGAGGCATCAAGTCATCATGGCTGATGACAGTGTTGGTTCAACACTGAAGGCTGTGACACTCTGGCACCCTGGTCTGCTCTGGCTGACGTGTCAAACTGCTGTTGTGCGATCACAGTAGAGTGTGATAGGACTAGCTGTTGGATAGTGTTATGATGATGAGGCCATCCATGAAGTTAGCATCGCGCTGGGTTCCCTCGTCTCAAAGTCAATGTGTTTGTTTTATGTGTTTTTGTTTAGATGCCTGAAATAGTACATCTGTATCGTCGTGTATATATTTAGCTAATATTGCCAACTCTGATAACTGTTTGCCAATTTTGTACTTGTACCTGTGTCACTTTGCCTTGCTAACCTTGTACTCTGCCACACTTGGCTGTAAAATACTCTTGTATATGTGTTATGTTTTTTAGGCGTATTTATTGTGTTATTGTGTTGTCTATACCTCATGTAACGTGTGCACCACCTTCTACACCAAGACAATTGCAACAAACATACTATGGCCGAATAAAATAATTCTGATTCTGAAGGTCTGTGGTTAACACAAGTTTGACCACAATTTGATACTTGAAAGTTTGTGTTCAGCAAGGCAATCTTCTCACAAATGAACACCACTTTTTATATACCGGTATATATATATATATATATATATATATATATATATATATATATATATATATATATATATATATATATATATATATATATATATATATATATATAAAGCTTAATTGCTATTGCCAGGAATTGCGATCACCAGGAAACACGTAAAAAAAAAATCATTTTGTTTTTGTTAATTTGTGAAGATGGTCGATTATCTCGCTGAACAAAACGTCACTGGGGGGGACAACTAGAGATGCTGCGATCCGATCATGTGAGTGGATATCGGCGCGATATCAGCCAGAAAACTCGGATCGGATTCCAGCGAAAATGACCGATCCAAGGCTCCGATATAAGCACTCCATTCCATGACTCTGCTCCAGGATTTCTATCCAGCATGCAGCAGCAGCAGCAGCAGCACACAGAGGCCGTGTTGAGCCTAGGATGGCCAGGGCCAAAACGTTGTCTTGCTTCAACATACATCGCATCGCATAAACCATTTCCACCCGCAGGTTTGAGGAGTAGCTAACATAAACGTCAGATAAATACTCTCTATAGGCTAACATTACCCACTGAGGCAGCTAACATGGCTAATTAGCTAGCTAACACCAGCTATCTTTCTCCTCTAACTAACGTTAACTACACGTTAGTTGACTGAGCGAACGGCGCTGTACAGCAGGTCGTTATCAAAACGTATTGCACTGAAGAGAAGTATCATTAGAAAATGACAAAAGACTCCTCCAATCTGGCAGTGGAAATGTATGCACAAACTTTGTGTGTAACTTTGCGAGACTCAACCGAATGACTGAGTCTCGCGTTGAGCCTAGGATGGCCAGGGCTTAGATCTGCGTGAGCACGACCCGTCGTAATTTGTCCAATTCAAGGTACATTAAAACGTTGTCTTGCTTCAACATACATTGCATCGCATAAACCATTTCCACCCGCAGGTTTGAGGAGTAGCTAACATAAACGTCAGATAAATACTCTCTATAGGCTAACGTTACCCACTGAGGCAGCTAACATGGCTAATTAGCTAGCTAACACCAGCTATATTCTCCTCTAACGTTAACGACACATAGTTGACTGAGCGAACGTCGCTGTACAGCAGGTCGTTATCAAAACGTATTGCACTGAAGAGAAGTAACATTAGAAAATGACAAAAGACTCCTCCAATCTGGCAGTGGAAATGTATGCACAAACTTTGTGTAAACAGGGACAGGGCTGTGTGTGTGTGTGAGAGAGAGAGACAGGGACAGGGCTGTGTGTGTATGTGTCCTGTGTGAGACAGAGTGGGGGTGTATGTGTGAGGAAACAATAATTATTTGTGTCCAGTGTTCACCCATTACAAAAGAAGTGTGTATTTGATTGTTATGTTTTAGTTTTACATCAAATTAATTAGATGAACTAATCGTTTACATACTATATTACCAAAGCACACACATACATACCTAACCCTAAAAATGTTTGTTGCCTGCTAGCTATCAGACAGCATAGAGATGCTTAAATATGTGCTGTATTGGTATCGGATCGAAATCGGTATCGAATCGGGTATCGAAATTTGATCGGAATCGGATCGGTTTTGAGGCTAAAATATCGGGATCGGAATTGAAAAATCTCGATCGCAGCATCTCTAGGGACAACCCATGCTAAGGCATTTCTGTCTTTTAAAACTCATTCCTGTGGCGCTGCATTCACAGACGCGTTATATTTGTACCACTCTGGGGTTGTTGTTGGTATTTATTGGTGCATATTAAGAAGATAGGGAGGGAAGATCCTTTTATATGAGCGCGCGAGGGTCTGTTTCCCTGCTCTGCCCTTTAAACACGCCACAGTTGTCTACCAGGAAACTTTGAATCATGCCCGTTATAGAACACAGATGATTGGACTCCTGGCTTTGGCCACGATTTTCCCTTTAGCAAGTTAACAACAACAACGGCCCCCCCTCATTCTAAGCTGCACAATATTGACTGTGTGGGGAGGGAGGGGTAATCCTAGCTGCCAACCAGGGCCAGTATCTCATACACAGGGAGATTAGTTGGAGATAGTTTCCTAGTTTCCTCCCCGGGCCTGGCTGCCTCCCCGGGCCCCGCCTCCTCCTCCCCGGGCCCCGCCTCCTCCTCCCCGGGCCTGGGCCGCCTGGTTCATAGGAATGAGACGAGTGAGACATGTCGTTGTATTGGTGATGCTGCCTGGCCCTGGTGGTGGTGGTGGGGGGGCTAAAAATACCCCCCCTGACACTTGACTGTGTTTCCACTTCGCTCGCTCTCTCTCTCTCTCTCGCGTCACGACTGAACTCGCAGCTGCGGCGACGACGCGGCGCCCGAAATAGGCCCGTAAGTGACGGTGAATAGGCTGGTGCCCAGAGCCGTGATTACTCTTCCTCCTCCTCCTCATCCTCCTCCTCCTCCATCTCTGACTGATTCACCTCAGCACTTCTCCAAAGAAGAGGTGTCATGATGTCTGAGAGGATGACTGAGTGTCGGAGGAGCGCTTCAATAAAGTCTGAGACCTACTGCAGCTTCCACTAAGGATGACGGAGAGGAAGGAACGATGCAGAGGCTGATGTAGAGATTTATTGAGAAAGTTTACAGCAGCAAACTTCAGAATAGCAGGGCCCCACTTTGAAATCTGAAAATATTTCCCGGGGCCCACCCAACCCTTGAATCACAACTCTGATCAGCACACGAGACTAAAGCTGTGTTCACGTCCGACATATTTATTTTTCTCCCTGTCGCTCGATTCAACTCTTTGGAATCGCTCTGTCGCTGTGTTTAAATCGCTCCGCAAACCGTGAGCGCACTCCGCCCCCGGGCCGAGGTGTTCATACTCAGAGCTCGGAGAGAGGGAGAGACTATTTTGTGCACAATTGGCAGCACCTGTGTCGTCCTGATCGATGTGGGCGGGGTGCAGCGAGCTAACGAGAGAGATCTTCACTGTCAAGAAACAAGCAGCACACAGCTCTAACGTTAGACAGGATGAAAACACAAACAACACAACTGTGTTTTCCCCCGATGCAAGAATGAATAAATACTCCGGGGTTACGGCAGCCAATCAGCGTTAAGCAGCAAGCGACTGTTGGCAGCGAAATTTCGCTCGAGTTGGGATACTTCATCTCGTGGCGACGAGCGAATTTTCGCCCTATCGCTCTGTCTCTGTCGCTCAGACGCCCAGCGATTTTTCTCCCGGGCGAATATACGCTCAATTGCTCGTTTGCATTGACTTTGTATGTAAACTCAATGACAGCGAAAAACTTTAATAGGTCGGTGTGAACGCACCTTAAGAAGATGTATTTCACTATATGTTTTTATTTCATTAACGGAGCATGTGAACATGGGCATACGGCAAATTAAAAATCCATTAATTAATAATACAAACAAATTTAAAGTGGGATTTGACAGGTGATGCACTGCAAATGTCTTTGCTTTTAGCGTGATTGAATTCAAATGAGCCTGGCATGGTTTGAAAGCTGGCAGGCTCTGGGGTACATCACCCAAAGCACATTAGTAATGTTGCTGTTACAATGTTACAATGCATTACTGTAGCTCAAATGCTAACCGTTTCATGTATGTGGAGGGAGTATGCTGCTAACGCCATTAGCGCCAAGTTCCAGGATCTATAGTGAAATATAAAAACACTGATTTGGGTGGTCTAACCTAGTTTGTTAGTGTATTATTCAACCTTTCTAGTCAAAAAATGTCCGCCTATTTATTTATTTATTTATTTATTAATCTATTTATTTATTTATTTATTTACTTATTTATTTACTTATTTATTTATTTGGGAATCAAGGGTTTACAACATCCATTTGTGTGACACTAACTTGTTTGACATGAAAGTTCTCTGCTCTGTGTAAAAAAAAAAAAAAGCCGACACTTGCAAATAGTTTGACGTGTCAGCTCATTTCCATTCAATACTTTTCTGAGTCAGTATTCACCATTGACAGTTAGCACTCACACATTTCTCCTTCCCCATGTTCTGAAGATCAGTTGACATTAGGGGTGTCACGATACACTCAGTTCACGATACGATACGTATCACGATACTGGGTTCACGATAACGATACGATACGATACAAATTTAACAATATTTTTTTAAACTTGAATAATGACAATATATGACTGGAAAAGTAGTATTTTATTTGAAATGCACAAATACAAAACATGCTGTTGTGGGAAATTGTTATTACAATAACAACTAGAAAAAACATGAGATTGGAGATAAGGCTTATCTTGAAATAGAATGAGTTACACCGTCACTTAGATTTACTTTGAACTAAAAGGTTTCTCAGCAGTATAAATTCTCATTATGCATCTTCAGTTTTTCTTCAAACTCAAACAACAAGACTTTTCTTAGTCTATTTTTTATGCATCTTCAGTTTTTCCTGTCAAGTAAACAGTTTTGCCAGAAACTCAATTGAATGGTTTCTCTCCTGTATAACTTCTCATGTGTCTCTTCAGAGACTTGTTCAACTGAACTACTTTCCACACATTGAACTTCAACAAACAAAGACGTTTCTTAGTCTATTTTTTTTTTTTTTTTTTTGGCGATATGAGATTTCATCTCAACGATACATATCGTGACGTTTTACTATCGCAAAATTTCGTGGGACGATATATTGTGACACCCCTAGTTGACATTGACAGTTAGCACTCACACATTTCTCCTTCCCCATGTTCTGAAGATCAGTTGAGTCTTCTTCAGCCATGCTTGCTCTTCTCCAGTCAAGTCTAGCATGTGCTGCCCGAGACATTTGAGGCCATGTCCTCCGGCTACAATGGGCCCATGCAGGGCTTCTGAGACAGAGTATTAAGTATTCTGCACCTGCAGAGGCACTTTTCTTTGTGGCGTGTCTCATAATGGTACTAGTATAACTGTACATGCGTTAGTAGCCTACAACTCCCAGAGATTGTTTGTCTACGATTAGGCCTGCGTGCAACACGATATTTGGGTGAAGGTGCGACCTGTCTTCAGTTCACTAGGACAAGAAGATGATTACCTCCAGGCCAATGTGTATAATGTACTCCTCTTTCCTTTCTTCTTCTTCTTCTTCGTCTGTTTCTCTCTTCTTCACGTGCTCCAGAGGTTTACCAACGAGGACCACTTGGCCGTACACAAGCACAAGCATGAGATGACGCTCAAATTCGGACCGCCCCGGACCGACTCTGTCATTATTGCAGGTACTGTTCCTACAGGTACTGTTCCTACAGGTACTGTTCCTCCAGGTACTGTTCCTACAGGTACTGTTCCTCCAGGTACTGTTCCTCCAGGTACTGTTCCTACAGGTACTGTTCCTCCAGGTACTGTTCCTACAGGTACTGTTCCTCCAGGTACTGTTCCTACAGGTACTGTTCCTACAGGTACTGTTCCTCCAGGTACTGTTCCTACAGGTACTGTTCCTACAGGTACTGTTCCTCCAGGTACTGTTCCTCCAGGTACTGTTCCTACAGGTACTGTTCCTACAGGTACTGTTCCTCCAGGTACTGTTCCTACAGGTACTGTTCCTCCAGGTACTGTTCCTCCAGGTACTGTTCCTACAGGTACTGTTCCTACAGGTACTGTTCCTACAGGTACTGTTCCTCCAGGTACTGTTCCTCCAGGTACTGTTCCTACAGGTACTGTTCCTACAGGTACTGTTCCTCCAGGTACTGTTCCTACAGGTACTGTTCCTACAGGTACTGTTCCTCCAGGTACTGTTCCTCCAGGTACTGTTCCTACAGGTACTGTTCCTACAGGTTCTGTTCCTACAGGTACTGTTCCTACAGGTACTGTTCCTCCAGGTACTGTTCCTACAGGTACTGTTCCTCCAGGTACTGTTCCTACAGGTACTGTTCCTCCAGGTACTGTTCCTCCAGGTACTGTTCCTACAGGTACTGTTCCTACAGGTACTGTTCCTACAGGTTCTGTTCCTACAGGTACTGTTCCTACAGGTACTGTTCCTACAGGTACTGTTCCTACAGGTTCTGTTCCTACAGGTTCTGTTCCTACAGGTTCTGTTCCTACAGGTACTGTTCCTACAGGTACTGTTCCTACAGGTTCTGTTCCTACAGGTACTGAAACATGTTCAGCTTTACCTCTTTGCCACAGGGCCTTTCTTTCCCAGCATTCAACTCAACTGCAGTGATGCTCAACCTGCGGCCTGGGGGGGGCGGGGCCAGATGCGGCTAATGTTAAATCAAGTTTGTCTAAGCTCCAGCTAAATTGTCAAATATGGCCGCCTGCCCGCCGCTGATGCCTCGTCAGACATACTGCAGCACCGCCCACTTACAGTATATGTACTTAACTAACTTAACCTAACTAACTAACTACCCTGTCTGCACACAATTGTGAGACTAAACTCCAGCTGGCACCCTAAAAACCTACAATCCGCTACAGAAAAATTGATATTAATATTGGTTTATTAACTGGCCTGCTGTCATTTTTTGCAAAATGGCCGCCGGGCAAAGCAAGTTGAGTATCCCTGAAAAGGCCTGTTTAGTTTAGCCAAACTCAATGCAATACAACGCTACAATGTTGTGAAGAAAAGCATCTCAAACACATTTATGCCCGAACGACTCTGAGATATTTCTAGATTAAATTCTAAGTGTTGACCAAGTGTGGAAGCGTTTTCTTTGAACTTTTCTTTCTCCATTCTCTTTTGATCAGACCAGACACCGACTCCCACTCGCTTCTTAAAGAACTGCGAGGAGGTTGGCCTGTTCAACGAGCTGGCCAGCGAGTTTGAGCACGAGTTCCGCAAGGCACAGGAGGACGACGACAAGAGATCCAAGAACCCCGTAAGAAGAGGGATAGGGGTGATGTATTTCCCTGTGTGTTCATCTCTCTCTTTTGTCTGCATGTTGATTTTTTACCAAAGTCCTGCTATGAAATGAAAAAAATATTTGTAACTCAAGCGATAATATGATATATGATATATGTATGCAAGTTACTCCAAATGTTGTGTCGTGTAAGCCAAGAACAATTCACTAAAGTTATGCCTTGTACAAATTCCCGCTCACAGCGGCCAGAAATACATTTCTCCCTTTCGTTTCTGTTCTAAGTAAGTCTCGTTGAACCTGCACTTGGGGCCTGGGGGCTGGTTTCTTAAGTGCAGTGTAAACAAAGGTCTATTAGTTCATCTGTACCATAGGCTAACAGTAAAAAGAACACACACACACACACACACACACACACACACACACAGCAATCTCAGTAACTGGCAGCATACACTATGTGACTACAGCTATATTTCATCACTGCTTCTTTGTATTGTTGTTGTTTATTTATAGCCCCCCTCCTCTTATAGTGTGTAGTAAGTTGATGCTGTCGGCCATTTGATTCAATAGCTCCTTTCATTGTTCAGCATGCATGACGACTGCTACTTTCCTTATTTAACATTAAGCTCTACAAGAATATTCTTATCTGTGACACCTTGAGGCAAACTCAGGGTTCTCCGCTGTTCG
Source organism: Poromitra crassiceps (assembly GCF_964638095.1). Taxonomy (NCBI): domain Eukaryota; kingdom Metazoa; phylum Chordata; class Actinopteri; order Beryciformes; family Melamphaidae; genus Poromitra; species Poromitra crassiceps. The sequence goes on along the minus strand of NC_139637.1, from coordinate 2,303,471 downwards.
CCGTGCAGCGGGGGGGTGGGGGTGGGGGGGTGGGTTGCTGGGGGGCTGTGCACCGAGTGTGGAGCTCCGCTGGGGGTCTGGCTGCACCGAGCACCGCGCTCCTGTCAACAAATTCAAACTCCGCCCTCCGCAAACACCGCAGTCAGTTCCAAGGCTGATTGGCTGATGGTTTCTATGTCAGTCGGCTACTGGGGGAATGAATTTGAATTTGACCGTGCTGTTAGCTGTTAGCTGTTAGCTGTTAGAATGAAACGTGCTGTTAGCGCGTTTACCTTGAAACGCTGTGTCCCTCTGCAGAGTAGACAGAGCGATCTGGCCGTGAACAGCGGACACACCGCAGTCACCATCAATTTGCTTTATGAAGTGTTGATTCTTCTCCCCTGCATTAACAACATGCCAACCTTCTCTCTCTGTCTCTCTCTCTCTCCCTCTCTCTGTCTCTGTCTCTCTCTCTCCCTCTCTCTGTCTCTCTCTGTCTCTGTCTCTCTCCCTCTCTCTGTCTGTCTCTCTCTCTTTGTCTCTCCCAGCTCCCGGCTCCCAACTCGGTGGCTCTGGACATGAGCGTGCAGGCGGCGTCAGACCTGAGGGTGAAGAAGGAGGAGCCTGTCGAGGTGGACTCTTCACCGCCAGAGAGCCCCGACTCCATGTACAGCACGTCGGACAGCAACGGAGAGTCCTACAGTGGGTCCCTGGTGAGAGGAAGGGTAAGAGACAGTAGGTCCCTGGTGAGAGGAAGGGTAAGAGACAGTGGGTCCCTGCTGAGAGGAAGGGTAAGAGACAGTAGGTCCCTGGTGAGAGGAAGGGTAAGAGACAGTAGGTCCCTGGTGAGAGGAAGGGTAAGAGACAGTAGGTCCCTGGTGAGAGGAAGGGTAAGAGACAGTAGGTCCCTGGTGAGAGGAAGGGTAAGAGACAGTGGGTCCCTGGTGAGAGGAAGGGTAAGAGACAGTAGGTCCCTGGTGAGAGGAAGGGTAAGAGACAGTAGGTCCCTGGTGAGAGGAAGGGTAAGAGACAGTAGGTCCCTGGTGAGAGGAAGGGTAAGAGACAGTAGGTCCCTGGTGAGAGGAAGGGTAAGAGACAGTGGGTCCCTGGTGAGAGGAAGGGTAAGAGACAGTGGGTCCCTGGTGAGAGGAAGGGTAAGAGACAGTAGGTCCCTGCTGAGAGGAAGGGTAAGAGACAGTGGGTCCCTGGTGAGAGGAAGGGTAAGAGACAGTAGGTCCCTGGTGAGAGGAAGGGTAAGAGACAGTAGGTCCCTGGTGAGAGGAAGGGTAAGAGACAGTAGGTCCCTGGTGAGAGGAAGGGTAAGAGACAGTGGGTCCCTGGTGAGAGGAAGGGTAAGAGACAGTAGGTCCCTGGTGAGAGGAAGGGTAAGAGACAGTAGGTCCCTGGTGAGAGGAAGGGTAAGAGACAGTGGGTCCCTGGTGAGAGGAAGGGTAAGAGACAGTAGGTCCCTGGTGAGAGGAAGGGTAAGAGACAGTAGGTCCCTGGTGAGAGGAAGGGTAAGAGACAGTAGGTCCCTGGTGAGAGGAAGGGTAAGAGACAATGGGTCCCTGGTGAGAGGAAGGGTAAGAGACAGTAGGTCCCTGGTGAGAGGAAGGGTAAGAGACAGTAGGTCCCTGGTGAGAGGAAGGGTAAGAGACAGTAGGTCCCTGGTGAGAGGAAGGGTAAGAGACAGTAGGTCCCTGGTGAGAGGAAGGGTAAGAGACAGTAGGTCCCTGGTGAGAGGAAGGGTAAGAGACAATGGGTCCCTGGTGAGAGGAAGGGTAAGAGACAGTAGGTCCCTGGTGAGAGGAAGGGTAAGAGACAGTAGGTCCCTGGTGAGAGGAAGGGTAAGAGACAGTAGGTCCCTGGTGAGAGGAAGGGTAAGAGACAGTAGGTCCCTGGTGAGAGGAAGGGTAAGAGACAGTGGAGTGACAGAAGGGGGGGGGGTGGATTTAGTTGAATGGAGGAGAAGAGGATGGACACTAAGGCCATGTTCAGACTAGGAGGCCAAATCTGATTTGTGAACTTTAGTGACCTATTAATGACTTTATCCAGATTGGTTTTATGAGTCTGGATGCTCCAATTCTGATTTGTGTCACTTGTCCCAAACCACATATGGAGGTAGTTTCCAATCTGCTTTCGACTGATGTGACTTCAGTGCAGACGCGCAGATCCATCAAATCTGATTTGAACGTCACTCGCAACTCGTCATCAAATGCTTCTGTGCAGGAAAACCACGTCACCAAAGTACGTATTTACTGACGCCCACGTCGTTACCATAGCAACCCATGCAGATAGGCTGTTTAGGTCTGGACACACAGATCCGACTTGAGAATCAGATTTGTGGCAGTGCGGACACACTCCCAAATCAGATTTGGGAAACCAATCAAGATAATGATGATTAATGACTTTATCAGCAAATCGGATTTGCCCGTAATGTGAACATGGCCTTAAACGATGAGGAAAGGATACAGGCCAGCATGAAGTTTACCATGTGCTTTCTTTTGTGTGGCAGAGGTGTGAACACCTGGGGAGTTAGAAAAACACAATCATCTCTATGATTTGAATACTCTCCACCTGTATTTTAACTGCTCTGCCTAACTGACCACACCCTAATTGCCCTAGGACACGCCCCCCAGGAGTTCGGCCCCCACCCCCACCATCGTGCGCCCGGGTTCCCTCCCACTCCACCTCGGCTACGACGCCCTTCAGCCCACCATGCCCTCGCCCACCTCCGTCATCACACAGACTCCGCCCTCCAATCGCACTCTGGGGTGAGTTCAAGCTCTCTGATATACGACCGTTTCACTGATGGTGGAAAGTTGCTTTCTTCTGACTTTTTTCTAATTGTACAATTTGTCAACTCACACAAAAAATAACTGGGCCTCCTCCTGGTTCCTCCTGGTTCCTCCTGGTTCCTCCTTGCCCCTCTCCTGTGTGTGTGTCCAGCTCACCAACCAGCCACTACCCCATGATGATGCTGCCCAATGGCCAGGCCGTCCCTGTGCTCCCCGGCCCCGCACACATACCCTCTGTCATCAATGTACGTAAGACACACCAACAGCCCAAATATGTCATCTTTCTGTTTGATAGCTTCTGTTGCTAATGTGTGTGTGTGTGTGTGTGTGTGTGTGTGTGTGTGTGTGTGTGTGTGTGTGCGCGCGTGTGTGTGTGTGTGTGTGTGTGTGTGTGTGTGTGTGTGTGTGTGTGTGTGTGTTGTCTCCAGCTGGTCCGGCCCATGTGCATGGTACCCAACATTCCTGGGATCCCTGGTCCTCCTCTGGGAGGCAGCAGCAGTGGCTCCAACTCCCCCTCTGGCTACAGCAACTCCCCCTCTGGCTACAGCATCCACTCAGAGGCCAAGATGGTCAGCACGAGACGAGTTCTCACTCTGAATCTATTTTTGTCTCTGTCTCTGTCTCTATCTGTTCTGTTCTGTTCTTTTTGTCTCCCCTTTCGCCCTCCGGTCTTCCTCTGTCCTGGCTTAGTTTGTTCATCACATGACCGTGGTTTTTTATTACCTCAGACAAAAGATTTTGTTGATTTTAACCCTTACACGCCGTGTTCACACTTAATCCGTAATGCATTTATGTTAGAGAAAAGTCTATGCAGGGATGTATGTATGTATGTATGTATGCAAGGATCCCATGTTTCATCTGTGCTGAGATTAAACTGATCAAGTGTGGCTATTGATTATAATTGCATACACTCAGTATCCACTTTATTAGCCACTCCCCATTTACGCAAATGGCTCGGGGTGGAGGAGAAGGGTCCGACCTGTGCAAACCTGCCCCACTTACTTCAACACCTGGATGTGATTCTAACATGGGGCAGGGGCCAGCTTGCTAGTACAGCTGGGATGCAAATTACTCTCTTCCTATAGAGAGCCCCAGGGAGGACGTATTTTTCTAGGCTGAATGCGGAAGTCCCGAACTTCCTGGTTCTTCACTGTTTCTGTCTATGGGATTTTTGAATGGGTTTTTGCCGCGATGCTTCAAATACGGTCTCTGGGCAACGCAAGATTAATCAAACGCGAACCAGAGTTCCGTTGGATAATCTTCACACATGAGGACCACTTTCATGAGTTTTGAAGCGTAAATGCGAGCCCTAGAAGTAAAATGCTCGAGCTAAGCTAATCCAGAACTACACACTGTCGCATAGGCTTCCCCGTCACGTCAGCACTCAACCTGGACTGTTGTTGGATGTGTGCACTGATTACCCCGGGCTGAACAGGCTGAACCAGGTGAGGGAAAGATAATTTCCGTGTTCGCCCTTTGAAGTGGTAACGTTATTGACGTATATATCCCCATCGACTCAACAGTGTAGTCTCATTTAGCCGTTTGCTAGCTAGCCGTCCTTTTAACGGCACATAAAAGCTTCAAAACTCATAAAAGTGGTCCTCGTGTGTGAAGGTGATATTACTAAACACTGGTTCATGTTTGATTAAGCCAGCGTTGCCCAGAGAGATTATTAGAAGCATCGCGCCAAAAACCCATTCAAAACTCCCATAGGCGAAAACTGTGAAGAACCAGGACTATTAGCATCGATGATTTCCGGACTCGTTCCTGGGGCTCTCTATTCACCTTATGTAGCCCCGCCCACTTGACCCAGTTGTGTTATGACTTCCTGTTCAAAACACCGTCTGTTTGACCTGCTCACTAGTTCTGTATGTACTGTCACAGGAAGTGTCAACACAATAGGAAGTAACTGGCTGCTTACATGTTTGAATGATAATGACAAAACATAGTTTCAAGTGCTCGTCCCACAGTTACCAAAACTATATATCCTGGTTACAGAATCTGAACTGCTGGGTTGTTGTCTTCACCTTTTTCGATGTGTAGATCATGTCCGTTGGCACAGAACATGCTAGACCCAGACTGAAAGATGAACCTGTCAAGACTAAGAGTCCCTGCTGACATTTGTCTTGTATCTTTATTGTTTGTTTATTTATTTATTTATTTATGACTTGTGTTTGTCATGTCGTCGTTCCCCTGTAGCGCCTGAAGGCGGCGCTGTCCCAGCAGAGCCCATCGGGACACCACCACCACAGCATGTTGGGCATGGCCATGGGGGGCAGCCCCATGGTGCCCCAGAGGGCGGAGCAGAGCCAGCTGCTAGTCCAACATCCAGATGCCCCATCGCCTGCACAGCCTCAGGTACCGTACACTGTATCATCTCTACACACTGTATCATCTCTACCATTGACATATATATAATGGACCAACGGAGCTCATTGACTTTGACACAGCAAAATGAAGCTGTGCATTGCCCTGTCTCCCTTATCGCCGTAATGCATTATGGGTAGTCAGCTACTTTGGCTAATGTAGCGGCTAACGCTACTTACTTTACATTGCAGTAAAACGGCACTGAATGACCAAATTGATTTAACTTTTAACCATTTCGAGTAACACTGTTCGAGTAACCCCCAGCGTTGGTTAGTTGTTTATAATGTGACTCTATTTATAACGTTATAACGTACTCCGGTATCTGGGCTGAATCCAATGGTCTGAATACAGAGAAGGCTTAAGGCTTTATTTAACGGTATAGATAACGTTAAATGGTCCGCCATGTTATGGACGTTAGATGTATGGTATCTATATAGTTACGTGTGTCTACTAACATTATTAAAATATCATAAAGTAACGCTATTTTCTGATAATTTGCTCAACTATTACTTGCTACCTGATGCCTTGCGGCACATTGCTGCCTCTACCGGTCGGAAGTATTGCTGTTCTTATTATCCAATGTTTGTCGTCAATTTTCCTCGAAATGGGGCTATCATTTAGAAAACGGAGCGCGTTAGAGCATGAAAAAGACTTGAAATTGTTTTTTCAGACCATAAACTAATTTGGAAAGTGTTTATTTAAGACATAGACCGAGAGATGCCGCCCGCGACAGGGTGCAGAGTGGCCCCCCCCGACCATTTTCTAATCATTTCATGTTAGTTTTCATTGTGAATTAGACTCTAATTCACAATAACGATATTGTACTGGTCCGCTTCCAGGTATGAATGTGTGTATGAATGTGAACAGGGCGCTCCTGAAAAAGAGAGCATTGCTCTCAGTGAGACTCCCCCTGTATAAATAAAGGTAAAAAAAATAAAAAATAAGACTAGTGTGAAATAAAGTTGCACTGAGCTCCAGCTAAATTGTCAAATACCACCGTCTGCTCGCTACCCAGGCACTTACTTAACCTAACTAACTTAACCTAACTAACTATCCGGTGTGCTGCGTGCACAACATTGTCAGACTAAACTCCGGCTGACACCACAAAAACCTACAATCCGCTACAGAAAAATGTATATTGATTGTTTATTAACTGGCCCCTGGCCTCCTATCATTTCACGAAAGTGTCCCCCGGGCAAAGCAAGTTGAGTATCGCTGGTCTAGAGTCTGATACCAGTATTAGTAAAAATTCTGAATATTCAATATATCGACAAACAATGATTTGCTCCTTTGATATTGTTGTTAATGTTAACCAACATGATTCATTATTGTAAGCGATCTCAAAACCTGGACCAGTAGTCTAAACACATATTGGGCTTTTTGTTTTTGAGTTGTCCTTTGCTCTCAAAGGTCTGCTATACAGTAAATGTGGAAATCTTAAAAATAGTCATAGTACTTGAGGGAACATCTTTTTCATATCGTACATATCAACCGTATCATCCTGTTTTAGTGACAGAAGATGATGTGCTGCAGTGAGATGACGACGATGTACTCTGACTAAAACAATGGCACTATGACTCAAACTTCCCCTTTCTTCCTCTCGCTCTCTTCCCCTCCCCCTGTTCGTCTGCCTCGCTCTCTCGCCTCGTTCTCCCTGCAGGTATCTCCGGCCCAGCCGACGGGTGGGCGTCGGCGGAGGACAGCCGAGGACGACCCGGACGAGCGTAGGCAGCGCTTCCTGGAGAGGAACCGGGCGGCGGCCTCGCGCTGCAGACAGAAACGCAAACTCTGGGTCAACTCCCTCGAGAAGAAGGCAGAGGAGCTCAACTCCATGAACGTCTCGCTGTCGGTGAGTGTCTGGCTTGAGCGAGTGGGCGTATACCGTTAGGTGCGTGGAGGCGGGGCTTGTCTGTCATCTGTAAGTGTATTCTAGACAGGGAAGTGATGCCGGGGGAATTTGATCAATTCTCGAGCAATTTCAGGGAACTAGTCCATTTGTGGCTCGAGGGATCCCATCACAAAATGCTCTCTAGTTGGTGTCTAAGGCCATGTTCACATTACAGCTGCTAAAGCCATTCATCATCATTCTCTTGATTGGGTTCCCAAATCTGATTTGGGAGTGTGTCCGCACTGCCACAAATCTGATTTGGGCAAGTGTTCAAGTCAAGTGTTCAATCTGTGTGTCCAGATACAATGAGCCAACATACAATGTTTCTGGCAGTTTGCATGTCTGCTCTCTGCTCTTCAAGACTCATAAAACCAATCTGGATAGAATCATTAAATTTGTCATTAAAGTCCACAAATTGGATTTGGCCTCCTAGTCTGAACATGGCCTATGTGTCTCATGTTTAACCCGGAGGTCACCAGAGGTCACCAGGTGCTTGGACCCATCATTGGCACCTGCGGCTATATTTTCTCCGCTTCGTCCACTTGTCCACAGCTGGAAACCACACCCCTTTAGAGCTTTTCTGAGTTTGAAAAACAACATTAACAAAGCTGGAGGAAATTAAAAATGTTTAGCTCATGGAAGCTAACTGACTTGACAATATAATGAATTTTTGAGAAGTGTTGATCCTCCATGTTTTCTCTCTCTCTCTCCTGTCAGAATGAGGTGTCTCTCTTGCGAAACGAGGTAGCTCATTTGAAGCAGCTGCTGCTGGCCCACAAAGACTGTCCTGTGACCACCCTGCAGAAGAAGACTGCCTACCTAGGTGAGTCTGTGACCAGCCTGCAGAAGAGGACCGCCTACCTAGGTGAGCCTTGCATAACCGTACGCCGTTTCTCCCTTATATATTTGACTTTCTCACTCATGAAATCCACTCTGGGTGTAATTGAAGGTGACTCTGAGCTGGCCTGAGCGTAACTCATCACTCTGTGTTGTTTCTGTGCAGCAGCAGAGGAGAGCATGAGGGAGCCCTCAGAGCCCACGGGCTCCCCCGCCCCGGTCATCCAGCACAGCTCCCTGGCCCACAGCCCCTTGGCGGGGCACAACGGCCTGAGCGCGCGGGCGGCGGCCGAAGCCATGGCCATGTCTGTGCTGGCGGGGATGGGCCAGCAGAGGGCCGAGAGCGCCTCCTCTCACGTCATCATGGCTGCACAGTCCCACCCTGCTGCCAGATGATGAGAGATGCCACCCGATGCGGCCTGGACGGACTTGGCTCACACTCGTCACCGAGGAGCAGAGGACCTCACACTCGTCACCGAGGAGCAGAGGACTTCCTGAAAAAGTCCCAACCACTTTGCTCCCCCTCTTCCCAGTGCTCCTCTCTCCCCTCTCCTCTCCTCTCCTCTCTGCCCCTCCAGTGGAGCCATCTCGCTGTTGGCCTGGAGCTCAGCAGCAGCAGCAGCAGCATTCTGGGAATGGACTGAGACTATTGAGAGAGCTTCCTGTTCACTTTGCCATAGACTACAGGGGCTGGACTCCAAACCTCCCTCTTTGTTTCCCCACCACCACCACCACCTCCTCCTCGCTCATCTCTCATCACCCTTCAGTCAAAATGACTCTTCTTCACTGGACTCTAGGACTGCATCGCTCCAAGTGTACCGCCCAAAAACCAACTCCCCCCATGTGGACAAACGCCACCATACACCTGCACGGTTTCAAACACACCGCCATAAACATTCTTCAGTCAATTAAGATACCAAACACAACACAGCCATAACCATTCTCAAATCAATTAAGATACCAAACTCAGCACAGCCATAACCATTCTCAAATCAATTAAGATACTAAACACAACACAGCCATAACCATTCTCAAATCAATTAAGATACCAAACACAACACAGCCATAACCATTCTCAAATCAATTAAGATACTAAACACAACACAGCCATAACCATTCTCAAATCAATTAAGATACCAAACACAACACAGCCATAACCATTCTCAAATCAATTAAGATACTAAACACAGCCATAACCATTCTCAAATCAATTAAGATACCAAACACAACACAGCCATAACCATTCTCAAATCAATTAAGATACTAAACACAACACAGTCATAACCATTCTCAAATCAATTAAGATACTAAACACAACACAGCCATAACCATTCTTCAGTCAATTAAGATACTAAACACAACACAGCCATAACCATTCTTCAGTCAATTAAGATACTAAACACAGCGCACAGGGCTTCACACTGTTGCAGCAGGGAATAGTGCCTTGCAGCCATTGACGTTTACACACACACAGACACGCGCGCACGCACGCACGCACGCACGCACGCACGCACGCACGCACGCACGCACACACACACACACACACACACATACATATACATATACATATACATATACATTCTTGGCTCCAAAGATGCAATAGTTGTCTAGTCTTCAATCACTCAGATGATCTGAAGTATTTACCCAAACCTTTTTGTAAGTGCTTCCACCTCAAGGTAATCTCAACATGCACCCTAAAACCTTACCTCAGCGACACCCCTTTATCATACAATTTATAAACTGTGTGTGAGTGCCTGTGTGTGTGTGTGTGTGTATATATTTATGTACATCAGAGCATAGCGGTTTGCTTATTCATGGTCTGATACACTAATAGCTATTGTTAGCATGTGACTTTTTCTATTAGGTTATGTTCTTAACGTGTGCAGCAGCTACAGTATCTTTTAAGTTAATTGGCACATCCTCCCAGCTTGCACCACAGAACCAAAAGAACATTGTCCAAGACAGTAGAGTGTCTTCCAATCAGTTTAAATCGAGGCCCAAACGCACTGGACGTGACTTGTGACACCGGTCTTTCGACGCACCTTGTTTGGCACTTCTAGATGCACACAGACAGGAAATGTGAAGCGTCAACACCTATAGGCACTGGGATTTTGCACTTTGTACTCCGATGTGGATAGTATATTTTCACGCGCAATAGATTCTATAATCTCCTATATAGTCTCGCTCTATTCTATGAAACTTTCCAAACTAGCCAACTTCACAAGTTGCCAAAGGGTTCTGATTCCGATGGACAAATTCCCAAATCACGCTGTAATAAAAGACTGCAAATGATAAATGAATACAAATGTATCATGGCCATGCCTATTTCGATAAAGTATAATACCGATTCAATATCGCATCCTGGAAAAAACAAAAACATTGTTTGACCTTTTTTCTTTTGTTCTGCGGCGACCATGGAAAAAACCATGCTGGTCCTCTTGACGCTACCAAAAGTGAACCATCTTCAGAGTCATGCGTCATTGCAGTTCCGCGCGTTTTTGGCCGTTGAAAAGAAAACATTTGGTGCATTTGAAAAGCTGTGCATCTGACACTTCCAGTGCGTTTCTCACTTAATAGTCAGCATCTTTTACTGTATGTTTCTGGCCTGAAGGGAATTCAACTTCTCTTCCCCATCTTCTCACATGTCCTCTTCAGCAGGCAGTTTTAGTATTTATTGGTGTGTAAGTGGATGTGATTTCCATGTTCTCTGAAACGGTTCTGATGGCGGCGTTTCTCCGTGTGGCTTCTCGACTTACTGTACTCGTTGTTTTCACTCTTCACGGGATGGTTGCACATCCTTGCTGCTCGTCAGAGTGTACTGAACCCCTTCGTCTTTTTGCTCGTTACCAAACCCGAAGTAAAGCCATAGTTACAACCAATCAGATCTCTGAATCTCCAGCAACAAATCAGATCTCTGAATCTCCAGCAACAAATCAGATCTCTGAATCTCCAACAACAAATCGGATCTCTGAATCTCCAAAGACCCCCCTGTGGTTCTGGTTCTGGTGCAGGATGTAAATAGCCTGACTGTTATTTGTGGTTCAGAGCTCACAGTGACACCATACAGTATATCACTGCTTGTTACTTGCACTTACATATACAGTCTCACACACTATGTCCAATAATATTTGCCTTACGATCACGTTGGTGCCTCTTGACATCCCCACTCAAATCATTTATTTCTTTGTGTGAAAAACAATGGCGCCTTAGGGAAAACATCCTTGTCTTAATTTGGTTGTTTCACCAAATGAATAGCCATCACAGTGAGGAACAGGTGACCTAATAATATGTTGAATATGCCTTTTTAAAATCAGGGTTAGTCTGCCCTCCAGTCACTGTGTGTCAGTGATAGGAAATGATGAACTACTTGTCTGTCATCTGGTGGAGAGACATTGCAAAGACATCTTTGCTGGTTAAAAAAAAAAAAAGTGGTAAAATAAAAATTCAGAGTTCCTGTGGCTGTCTCTGAATAGCTTAAATTCTTCAGGGATCCCCCCCATTTAACCAAGATATGAGATATTTTTACATAAATGCCTAAACAAGGAGTTTCCTTGTCTTGTTTTTTTTTTTAGTTCTGTGTACTATCTCGGTCCCTCTTTTGTCTGATTTGAGCATGTATTTGCAATATGAGATGTTGCAAAAAAATAAGACGTCTGTCCATGAACATAAGGTCATGCCTTATGCACTAATGAGATGCAAGTGTATTGTTGCGTTGTATTTTCTGTTCATTTTAATTTTCTGCAGACCGTTTGTCCTTTTGACACGTGGTCTCTTTCAGATGTCAGAAAACTGCTTTTGTTTTTCTCATATCTGTCCTGTATACATGAATGGGAATTTGCTCAGCAACTCCTTCACACCTCTCGCAATTGACTGAACCTCTTTGTCCTCCTACAGTCCCAATGGTGACCCTGGCATTGTGTTGTACTTTTCAGCTGGCACTATATTTTTGCTGGCAGTCTCCTTATAGACGATTGTTCGTATGAAATGAAAATTTAAACTATATTCTGCTTTCATTTTAGTAATTGTCATTGGCACTTTTTCATTCGTTTCTTGATTTCTTTTGTCGTGTGCTATTTTCAGCACTATACAACTCGCTGTCATCATAACGCTTCTATTCTGTCTCATTGTACTGATGAATATAGAAATTAATTTGTTTATGGATTTGTTATTTTCTCAACAGAGTCATTTCATTAGTCCTGTTAAAAAAAAACAGTTGTCCCCTTTGTATCTTCTATGATGAATTCTAATATGCCTTTTGACTGTCCCCTGTGTAAGTTATTTTTTAATTGGTCTAATAACAATCGTCATAACAGTCTTTGACATATTAACGGTAACTAGAGTTGTTGCGAAAAGAGAAATTTAATGAGAATGCAACAATGTGAAAATTTCTCATATTAGTGTTTTAATGGTTTTTCACACTCCCATTGTTGGACGGATGATTTCAGAAACTGTCCTTGTACTGTACATATCTGTACTATATGAATATATTTACTTTTCCATGCATGTCCAAGTGGAATACTACACTTACAGTGCTGCAGTTTTAATTAAAGAAACAACATCTTAATGGACATTAGAAGCGTTTCTTAATTATTTGTGTTTAAAGTAGGGATGCACCGATATGAAAATTTTGGCCGATGCCGATAACCAATATTAACATTGCTGTTATGGCCGATGACCGATATTTACCGATGTCGATATGATCTGTATAAAACCACATTTTTATGATCACATTTTGTACATACTGAAAAACAGATGTTAACACTGAATTTGAAAAAGTTATGCATTTCTTTATTTGCAAAGTCTTTGGAAAAGCCCATAAATCATAGATTTACTGCATTATTTCATATCAATGTGAAGAATTTGGCTGATAATGATAACCGATATTAACATTGCAACATCTGACCGATACCGATATGACCGATATGTTAAAAAATGACCAACATCGGCCGATACCGATATGATTGCCGATATATCGTGCATCCCTAGTTTAAAGTGTAGATCCAAAATAATCACACATAGTTGTTGGTCACGTAGCCAATAATCAGTGGAGGCTGGTGACTTTATCACAGGTCTTCGTAAAATGTGGGATCAAAGCTTTGGCCCAAAAATGCATGTCTAATAAAACCAAAACTAAACGTCCTACTAGAACTAAAAGGTTAAAAATGTGTGTATCCCCCTTAGCCTCTATCCAACTTCCCCTGGTTACAACAACCACACGCTAGTTCACCACAGCATTCCCCAAAGTTGGGTCTGGGGCCCTCCAGGGGTCCTTGAAGTGGTTCATTGGGGTCTTCAGGAACATGAACAGTTTCATTTCACTTGCCTGCCATTCAGACCTTTGAATCCGTCCGCTCCACGAGTTGAGTTTTGGCTGAAATGGAGCGCGATGAGTTGACAATTCAGTCTGATATCAGACTATAATTTCACTATTTCATTAGATAATGAGAAAATGCATCAGTATGACATCAGTAACATACAATGATGATTTTGTAAATTTCCCTGTACCCTCTGTGACCTTCCCATCTTTGGTAGACCTCTCTGCGACCTTCCCATCTTTGGTAGACCTCTGTGCAATTCTAGACAAAATCATCACACAAATCTTGCACGGGACAACATTTTGTGGGAGGGGATATTATATCAAACCATCTATTATTGGTCTAACTAACCCATTGGTTCCCAAACTGTGGTCCGGCTGTGCCTGGTGGTCCGCCAGAGAATTGAATTTTTTTTGGTGAAGTTTCTGGTATCCTATGAAACTAGAAGACCTAATGAATCGATTTGTACCAACCATGTCCTGCTAGTTTGTAAGGAAGATAGTTAAATAACACTCCAAAGTTAGGCTACATTTTGGCAAGGGAAAAAAACCTTTACAAATGGGTCCTCTTTTTGACAGCCTAATGCTGGCAGGTGTGTGTGTGTGTGTGTGTGTGTGTGTGTGTGTGTGTGTGTGTGTGTGTGTGTGTGTGTGTGTGTGTGTGTGTGTGTGTGTGTGTGTGTGTGTGTGTGTGTGTGTGTCTCCATTTTGAACCAGCTAGTAGCCTTATATTGTCATTTAGCCTTTCTGCTGCTATTGCATGGTTAGATCATAAAAAGGGGGGGGGGGGGTTGTATGTAGTGGTAGGTACTTGGACGGAAAAGTTTGGGAATCCCTGGTCTAACCAATGCAGTGGTTCTCAAAGTGATGTCCGGGGAGCCCCAATGGGTCCTTGAGGGGGGTCCAGGGGGTCACTTAAGTAACACAATGAGCATGTATTATGATTATTTTGGTCATGGGTTTCATCATACACTGTAATAAAACATCTAAAAACAAAAATCTCGTGAGAAGGGGGGGGGGGTGTCTTATCAAATGGGGCGGTCTAATGTGTGCGAGTTTAGGGGTCCTTGACCTGACCTGAAAGAGTTAGAGGGAACCACTAATAATGCATGTGTTTATACATGCATGTTTCTATTTTGGAGGACATGGGAAAGTTTGTGTGGGTGCATCTCTTCGCCTGTAACGCAAGGGGGCGCACCAGCTTTGGGCTGCTGGGACGCAGTTTTTAATGTACAGGCGAGCGAGGTAAACGATGTCACGTGACCGCGCTCTCACTGCCGTCGGTGGGGTGAGTTCAGTTTCTCCCATTATGGCGGAGGGGCCAGTCGTGCGAATGGATCGTCTCTCCCATTCCGCTTGTTTTGTGTCTTGAAAGGAAGGGGGGGCACATTTTCCTCAATCGCTCGACTCCTTTTCAATTAGACTGCACTTGTGTTGATGCGCTCAGTCATGGCGGACCGCGGCGTGGATTTGTCCGCCCTACCAAACGAGGTTCGAGAGCATTTGGCGGAGTTGGATCTGGAGCTGTCTGAAGGTAAAGGAGGAGGGGGGGATCAGGATGCTACAGCAGATCTCAAGCTAGCTATTCATCTCAGCTGTCTGGCTAAAGTACCGGCATCGATTAACCCGGTACTTTCCCCCCAACTAGTCGACTTTCCATTTATGAAACCGTGTGATTTAACGGGTCGCTAGTGAGAAGAGAGGAGGTAGTATTTTATACAACAAAATGCTGTTAAACCACCCAGTTTATTTGAGTAGCTAGTAACGTTACAGGATGTGGTTGGTAGCCGGCTGGCAGACAGAGCAGCTAGCAGAGCATGACAGAGACAGACAGTCACAGCAGAAGAAAGAGAAAGGCTCCAACCGCCTCGTGTTTCCTTTCTCTGTCTCAGTCGCACCACCACGTTATTGTAATGTCTCAGACAGTAAAGGCAGAACATCGATGGAATAACATGTTATTAATATGGTTCTGTATCAAATCTCTCGGTGTGTGTGTGTGTGTGTGTGCTGTGCGATTGAATGTCAAAGCCATACCATTAGCCTACCTAACAGTCATACCTACTACCTTGTCTGGTCTGACAGATTGGGCTAAGCCAGAGGCAAGGTCTGGCTATCACGCTTGACCCTTCCTCTCTACACTACAGCACAGCAGCCCCCATTCTTGTCTGTCATCGCCACTTTCTCATATCAACTAGATTATATTTACGACCTTGGTCGCCAATTTTCCACCATGAAAAGCCTTTGTCAGCATTGTGTGTTTCATTTTTAAAACAGTATGGGGACGATCGATCCGCTTACTTGGAATCAGTTACTAGGTTTCGGTTTCAACTGGAAAAAAATAATAAATCAGAACTGAATGTGCTGTGAGTCAGTGTGTGTGTGTGTGTGGTTGTGACTAACGTTAGTATTGACATGTTATAATGATGACACGGTCTCCAGTCATCATCCACAGTGGTGTGTCACCTGGCTGGAGGTACAGTCTGTTTTATAACAGACAGTTACTTAGCAAGACCAGAATAATCAAACGCAGTGAATGACCTCAGTGACATTACATGAAGTGATGTTTGTGCATCAACTCCATGGTTAGACATGCGTACATGGCCTCATACACCTGCTGTGTAAACCAGCTATTACTTGAATTATAGGTTTTACTTGAATTGTTATCTTGTGTTAGACTATGGGGCCCTTTACACGAGGACAGTTTCTGGAAGAAACGACACAATAGCGTTTCCTTCACACCTTTTCCTTCACACCTTCTCCCCGTTTACATGAGTGCTGTTGAATTTTTAAAACGCCGTAATGTACATGCCAGGCCGCTAGGTGGCAGTGTGATGGTCAACGGGACGTTGCTCGCTCGTCACTCCTTATCATCGCTCATCGTTACCCTCCGCGGCTATGACGTAATTGCGTGTGTCGCGTGTGCAGGCACGTCAGAGTTCCTGAAATGAGCCGTGTCAAAGCGATTACATGGAGCGATCAGCGGGGAGCGTCACCAAGAATTCCACTCTGGAGGGTGGTTTCAAAATGTGTCGTCTCCTAATCGCAAATTCGCCGTCGCCGTCTAAAAGGGAGGCACTAACGATAAAAGAATTCCCCGTCACCATAGGAATTAGGAAACCGTCCTAAAGTAAGTAAAGTGCCCCTACATTTACCCTTGTGGTCATCAGCACATTAGTGTGAGCTGTATTATGTCTGTATGTTTGTGTTTCTGTGTGAAACTTGTGGGAGTGAGGATCCGGATGTCAGGATCTGTTTATTTGTTGTGCGGCAGTTTACACATATGTCAACCATTCAATGCATGGCCCCGCCCCTTCCCCTGCAGAACAGCTGTTAGCCCCTTCCCTCCCCCACACACACCCACTGTCACATCCCTGCCAGCCCCCCTCCCCCCGCTTCCCTCAACACCTGGGCTGCATACCTCCAGCTGAGGAGACCTAATAGACCCTTTTCACAGCCGCCATTTTGTGTCTAAAAGGCAGGGTAAACAACACAGGTGCACCCAACTCATTAATTAGGGCCCCCAGCACTGGAACACACTAAATGAACTGGAAGTTGGAAGCCCTAATTAAGGTTTTGGTACAACCTGTGTTTCTCCTGCCTTTGAGACACAAAATGGCTGCCGTGAAAAGGGTCCATCCAATCATCCTAACTCCTGAGCAATGACCCCATCAGTGTCTATACTTATCCACGTCATTTAACATTTGGTTATTTGAGGAAGCGGACTAGCCGCTCATGTTGTTAATGCATTCATTATCTCGTCACCTGTGACAAGCCCGTCTTTCATTGTCACACGAACACATCAACACATGCATGCGGCCACAACACACTCATGCTGACGGTGGCCGGTGAAAAGTGTCCTCTGCATTTAACCCATCCAGGCATGTCCTTTCCTCCGGGGGGCAGGCCAGGAGCAGTGGTCGCTTTCTCGTACAGCGCCCGGGGACCAACTTCGGGTGTTGTCGTCACTGGTCGGATGACGATGACGATCTGATCTTCTGCATGTTTTTAGTGGGGGGGGGGGGGGGGGGGGGGGTTATATACAGAGGAACCCCCTGGGGGAGCACGGGGAGAACATGCAAACTCCACACAGAGAGAAAGGCCCTTACGACGAGATACCCCACGTGGGCAGTAGGCACTGAAGATATGGGGGGGAACACAACCACAGCGCTCACAGTGTCCCAGGCGAGAATCGAACTCAGGACCTTCTGACTGTGAGGCGACAGCGCTACCGACTGCGTTGGTGTGTATTGGCAGCTAGTCCCTGTATGATTGAGTGCTTGCGGTGTGCCACCTTATAGGCTACGCTGCCCCCCCCCCCCCCCCCCCAAGTCCGTGACGAGCCCTCCTCCGCAGGAACCCAGCGGAAATGCCTGTTGTGGAGTTGCTGTTGTGGGGTTGCTGTTGTGGGGTTGCTCGGAGAAGAACACAGGTCTGCCAAACTGCCTCTTAAATAAGCAGCCAGTTCTGCTAGCTAGCCCCCTGTGACCATGGGGACACAATGAGCAGCATTCAGCTGGTCAGGAGCTCTGCTGCCATTTAGGCCGTTTCACTGAACTCTCTCTTTGTGCGCACGTTGGAATGAGATGCGTCCATTATAGGAAGGGAGGGGCCGGTGACCCGTCATCATACTTACGACAGACAGGGGTGCGTTCGGAAACAGCACTCGGAGCGCCCAGAGCGCACTCTGGCACAAACGCCAGATCGTTCGTGAAATTGGGAGCGCTGTTGGAATACAGCGTTGGGCTAATTCAGAGCGCTAACACTCTCGGAGTGGCAGAGCGCACTCTCTGCACTCCGTCTGAGGAGATTGAGATGATGAACTGCTAAAAAAATGGTTTAAAAACGCAGGGGAAGAGAAGACGACGGAGGAGTGGAGCTGAGAGCAGATAAGAGTGAGCTGTTTGTATGTGTAGCAGCAGTTAGCTAACTGCTAGCCAGTAGCACGTGTTTCCAAAACGAATGATGACCCGTTCGTTAATTCATAAAGAGCATGCTTTGCCTCTTTGAACAGCCGCACTCTCATTTTCGTGCAGAGCGTCAGATTGGATTTCCGAACGCACCCGAGATGACGTGTAGCGTGTGGCAGAGCCGTGTATATAGAAGAGTCGCGACATCTCCATTCACTCCAATGGACCCGTTTTGTTACTCTCAAGAGTTCCAGGAAGTACTGGTTCTGGATTAAGCAGCACTGTTGAGTTGCAGCAAAATGGACAGTTTGTGTTGTACTTTGAAAGTAAAAAAAAAATAATCAAATTGTACATTATCAGCTTTATTTTAGCATTCAAAAGTAGCGCAAGACCCCTTCCTGGCTGTTCATTGGCTAATGAGTCACGCATTTTGGTCCTCCGCTGACGCCACTCTCTCTCTAAATTGCTGGCGTGAAGGGCGTGTACTACACTCAGTGGGCGTGGCTTCTTCTCCCCTGCCTCCTGTGATTGGCTGTGGGTCAGGAGGACAGGAGGAGTGAATGGGCACGTGTGTGGCGTGTGCGTCTGCTTCTTCTTCTTCTTCTTTGTCACTAAACTGGGTGACCTCCCCCCTGCATCTGGGAACCACCGCCACCTTACAGAGAAGCGTGGCATCACTGTGGGGTTGTGCTTGTGTCAGCAGCACAGTGAGGTTATTTTTTTGAGAATGAGTTAGTAGCTGTCACTCCAGGTCAAGGTGTAGCTGGCGCGTAGCCAAATCGGCCATGTCGACAATAAAATACTGCAACCAACGATTACGCTTTCCCCCCAGTCAGCTTCTTAAAGTGATAACCAGGAAGGAATTCAGGTGTGTGTGTAGTGTGTGTGTGCGTGTGTGTGTCTGTGTGTGTGTGTGTGTGTGTGTGTGTGTGTGTGTGTGTGTGTGTGTGTGCATAATGTCGTTTCTGCATATCTGTCTAGTACTACCTGGTAGGGCTGCACAATTAATCGAAATATTATCGAAATCGCAAATACGGCCAAGTGCAATATCCCAAGTCGCAGGAGCTGCAATTTTTTGATAAACGTAAAATGTGCAAAAATGTGTAAAATGTGTCAACATACCATTAAATGTAAGTGTGGTGGTGCTACAGAGACACTCCAGGAGTCTGCTCCACAAATCATCTTCTCCAGACGGAAGGGAACATTATGCACGTGTGGTACAGAGACCCCCATGAAAATCAAATCATCATTTTTTTATATTTTCGTTTTCAGTGAAAATGAAATGCGAAAATTACCATTCCCACTATAATCATGACTCGGATTGCCATCGCAATGATGTCATGTCTATATAATCACAATATGATTTGTTTTTTGCATATTGTGCAGCCCGACTACTTGTGATGAGAGATGCAGCCTTATAGTCTGTGCCTGCATCTCTGATCACCTGTCCTCCACCATAGCCATCAGTGACAGCATTTAAGATAAATTCTCAATGGACACATGAGGACGACTCCTCCCATGCAGGGAGGAGGGCTGATATCATTTCTCTGTATTATTTATGAATGGGGTGAATAGCAAACTGTTGTTTATAGACAGATTACAGACTTGTGATAGACTTGTAACTGACTGTTGTGTATGTAGGGCCATATGATTTCCACAATGCAGAGAAAACCGGACAGAATCATGAATAATGAGCAAAATTAATAGGCGACCTAATTATCGTTGTAACCTAAATGATTTCATCATTGTAAAATAGGCCTAGAGAAATACTTCAGGGGTGTTTTGAGAAGGGGGGTTTCATCGATCCTAACCCCTACACATTCAAATTAAAAAACGGTATTTGGTAATAAATGAAATGGATTTCATATGGTCCAGTATGACTGGAACCTCTGCCAAAGTTCATGTCAGTGTGTTTGACTGAAGGCCTGAAGGGCACATGGGGACCTTTTCTCCATTTCGTGGAGTTCCAGAGACTTGAAAGTCCAGTCCTGGTTTTCTGACGAGATATGAAAGTCCAGTCCTGGTTTTCTGATGAGAGACATGGGTAATATAGGCCTAGTCTCTCAGGCTCATGTGAAGTGCCCACTAGGTCAGAACCCAGGGGGGGCAAAGCATCTTTCTCGTAGCTTCAGAGCCAAGGCCTTTAGGCCTGAGCAGATGGGGAATGGGATATTCCATCAGGCTTGGTTAGTCTTGGCAGAGATCTTGCTTTGACGCGTGTGTGTGTGTGTGTGTGTGTGTGTGTGTGTGTGTGTGCGTGCACGTGTGTGTGTGTGTGTGTGTGTGTGCGTGCGCGCGCATGTGTGCGTGCGTGTGTTTGTGTGCGTGCGTGTGTGTGTGTGTGTGTGCGCGTGCGTGTGTGTGTGTGTGTGTGCACACATGCACGCGTGACAACATAATACTGTGTCTGTGAATAGTTAATGAGCTACAGTCCCCTTCCTCTCCCAGGCTGATTGTACTGTAAGCCTGGATCATTCACATGCTCTCATTAAATACCAGTTGGACACAAGTGTGTTGGCACCGTCCAGCAGTCCTCTCAGCGTGGTCCTCTCAGCGTGGTGTGGTGGTGCTGTGGTGTGGTGGTGCTGGTGTGGGAGTGTGTTTGTAGGTGGTGCGTGTGCGCCACGCGTGACTTCTATCTGCTCCCCGGGTAGAAGAAGGCGAAGCATGGAACAAACAACCTGACCTGTGTGTGTCAGTGCCAAGAGATGTTTTGACCTCCTCCTCACCACCAACCCTCCAAGTGAGCAACTGTTTGTAATTCAGTTCTTCGACAGTTGGAGATGCCCAACTTGTTGAGCAAGCCTCCGTGTGATGTTGGAGGCTGTGTAGTTGCTGTCTTGTGGACGTTAAAGGAGACATAGTAGTAGTTAGGGGTGTCAAAAATAATCGATTCTAAGATGCATCGCGATGCGGACGTGCACGATTCTGCATCGATTCACAAATGTCAAAAATCGATTTTTTAATTTTTTTTATTTTTTTATAATCAAATAAAATAAGTACATGCAGTTGTTTATTTTAATTATGGATCATAATACAATGCGATTCCAAATGCACTTTTATTTTAAAAGTAGCCACACAGTGAGAAAAAAGAAAGTGAGAAAAAATAAATCATGTATTGGGGAAAAAAAGTGATCCATCGATTTAAGATGCATCGAGATGCATCGATAATCGTAATCGAATCAAATCGTAGCCCTCTGAATCGTAATCAAATCGAATGGTGAGGCCAGTGAAGATTCACAGCCCTCTTAGTAGTAGGGAGGGAGGGAGACTGCTGTTGAAATTGAGGGCGGGTCTCTGAGTTTAAGCCCCTGTGCTAAAACATCACATGACTTTTCAAACTAACACTGGGACTTTGGTGTGATGTTTAACCTGCCTACAAATCTCAAGCTAAACTAACAGTGTGGGGAAATGTCCTCCTATGAGTCACTGCAGTTAAGGTGTGTCCTCCTCTCTCCTCCACAAAGTGAGAGAACCGGTTCTGTTCCCCGGCGCCGGCGTCATCGTGCTGTTCAGCAAGTTGAAAAGTGGGTTCCCCCCAACTTTCATCATCAATCTCTGAGTCAGGAGGAAGGAATGAATGGGAGCTTTGTGCCATCATCATCAGAACCCTTCCTCTTCTCCCAGTCAGCTGACTCTTAACACCCAGCCGCACACCACTTGACCCACCTGACCTCACCTGTTGCATTGACCCACCTCACCTGTAATCTAGAGCAGTGGTTCTCAACTGGTGTAGCTTCAGGACCCACTATTTTCCTTGTCATGAAGTCGCGACCCAAATTTCAGATTTTTTTTTAAACCACTCAAATTTATTGCACAAAAAATAGCGCATTAATTTAATACACAATGCCTACATGCACTGTTATAAACCTCAAATGAACAAAAAAGTGCAACAGAAGTGCAACTAGGGCTAAAAACCAATTGAAATAAGGCAGACTTGAATTACAGGCCTATATGTTTTTAAATTTAAACAAGTCAAACTGGTCATGCTCAGAAAGTCTTATTTGAACTGTATGAAATATGAAATAAAAGGCAGACTTATCTTGAATTACATGCCTATATGTTTTTAAACAAGTTAATAATAATAATAATAATAATAATAATAATAATAATAATAATAATAATAATAAAACAAGTTAACCTGGTCATGCTAATCCAGTTTCAATAGTCTGAATTTAACTAATATAAAATAAAAAGGCAGACTTTTCTTAAATCACATATGCTTTTTAGTTAAACTGGTCATAACTTTTAATTAAACTGGGGCCATGCTAATCCAGTTTAAATAATCTGAATTGAACTCAAATTAAATATGAAATGAAAAGGCAGACTTCTCTTGAATTACAGGCAGAGCATATGCTTCAGCTTGTTAAACAAGTAAAACTGGTCAGGCTAATCCAGTTTCAATAATCTGAATTTAACTCAAATGAAATATGAAAAAAAAAAGAAAAAAAAAAATTGGCCAATGTCTGCGACCCAATCAAAACGGCCCCGCGACCCACCTTTGGGTCACGACCCACCAGTTGAGAAACGCTGCTCTAGAGTCAGCTCTCTGATGTTGCATTGACCCACCTCACCTGTAATCTAGGCTACAGTCAAGGGGCACGGTGGCTCAGTGGTAGCGCTGTCGCCTCACAGTTAGAAGGTCCTGAGTTCGATTCTCGCCTGGGACACTGTGAGCGCTGTGGTTGTGTTCCCCCCCATATCTTCAGTGCCTACTGCCCAGGTGGGGTATCTTGTCGTAAGGGCCTTTCTCTCTGTGTGGAGTTTGCATGTTCTCCCCGTGCTCCCCCAGGGGGTTCCTCCGTATATAACCCCCCCCACTAAAAACATGCAGAAGATCAGATCGTCATCGTCATCCGACCAGTGACGACAACATCCGAAGTTGGTCCCCGGGCGCTGTACGAGAAAGCGACCACTGCTCCTGGCCTGCCCCCCGGAGGAAAGGACATGCCTGGATGGGTTAAATGCAGAGGACACTTTTCACCGGCCACCGTCAGCATGAGTGTGTTGTGGCCGCATGCATGTGTTGTGGTGTTCGTGTGACAATAAAAGACGGGCTTGTCCGTTACGAGAGAGAGTCAAACAGCTCTCTGACGTTGCGTTGTGCAACCTCCCCACTCACTGCGTTGGTGCCCTGCAGTCATTTGAGTCAGAGAGGCCCGGGCTGCGACACACCTTGGCTTCTTCCACCATAACCAACACGTCACTCACTGACATGACAAGTTACAACTCATCTCCCACTGAAGACGAGCACACAGAGACCCCCCCCCCCCCCCAAAAAAAAAAAACTACTGGGAGGTCTTTGATTTATGCCTCATTGGCTGAATGAATGAATTCTTTGCTTGGTGACGACATGGTGAGAAAACACACATCAGATGGAGCTTAGTCGTGTTGTTGAGTTGTTCTCAGACTCCGGGAGCTGATTGCAGAGCCCCTCCGAGCTATCGCTAGGCTATATAGCCGCTGCCCGGGAGGCCATGTGACTGTGCTAACGCTGAAGAATGCTCTTGTGAATATAAATAGACCTGGCTGGCAAGACAAATTCGCTTTCATGGCTGAGGAGGAGAAAACAAGCGCCCCTTTGACACAAAAGCTCCACCATTATTGCAGTGGAGGCGCCCCCACCCCTCTCTCCAAGTCCCAAGGAGTCAGTCCTAATTGTGTGTCTGTGTCTCTCTCTCTCTCTCTCTCTCTCTCTCTCTGTCTCCCTCTCTCTGTCTCTCTCTCTCTCTCTCTCTCTCTCTCTATGTCTCTCTCTCTGTCTCTCTCTCTCTCGTGCTCCTGGTCAGTGGGCAGAGGCCAGTGGTCAACACGTCCACGTTGTCTGACCGCTTGGCTGCCACATGCGGGTCACTGTTACACCCATCATGGGCTGTTTGTGAAATACTGCGGCCTGCGGGGAACTGCTCGTCTCTGACCAATCAGCCTGCTGTCTGTCCAAATGAAGGACGATGCTATAGACATGTCTCTGTCCCAGTGAAGAAAGATGCTATAGGGATACTAATTGTTAAATATTTGAAAATGACAAGATGCACTCTGACTGTAAATAGATGGCTGCTCGATTATGGCAAAAATCATAATCACGATTATTTTTGACTGATATTGAGATCACGATTATGTGATTACTCATTGACTCTTTGGCAACATCATGCATTTGCAAAATGTGTATTTTTAATACTGGATGTCTTTGAACTTTAGATATTGGAAAAACAAGGAAATAAATGAAAAGTGAAAATGAAAGTATTATTATTTCTAGATAAATAAATAGGCTAACTAAAATATTAATATATAAAAAATACTAATAATTGTTTTATCTCGATTATCTTGTTTTCATAATTCTGGGAATCCAAACTTGTGATTGAGATTAAAATTCGATTAATTGAGCAGCCCTAGTTCACACACAGAAGCTGCTGCGGACTGCACAGGTGTGCTACCTTTTTATAACATAGCTGCAGTTTCTCTCTCTCTGACCCTGTCTGTCTCTCTCTCTCTCTGTCTCTCTCTCTGACCCTGTCTGTCTGTCTGTGTCTCTCTCTCTCTCTGTCTCTCTCTGACCCTGTCTGTCTCTCTCTCTCTCTGTCTCTCTCTCTGACCCTGTCTGTCTGTCTCTCTCTCTCTCTCTCTCTCTCTCTCTCTGACCCTGTCTGTCTCTCTCTCTCTCTCTCTCTCTCTCTCTGACCCTGTCTGTCTCTCTCTCTCTCTGTCTCTCTCTCTGACCCTGTCTGTCTCTCTCTCTCTCTGTCTCTCTCTGACCCTGTCTGTCTCTCTCTCTCTCTCTCTGACCCTGTCTGTCTCTCTCTCTCTCTCTGTCTCTCTCTCTGACCCTGTCTGTCTCTCTCTCTCTCTCTCTCTCTCTCTCTCTCTCTGTCTCTCTCTCTGACCCTGTCTGTCTCTCTGACCCTGTCTGTCTGTCTGTCTGTCTGTCTGTCTGTCTGTCTCTCGGCTCTACAGCTGATCATGACAGCCTCTGGAGGGTGTGGAGAGTAACAGGGTATTTTCTCAGCAGCCGGCCAGTTTCTATATGTGAACGCTCACGTCTCATGTCTCAACATGGCTCATGTCTGCGTCAGAGGAAGGCTCGATCGATGAGAAACCAGACCTCTGTGGGGAGGAGCAGTCCAATACAATGTAGTCATCTCTGAGAGAGAGGACCACTGCTTACTCTGTCCATCATACTTGAGATGTTTCCTCCTGGACATTTGAATGGTTGTCGTCTTCCTAATTCTTGTGTGTGGAGCTGAAGGCTTATCGAAAGAATTCCCCGTGTGAGTAGAAGTTCTCAGGAAGCCCCTGGATCGGTATCTCCCCTCTGGGCCCCTCAGAACACATTGTGTTGGAGCCGGGCGTGTAGTCATGGACCCCTTCAATCCAACTCCCCAGAGAAACCAAGAAAGAGGTAAAACAAAGGCCACGAAAACACATGGGATGGGTGTGGTGGTTTCAATCTCTTAACCCCCCTAACCGTCAATCGCACCGGCATCTAGGCTAATGCCAGTACACCCATTGTCTACTCATTGCCTTGAATGGAAAGGATTAGTTTAATATTTTCATACCCGTTAGCAGAGTCACAGCCGTTAGCAGAGTCACAGCCGTTAGCAGAGTCACAGCCGTTAGCAGAGTCACAGCAGTTAGCAGAGTCACAGCAGTTAGCAGAGTCACAGCAGTTAGCAGAGTCACAGCCGTTAGCAGAGTCACAGCCGTTAGCAGAGTCACAGCCGTTAGCAGAGTCACAGCTGTTAGCAGAGTCACAGCCGTTAGCAGAGTCACAGCTGTTAGCAGAGTCACAGCAGTTAGCAGAGTCACAGCTGTTAGCAGAGTCACAGCTGTTAGCAGAGTCACAGCCGTTAGCAGAGTCACAGCTGTTAGCAGAGTCACAGCCGTTAGCAGAGTCACAGCTGTTAGCAGAGTCACAGCTGTTAGCAGAGTCACAGCCGTTAGCAGAGTCACAGCTGTTAGCAGAGTCACAGCTGTTAGCAGAGTCACAGCTGTTAGCAGAGTCACAGCTGTTAGCAGAGTCACAGCCGTTAGCAGAGTCACAGCTGTTAGCAGAGTCACAGCTGTTAGCAGAGTCACAGCTGTTAGCAGAGTCACAGCCGTTAGCAGAGTCACAGCCGCGCTTCCGTCCAGCCTGGTGTTGGGCTACATGTAGTCATTTCCTGCTGATGAGCTAAAAGGGGATGTCTGCTCTGCTGGTGAGCTTCAGCTGTGGTATCATGATCATGTTGTTGTTGTTGAGTAAAGATCTGCTAATGTAACTGTTGAATGAAATAATGTTACTGTTGAATGAAATAATGTTACTGTTGAATGAAATAATGTTACTGTTGAATGAAGGTATCATGATGTTGTTGTTGTTGAGTAAGATCTGCTAATGTTACTGTTGAATGAAATAATGTTACTGTTGAATGAAATAATGTTACTGTTGAATGAAATAATGTTACTGTTGAATGAAGGTATCATGATGTTGTTGTTGTTGAGTAAGATCTGCTAATGTTACTGTTGAATGAATGAATCATGATCATGTTGTTGTTGAGTAAGATCTGCTAATGTTACTGTTGAATGAAATAATGTTACTGTTGAATGAAATAATGTTACTGTTGAATGAAATAATGTTACTGTTGAATGAAATAATGTTACTGTTGAATGAAATACAGACTCTGATGATGGTTTGTGGAGATAAGGAGGAGCTGTGAGTAATGAGAACATGTAGTTCAAAGTATGGCTCTCTGAATATCTTACACTCCTGTCTCACACTTCTGTCTCACACTTCTGTCTCACACTTCTGTCTCACACTCCTATCTCACACTTCTGTCTCACACTCCTATCTCACACTTCTGTCTCACACTCCTATCTCACACTTCTGTCTCACACTCCTAGTTCACACTTCTGTCTCACACTCCTATCTCACACTTCTGTCTCACACTCCTATCTCACACTTCTGTCTCACACTCCTATCTCACACTCCTGTCTCACACTCCTATCTCACACTTCTGTCTCACACTCCTATCTCACACTTCTGTCTCACACTCCTATCTCACACTTCTGTCTCACACTCCTAGCTCACACTCCTGTCTCACACTCCTAGCTCACACTCCTATCTCACACTCCTGTCTCACACTCCTAGCTCACACTCCTGTCTCACACTCCTAGCTCACGCTCCTAGCTCACACTCCTGTCTCACACTCCTAGCTCACACTCCTAGCTCACACTCCTAGCTCACACTCCTGTCTCACACTCCTATCTCACACTCCTAGCTCACACTCCTAGCTCACACTCCTGTCTCACACTCCTAGCTCACACTCCTAGCTCACACTCCTAGCTCACACTCCTGTCTCACACTCCTGTCTCACACTCCTAGCTCACTCCTAGCTCACACTCCTAGCTCACTCCTAGCTCACTCCTATCTCACACTCCTAGCTCACACTCCTAGCTCACACTCCTAGCTCACACTCCTAGCTCACACTCCTAGCTCACACTCCTAGCTCACACTCACTCCTATCTCACACTCCTAGTTCACACTCCTAGCTCACACTCCTAGCTCACACTCCTAGCTCACACTCACTCCTATCTCACACTCCTAGTTCACACTCCTATCTCACACTCCTAGCTCACACTCCTATCTTACACTCCTAGCTCACTCCTAGCTCACTCCTATCTCACACTCCTAGCTCACTCCTAGCTCACTCCTATCTCACACTCCTAGCTCACTCCTATCTCACACTCCTAGCTCACACTCCTAGCTCACACTCCTAGCTCACACTCACTCCTATCTCACACTCCTAGTTCACACTCCTATCTCACACTCCTAGTTCACACTCCTATCTTACACTCCTAGTTCACACTCCTAGCTCACACTCCTAGTTCACACTCCTGTCTCACACTCCTAGTTCACACTCCTATCTCACACTCCTATCTTACACTCCTATCTTACACTCCTATCTTACACTCCTATCTCACACTCCTAGCTCACACTCACTCCTAGCTCACACTCCTAGCTCACACTCCTAGCTCACACTCCTAGCTCACACTCACTCCTAGCTCAGACACCTAGCTCACACTCCTAGCTCACACTCCTAGCTCACACTCCTAGCTCACACTCCTAGCTCACACTCCTAGCTCACACTCCTAGCTCACACTCCTAGCTCAGACACCTAGCTCACACTCCTAGCTCACACTCCTAGCTCACACTCCTAGCTCACACTCACTCCTAGCTCAGACACCTAGCTCACACTCCTATCTCACACTCCTATCTCACACTCCTAGCTCAGTAGTAGTGGGCCCTACTATACTATAGTATATAGTATATGATAAAGACTATATGGGGAATAGTGAGTGAGTGAGTGAGTGAGTGAGTGAGTGAGTGAACGCTTCAGAAGGCGATTATTGTGTCAGGAACACACCATGGCTTTAACCCATCGATACCTGATGCAGCATTTGCGTGTATATCCCTCATTTGTGTGTGTATCCCTTGAAGACCGCGAACCGCGTTAACGCGGTTCGCGGTCTTAAAGGGATACACACACAAATGCTGGATCAGGGATCAATGGGTTAATGGCTGCTGCACTCTCAGGTTTCTCCATCACTTCTCCTCTCTCTCAACACCTTCCTCTAATCTTCTGACTGTGTGGAAGTTGAGTGGCCTGTACGAGGTCACATGATCTCCGACGACCTCTGACCCTGTCAACAACATGCACCTGCACTGCCACAAGGTTGATGTCTTTTACAACCTGACGGATGCGTAATTGCACCAGAGTAGCGCAGGCTATTTCTCTCTTAAACGCTCTTGTAGTGTTGCGCCTTCTTGAACGTGCCCACAGATTTGATGGGCCACCAGTCTCACAGAGAAGATAGACCTCCCTCCTGGTTCTGTGTAGATGTTCAGTGTGTAGATGTAGGTGGGGGAGGTCAGGAACATGAGCTGTGTGTCCAGACAGTGAAACATAGGGAAACGTAGACAATAGGCTTTGCCACACACTCAACATCCTGGATGATGCGCGTGTTCCTCAAAGGCCACTCATTGGTTGTTATTAGGGGTGGGGGAAAAAATCGATACACCATAATATCGCGATATTTTACCTGACGATATTGTATCGATATTTGGACGCCAAGTATCCATATATACTATATATATATATATATATATATATATATATATATATATATATATATTTAAGCAATATCACACGAGAGGGAGTGCATTGTTGGCTAATATTGGCACTGCTGTGATTCGGTCGCAGGCACGAGGCCGCAGGCCGAGTGCCGAAGATAATCACAGCAGTGCCAATATTAGACAACAATGCACGACCTCGAGTGTGATATTGCTTTTATACAACAGTTCTATTAAACAAAGCTGATTAAAAAATGACAAAAAGCTGAGAAAATAGATGATTTCTGTATTTATTCCTCCGCCAACAAAAATAGTCCCCCCAGCTTTCCCTTTGCAGAAAATGTAGCTTAATCAGCCTAATTAACTGCAGGCTGTATACTCTACTACTGTCTACTCTACAGCTGTGAAGCATTTTGTTGATTACAGCAGCTGTGAAGCGGAGTGATCTACACACAGTGAAGCGCCAGTGCATTATCGTGAAATATAGGCACTCGTAGGATCCCTCTTGTCCAATCAAATTGCTCGGCCGGAACTACCTGTTGTATAAATATATATATATATATATTTTTTTTTTGCAGGCCATGCCATGCCAGGCCACCGGGCATCTGCCCGAAGTGCCCGATGTTGCAGTCCGCGCCTGCAGTGGAGTATTGAGTCCAGAGAAGCTTAATAATGTAGCCTACATGTGGGGCAAAAACAAAACAAAAAAACACTGCATGTTTTACTTCCGGTGAGGTCAAGGAAAAGGTAGGAAAAGGAGTTAGGAGTGACAATATATCGAAATATCGTAATATTCAATATATCGCAATACTAGCATATCGCAATACTATCGTATCGTGACTCAAGTATCATTATAGTATCGTATCTTGGGCATCTGGTGATTCCCACCCCTAGTTGTTCTGAGCTTTCTGAACTGCCATGTGCAATTAGACACAATTGATTGATTGACTTTATTTGGTGAATGTCAACATTCAACAATCATCAAGCGTAATTATGACTATGCCGTGTGT
>NC_139637.1:2260767-2265767 GCF_964638095.1 Poromitra crassiceps | reverse complement strand
ACTCAGGCAACTAACACAAAACGATATAGATGGATAAATAGCACTACAGGTGAGAGGGAACATATGTATTTTGGATTTTAGGGTGAGCTGTCCCTTTAAAGCTATCTTTTCTCTTTTCCTTTTCATCTTTGGACCTCTCCAAATATTTCCCAATATTTTAATCTTTGTTATTTTTCTTTCAATCTTCCTTTGATGTCCTCCACTAATACTAATCCCTCTATTCATTCGATTCATTCCAGCCGTTGCTGAATGAGCTGGAGGTTGTTTCAGGGCTTCCGGTGAGCCTGATGTGTCCCAGTTCTTGTGAGAGAGTTTGTGTTTCATTGCCAATTCCCTGCAGTGTAAACGCAGCCCTTCCTCTCCTCCCCCGCTCTGCAGTAAACAGGCAGTATTATTATTCACTGTTGCTGCTGGTCACATGACACGATAACGGTGGCTGCATGGTCGCCACACGTCATCAGCCTATCACGGCGGAGAGTTGAGGACTGAATGTGCCGGTAATGGTATAGACCCTTTTCACGGGGGCCATTTTGTGACAAAAAGGCAGGGTAAACCAAACACAGGTGCAAGCAAAACAGTAATTAGGGTTTACACCCCAATTACTGTTTTGCTTGCACCTGTGTTTCCCCTGCCTTTTTGTCACAAAATGGCCCCCGTGAAAAGGGTCTATTTGATATTGAGGGATGATTAGGGGGCCATGATGGAAGGAAGGCCCGTGTGGGAATCTAGCCAGGGCACCGGGGGGGTTACACCCCCCAGGGCACCGGGGGGGGGGGGGGTTACACCCCTCCTCTAGGGCCATATGAAATCTGTTTTATTTTTTTCCGAATTCTGTTTTTTCCATTTTAATTTTAATTTAGGGGTTAGGATCGATATTTTATTTATTTATTTTTTGATGACTTGTTGGCTCCCTCAGACAGCCTCTTCGAAAGTGAAAACCAAGTTGTGGTTTCCCTTCAGAACAGCAGCAGATGATAATCTACTTGGTACTCTGCTCCAGAACATTGACTGATGTTCAGATCTGAGGTGAGGTGATGGGGAGTTTTTTGAGTGTGTATCCTAAATGCTATGCTATCTTCTTGTGAAGGTCGTCTATCCCTGTCGGTGAGCTTCGTCCTGCAATCGCTGTGCCTGCCTCCCTGCCTCCCTCCCTGCCTCCCTCCCTGCCTCCCTGCCTCCCTCCCTGCCTCCCTCCCTGCCCAGGCAGTTTGTCCTATTTGGCACACAGGACAGAATTTCAGATGTTGAATAATTCAGCGGTTTGTGACCGCTGCACCTGCAATCCTGCCACCAACTCTTCTGCCTCTGGGGAACTCTGTTTATTGAAGTGGTGAAGTAGGAGCCAAATTCTCATCCTGGCACATTCTGCTAAATGCCATTCAGCTTAATATAACTTAGTGTTTCCGTTATTTTGGATTTCTTTTTACAATAGAATAAGTTGTTTTTAGTTGACAGATTTATCAGCCACAGCCAAATTTTAACACCGCTTAGTAGGGCTGGGTTCAAAAAATCGATTCTCCGATTTTTAATCGATTTTCATTTTAATCCTCGATTATCGATTCATATGTCCAGAGATCGATTTTTTTTTTAATTAAATTTTTTTTTTTTTTTTTTAATTAAAAATTTTTTTTTTTTTTTTTTTTTTTTTACTAAACAGGCTAAAATATTGTGCTGTGTGTGGTAGTTGAAACATAGTTTCAAGTTGACGTTTAATTATGTTTGTAGTTGAAACAAAAACATAAATACTGTAGGCTACATGAATGGAAATGTTTGATCATTATTAATATCTACTTTTAGAAATTATATAGGCTGAAATCAAATCACTGTGCATAATTGTGAAAGTGTCTTTATTGACAGATGAAAAGGCTGTTATTTACCCTTTGTCACCACGTGGTGAGTAAATATATGTGTAACTAAAACCATTAAAATTGACAACAGGTCTGCAACTTTTTTTCCCCCATGTATCTACTTGGCTGGTTGGAAACCCCTGTGTTACATAACTGGACAGTCATGTAATTCAGGGTACAGCTCAAAAACCACGTTTTGGTATCACTAACCAAATCAATATTGAAAATTGATCGAATCGGAATCGAATCGAATCGAATCGAATCGAATCGAAATTAATCGATTCGCAACCTTGTGAATCGGAATCGAATCGATTCTTGAAATTTGAACCAATACCCAGCTCTACCGCTTAGGACTAGACAATCATCTATCATATTCTGTGATTTTTCATTTCCAAAATTAATAAGATGTATAGGTGTATTATTGGCAAATATTGACACTTTTGAGTAAGAACGAATGCGGTGGGTGAAAAGAAGATACCAGATACAAAAACTGCAGTGAAGCACTTCTTAAATCAGTGACATTAAACGGTTACAATCAAGATCACAACGAGTACAATAATAATCAGCCAGGGCAAATCATGTCAGCTATAAATGTACAATCCTCCGACCAGCAGTTGGCTGGTGGAAATTTCAAACGCTGTGATGATGGCGTAAACTTTTCCGAGGTCGTAGGTCAGCTTGGAGTACTCTACACTCAACGCATATAAATCATCAAGCAAGAGCTACATTAACACAAAAGACTCTTAATGCGCGGGATGATCTGGCTGGAGAAGGTCACAGATTACAACTCAAATGGTCAATATTAATGTGCACGATGGATGACTTGTTCTAAAGCTCTTTCAGTCAGAATACACTTTAGCTCGCTATGGATTTGGTTTGACCGGCCGTGATGAGAATGTGTGTATGTGCAAGAGAGAGGTTAGTTTGTGTGTGTGTGTGTGTGTGTGTGTGTGTGTGTGTGCGTGTGTGTGTGTGTGCGTGTGTGTGTGTGTGTGTGTGTGTGTGCGACTGTGCGTGCCCTCCATCTGACCCCCGGGCCATCAGCTGTGAGGGGATCATGTCCCTCTATGTCTTGCCCTGAGGTCAGGGGTCAGGGGGTCAACAGCGGCACTTTAAAGGAAGAGTCAGAGGGGTCACTCACTGTCGCGTCTCGCCTTTAATGAGCTCCGGGGCGGCCATGTTGGTTCTGGCCTGTTGTTTACAAAAGCGGCTTGATAAAGACAAGTGTAAGTAGGCTGCATGATGATGATGATGACAGGAGGAAGGATTGTGAGGGTTGCTGCATACTGTAGGAGTGAGATAACTGTTGACACTGATGTTGTGCTTAACGACACGCAGGCACACACTTTCCTCTATATAGAGAGTAGGGATGTTCATCAATTATCGAAAATCGATAATCGATCGTTAAGGATTGCAATCGATCCTGTGGCATTTGGATCGATTTTTTAATTATTAAAAAAAAAAAAAAAATTTTTTTTTTTTTTTTTTGGACTAGGTTTGGGTGGAATTCGTTACTCCTCGCCCCACTCCATTGCACAGCCGACTAACGTGAGGTGGAGCTTCATATAGTCTCTAGTTTTCTGGCTGGGCACGGGCCTTTGTGCCAACAAAACTGTTTTAAACATGGGAAATTCACACCGGCATGCGCCGGGGACAGTAGTGTTGGAGAGGAGACACATTGAAATAAAGAGTTCATTGAGGAGAACACGTTGTCTTTCGTATTTTCTGCCATAGGCATTCATTTTGTAAAAAAAAAAAAAATGAAAATATTGAAAATTTTCTAAGTATTAATAAAATCGATAATCGATAATTGATCGTTAATTCTCACCGATTATCGATTTTGGAAATTTTTCAAAATGAACATCCCTAATAGAGAGCCAAAGTGAACGTCACTTCCTGCTTCAGCACTGTACCAGAGATTTTCATCCGCCATTTATTTTCCCATAGACATTTCGTAAAATGCTTATAAAAAGAGTTTTACTTGGTCAAACCAAACGGTTCAGATATATTTAGAAACAGGAGAGACCGCATAACATTTCACTCAGACCAAAACGTTAAAAAAAAATGCTGGTTTAAAGAAAATATTTTTTCGATGTTGTTTTTTTAAGTTTTGGTCTGAGTGAAATGTTCTATGGTTTCTCCAGATTCTAAATATATCTGAACCGTTTGGTTTGACCAAGTAAAACTATTTTTATAAGCATTTTATGAAATGTCTATGTGAAAATACGGTAAATTGCGGAAGAAAATCTCTGGTACAGTGCTGAAGCAGGAAGTGACGTTCGCTTTCCTCTATATGTATCCTGCAGCCCAGTATCCACCGTTAGAAAACAGTGGGCTTACTGTAGGAAACCGTGGCGGTCCATCCAATGTGGACTGGAGACACAACAACACACTCACTAGGGCTGTAAAGAATATTCTATATTTAAGCAATATATCACGAGAGCAAGTGTGTTGTGGTGAATATATCCCCCTGATCAGTTGTTATCCCACGAGGCCGCAGGCCGAGTGGGATAACAACTGAGCAGGGGGATATATTCCACAACACACGCTGCTCGAGTGCTATATTGCTTTTATAAAAGGGTTCCAAGTATAATAATATAATAATAATAACACTATAAGTCCGACTGGCATGGTATTCTGAGAGTCAGTTGAAACACTACTGTAAGGCGGGACCTCTAGCAAGAAGATAGACGTGCGGGTGATTTGATTGGATCGTTCTGGAGACTGAAGTTGACATTGGCCAATCCTGGCGCTTGGCTGAGAGCTTTCTGGAAACCCAGGCAGCTCGAGCGCAGCGTTGCATTCTCAGGGCTTGCCCGACACCAACTAACGTTACGGGGTTAAATGCGGGGTTAAATGCAGAGTTAACAGCCTTTCTTTTGCAAAGAAGACATTAGCCCGCATCTATTCTTGTACAAAACATCATTTTCTGCGAAGTATTAGTAAAGTTATAAGCGAAGATCGATTCACAAGGATCTGACAGCTGTCTCCGCCATTTTTTTTCTTCTACGTTGTCATTTGAGGTAAGCCTTATTATTACTCTCTTAGTAAGAGAGTTGCCATGGCAACCAATAACCCATGGCCATGGGTTATTGAACTCGGTTACTGGAATTATACAATGGCTGTGAACCAATCAGATTGCTTGATTTGAGA
>NC_139637.1:2173267-2258267 GCF_964638095.1 Poromitra crassiceps | reverse complement strand
GAGCCTAGTACAGACTCTCCTCTGTCTGTCTGTGTGTTAGTGACTCCCCCCCGCCCCCCTCCTCCTCCTCCTCCTCCCTCCCTCCATCTTTTTCCACCCATCCCTCCCTTCCTCCCGGCACCGGGGCCGACCGGGCCGGACAGAACCAATTTCCCACAACAATGGCGCTCCAGTCCACTAGCATCAAATCTGTGTAATCTGTGTGTATGTAGCTGAGCCTGTTATGTCTCTGTGCATCAGTGTTGGGCAAGTTACTTTCAAAATGTAATATACTACATATTACTAGTTACTTTCATTTGAAAGTAATGTTACTTTACAATATTACTTTCTGTGTAAAGTAACTCGTTACTTATTACACTACTTTTGCATTACTTTCACCAAAACAACAGCAGTAGCAGAATAACATCGCCGCCCCGGAACCATCCCGAAAAATAATTTCAACCGTGTTGAAGTCAGTGTAAACAATCCAAAATTCTAAATGTTATTATTTTCCTGTGTTATTGTCATCTATAGTGGTTATTTGCATAAAAACACAGTTTGATTAGAATGAACGACGATTTAAGAACGACGATTTCAGACGGACAAGCCCGTCTTTATTGTCACACGATTACAATCAACACATGCACGGAGGGCCACAACACACACATGCTGACGGTGGCCGGTGAAATTTGTCCTCTGCATTTAACCCATCCTGGCTTTGTCCTTTCCTCCGGGGGGCAGGCCAGGAGCAGTGGTCGCTTTCTCGTACAGCGCCCGGGGACCAACTTCGGATGTTGTCGTCACTGGTCGGATGACGATGACGATCTGATCTTCTGCATGTTTTTAGTGGGGGTTATATACGGAGGAACCCCCTGGGGGGGCACGGGGAGAACATGCAAACTCCACACAGACAGAAAGGCCCTTACGACGAGATACCCCACCTGGGCAGTAGGCACTGAAGATATGGGGGGGAACACAACCACAGCGCCCACAGTGTCCCAGGCGAGAATCAAACTCAGGACCTTCTGACTGCGAGGCGACAGCTCTACCACTGAGCCACCGTGCCCCTTAGGGGATTAGGAAATGATTCGATCTTTATTTAAATATGTGCTTTGATAAAAAAAAAAAAATCAACTCAATTTCTAACTTGTGTTACTTGACAAAGTAACTGACTGAAATTCTATTGGTAATAAGTGATATTACTGAGTTACTGCTAAAAGTAATATATTACATGTAATATGTTACTTTTGTAATGAGCTACCCCCAACACTGCTGTGCATGGCTGGGAGAGAGAGGGGGAGAGAGGCAGTTTGTGCTTGTGTTTCCAGGCCACGGTGTGTATCAGGTCAGGGTGTGTTTGTTGTGTTGTGTTGTGTTGTGTTTGTTGTGTTGTGTTGTGTTGTGTTGTGTTGTGTTGTGTGTCCACCCAGGCATGAAGTGGACGCTGAACGCTGGCTGTCTCCTCTCACAGAGAAAAGGCACTCAGCAGCAGCACCCGATCACACCCTCTCTGTCTGTAAAACTCCTGTTGACTTTGGGTTTTATTGTCGTCTTGTTCTCTGTGAACACTCGTCTTCTTCCTCCTATCTCTCTCTCTGTTGTTGTAACTTCAGCGTGAACCCCTCCTCCCTCGCCCAATGTTTTGGATCTGACATATGAAAAGTCTGCTAAACTCATCTAGCAATAACCCATACGGGCCTGACTAGCTGTATACTCACTCCTATGGGAAACGTCTTGTTATTTGATCCTACTGTTTCTCAGATAAACATACAGAGAATAGTGGTCACAGAGAGAGAGAGAGTCGTAGAGTAGAAAACTTTCATGTCCTCCAAAGAGGCAATTTGTTGTACAACACAATACATGAGGAAACAGACACATTATAAAATGGCATATAATACACAAATCATAAAAAAATCATAAAATCATCTGTAGCGGTGAATAATACACAATAATACTGTGCATTAAAGTGCACCTGTTGGCAGCGTTAGCGGCATATTTAAAGTGCATATCTGTGACATATTGCATACTGCCTCAATCTCATAATTATAATCATAATAAAACAACAATAACCATACTAATAATAATAATAAAATAAAATAAAAACTTCAGATTCCCTTAATCTCACATCTGATTTAGCTGGATGATTGACATGGGGATGAATGAATGTTTTGCTCTGTTGGTTGTGATCTTGGGGAGAGAGAGAGACACAGAGACACAGAGAGACGTTTAAGACACAACACAGTGCATCTGAGTCACACACGGGACGTCCCAGCTTATCCAGCCCACCACCCACCTCCTCTCCTCCTCTCCCCCCATCTGCTGTTGAACTTTGCCTCCTCCCCCCTCCTCGTTTTCTTTCCATTGTTGTTTCACACACTGCGTTCTGTTCCCTCTCACTTCCCCACTGCCTCTCTCTCTCTCTCTCTCTCACCCTGTGTTTATCTTCCTCATCCCCTCCTCCTGCCTCTCTCGCCCTCCCACCCCCCTTAATCCAGGCTCTCTCTCTCTCTCGCCCCGTTTTCTGACTGATTCTCTCTCCCTTTCTGCTACTCCCCCCCCCCCTCGCCCGGCCTTTCTGTCCCTGTGTCCTCGGTGTCAAGAGGGTGGCTGAGGGGTCTCTGCTTGTTGTGGTCCGTCAGTGTGGAGGAGGTGTCGGGGGGGTTGGGGACTGAGGCTAAGCAGTGTTATTATAGAGAGGCCAAAGATAACCTCACTTCCTGCTTCAGCACTGTACCAGAGATTTTCTTCCGCCATTTATTTTCCCATAGACATTTTGTAAAATGCTTATAAAAATAGTTTTACTTGGTCAAACCAAACGGTTCAGCTATATTTCGAATCGGGAGAGACCATAGAACATTTCACTCAGACAAAAAAAAAAAAAACATCAAAAAAACATTTTCTTTAAACACGCATTGTTTTACGTTTTGGTCCGAGTGAAATGTTCTATGGTCTCTCCTGTTTCTAAATATATCTGAACCGTTTGGTTTGAACAAGTAAAACTATTTTTATAAGCATTTTACTAAATGTCTATGGGAAAATAAATGGGGGAAGAAAATCTCTGGTACAGTGCTGAAGCAGGAAGTGACGTTCACTTTGGCTCTCTATACACGTGTGTGTGTGTGTGTGTGTGTGTGTGTGTGTGCGTGTGTGTGTGTTGACACGGAGAGAAGAAGAAGAGTGCGGTGCCGAGGTTGTATTTGTCTAACTCGAGTGTGTTATTTGATTGGATAAGGGTGTGTGTGTGTGTTGCATGCATGCATGCTGGCTACACAAAGTGTGTGTGTGTGTGTGTGTGTGTGTGTGTGTGTGTTTGGGGGTGCCCCAGCTGAGTGGACTTTGCCTTGTTTTCTGTTCCC
This sequence comes from Poromitra crassiceps, assembly GCF_964638095.1. Lineage (NCBI taxonomy): Eukaryota > Metazoa > Chordata > Actinopteri > Beryciformes > Melamphaidae > Poromitra > Poromitra crassiceps. Next base: position 2,254,932 of record NC_139637.1, on the reverse strand, counting down.
TGGCAGTGTTGGGGGTAACTCATTACAAAAGTAAGATACATGTAATATATTACTTTTAGCAGTAACTCAGTAATATAACTTATTACTTATAGGATTTCAGTAATATTATACCAGTTACTTTGTCAAGTAACTCAAGTTACAAATTGAGTTAAACATTTTTTTTAATCAAAGCATATATTTTAATAGATACAATCATTTCCTCATCAAACTGTCTGTGTTTATGCAAATAACCACTATAGATGACAATAACAAAGGAAAAGGATAACATTTAGAATTTTGGATTGTTTACACTGACTTCAAGGCGGTTGACATTATTTTTCGGGATGGTTCCGGGGCGGCGATGTCATTCTGCTGCTGCTGTTGTTTTGATGAAAGTAATGAAAAAGTAGTGTAATAAGTAACAAGTTACTCTACACAGACAGTAATATTGTAAAGTAACTTATTACTTTCAAATGAAAGTAACTAGTAAATATGTAGTATATTATATTTTGAAAGTAACTTGGCCCGACACTGTTCCCTGGTAGCGGTGGGAGGAGTCCTGCCAGGGCCCAAGGCCGAATGAGGAAGTGGTGGTGCTGGGTACGGGGGTGAGGGGGGTGAGCTAATCCAGTGACTTGAGTGCCCCGTGTGGAAGCTGCCTCACATGGCTTCCTCTCTGTGTGCCCCGATAGCCTTGAAGCGGCCATTGTTCTCTGCCCGGGTATCAGGCAGGGCCGTAATAGTCATATTTGGGTTTCGTAGCCTCGAGGAGCTCTGTGTGTGTGTGTGTGTGTGTGTGTGTGTGTGTGTTTGTTCACCGCGGCTAAACAATGGCCTTATCTCCCTGCCTGCTGCTTAAGTGGACTGAGCCGTCCACATGTGCTCAACAGTTTGGGAGGATTTACAGGATTATTATGAGTCAAGCCCCTTTGTGTGTGTCAGAGTGTGTGTACTTTATCTGCTTGGTGTGTGTGTGGTGTGTAGTTTGAGTGTGTCAGAGTGTGTGTACTTTATCTGCTTGGTGTGTGTGGTGTGTGTCAGAGTGTGTGTACTTTATCTGCTTGGTGTGTGTGTGGTACTTGTGACTAACGTGACACTGTGGTGTTGTTGTCCTCTCTCCTAGGTGACATCACGCAGAAGGGCTATGAGAAGAAGAGAAACAAGCTGCTGGGCCCCTACATCCCCCATATGCCAAGTAAGACTAGCTTCTTCCTCCTGCTTCTCCTCTTCCTCTTCCTCTTCTCCTCATTTGACTCCTACCCCTCCTCCTCCTCCTCCTTCTCTCTTTTCTTTTCCCAATTTCCTTCCTCGGTCGGCGTTCTTCTTGATCCTGGTGGCCCCATGCTGTGGAAAGTTAATGTATTTGCGTCGAAACCCATCAAGATTATAGGCCCGACGTGACTGCTGGAATTGGCATCTCACCTGGTGGTTCCTCCCCTCCTGCATGGAGAGGAGCTATATCCAAAAAGTAACCAATTAGTGTTGATTGATTAGTTTCAATTTCTTTCAAATCCAGTGTGGTGGTTGTTCTCTGTCTGAGAGATTTAACTGACTTTCTACGGCACTCTAGTGGCGAATATGGGAACTACACCTCTGCTGGCCAAAACGTAACTTCTAACGACTCTTCTGACAACTGAACTGCAAAAACCCAGAATAATAGAGTTTGTTCTGCTGAATTCAGCAGCGCTGCACCAGCACTCGCAGCAATAAGGAGAATTGTCGCTGTACCAGTGTGACCCAGGCAGGCAGTCACCTCTCTTGTTGTTGTTCTTCAGTCTTTGTCAGTCAGCAGTCTCTTACACAAGTGTGCAGTGTTTCCTGAGGACACATTGATTGCACCACACTAGCATAGCCATGAGGAGATCAACGTGTATTATAATAATAATAATCCCACCTCGGCCTGCTTTGACTTGAGCTAGCACACACTAGAGCAGGGATGGGCAACTTTGATGATAGAGAGGTGCCACACAAAAAAATGTCCTCGCTACCAGAGGGCCACATTGTGACCGTGCACTTCCACCAGTAGCCTACTACTGTAACACCATCAATTATAGCGACTAATTTGATGAAAAGGACTGGTAATCCAAGTTTGTTATACCAACATTTATATTTTTCATATTCAAATTTAGTAATTCTTCCATTCAGATGACACCAGAAACTTTGCTCTAGCTTTAAAACAGCCCGCTACAGCAATTTGATGGGGTACATCACCTAAATATGTGATATTAATCAGATTAGTAATGTTGCATGTGCAATGTGCATCCTGGTCCTGGATATAGTTTGTTACAATAGCATTAGCTCAAATGCTAACGTTAAACAGTATGTGGATTGATTGATTGATTGATTGATAACTTTATTGATTCAATAAGAGCAGAATTGTGCAAGACAATACAACAAAAATATTGATAAAAAGGAAAAAAACACAATAAAGCCCAAGGGCTTGTTTCCATTGTGGTCCTTAGTATGGGACAAGTGGAGTGGATATGTGTGCAGGTGTGAGCGCGTGTGTGCGCGGGCAACAAACACAAACAATGAAACATTAAACAACACAGCCATACACTCAATGACTGATTAGTCATTGAATGAATGGTTATTTAAATAACAACAAAAAAATGCACCAATCAATAAATAAAAAGAGAGACCAGCTCATATAATAAATCAAAGACCTACCTAGGGTTTAAAAACTGCGAGCATACAGGAGACAAAAGAAAAATAAAAGGTTAGGAACCCATTTGGGAGCCAACCAGCCATTTTTTCAAGGCGAGCTTAAAAGAAAACCTGGAATTAAGGGTCTTTATACTCTCAGGGAGTTTGTTCCATAAAATAGCTGCTGAGTAAGAGAAGGTACACTTACCCTTTAAAGATTTAAATTTGGGGGGAACAATGTTGGAGGTGCTTCGTCTTGTGGAGTAGCCATGTACATCACTGACTTTACAGAAGTAGTCAGAGAGGTAGCGAGGAGCCTCCCGTTTAAAAATCCTGAAAACCATGCACAGTTTGATCTGGGAAACCCTCTCCTCCACTCTGAGCCACCTAAGGCTAAGGAAGTGAGAGGGGAGGAGATGGTCTCTGGTTTGCAGTTTCAGGATAACCCGTATTCATTTATTCTGAGATGTCTGAAGCCTGTTTTTAAGTTTTTAAGTTTTTAAGTTGGACAATGCTAACGCCATTAGCACCATGTTCTGGGCTGTACACAGTAAAATAAAAACACAGATTTGGGTGGTCAAACCTAACCTACCCAAAAATGTCCGCCTTGTAAAAAAAATTAAATAATAATATATTTTTTTAAATTGACCCAGGGGCCACACTGAGTGAGGTCCGGGGCCGCATGCGGCCCGCGGGCCACCAGTTGCCCACCCCTCGACTAGGGGAATTGAAAAGGACTGCATGTATCTGATTCTCATGTGGAAAACCCCTACATGTCATTCTTTAAAGAATTTGTGGTCTGTGGCTATAATTGTTTTCTTTTGTGCCATTGACAGCCAGACAGCCAGACAGCCAGACAGCCAGACAGCCAGACAGCCAGACAGCCAGACAGCAGCACTGGGTGTCAGAGCAGCTATTCGAGAACTTTGAAGCTGAAAGATCACGTCACCTCCTGGTCCAGAACCCGTCTCCATTAGGTCTCCTCATCCCTCTGAACCATCTTCTCCACAGGGGCCCTGTGGCCCCGCCCCACTGGGAGGAGCAGACTCACAGTTGACAGAAACAATATAGTTGCTTGAATATAGCCCAGTTTCATGTTTTCAATCAATCAATCAATCAATCAATCAATCTTATATTCATATAGCGCCCAAATCATAACAAGAGTTATCCCAAGGCGCTTTACAAATAGAGCAGGTAGGAGGAGACTCTTTACTTTAGACCCAACAATTTAAACAATTCTCCCATGATGCACTGGAGATTTTACCGCGAGGTCATGTGACAATTGAAACAACTTTTAACAGGGATGAAAACCTTGAGCAGACCTGACTCTTGGTGGGCGTTCATCTGCTATGAGCGGGTGGGGAGAGAGAGAGAGAGAGAGAGAGAGAGAGAGAGAGAGAGAGAGAGAGAGAGAGAGAGAGAGAGAGAGAGAGAGAGAGAGAGAGAGAGAGAGAGAGAGAGAGAGAGAGAGAGAGAGAGAGAGAGAGAGAGAGAGAGAGAGAGAGAGAGAGAGAGAGAGAGAGAGGCACAGTAAATGCAATAATAATGATACCATTAGACAACTATAATAAGTATAAGAGCATAAGTAGTAATAGTGATGCACAGTTATTACAGTAGTAACAGTAGCAGTTGTAATAAGAACAGGACTAAAAATAGTAGTAGAAGTGGTCCAGGATCCATAGCGTCTGCTTCCAGAGCTCCAGCAGGAAGCTGGAGACACAAAGATTCCAGGAAGAAGTCACATTAGTAAGATGCATGAATGGGAGATGAACGTGAAACAGATAGGGCTCAGTGTGTCTTGGAAAAGACTTCCCTTTAACGGGAAGCCCCGCCCACCCCCGGCAGTCTAAGCCTATAGCAGCAGAACTAGGGGCTGGTAAGCCAGCACTAACTATAAGCTTGATCAAAGAGGAAACGTTTTAAGTCTAGTCTTAAATGTGGAGAGAGGGTGTCTGCCTCCTGGACCGAGACTGGAAGATGGGTCCAAAGAAGAGGAGCCTGATAGATGAAAGCTCTGCCTCCCATGTTTTCAGTTAAGAGTGCCGGTCGATTCTGTCCATTATTTTCTCGATTAATCGATTATTTTCATAATCGATTAATCTGTCGATTACTTTCTCGATTAATCGATTAGTTGTTTGGTCTATAAAATGTCAGAAAATGGGAGCAAATGACGATCAGTGTTTCCCCAAGTCCAAGATGACGCCCTCAAATGTCTTGTTTTGTCCACAACTCAAAGATAATATCAGTTTACTGTCACACAGGAGTAAAGAAACCAGGAAATATTCACATTTAAGAAGCTGGAATCAGAGGTTAATCAATTAATTTCAGATTAATCGATTATCAAAAATAGTTGTCGATTAATTTTCTGTCGATCGATTAATCGATTGATCGCTGCAGCTCTAGTTCTATTGTGTTGTTGTGTCACTGTGTTTCTATTGACTGTGTGCATGTCTGCTGCTGTCCTCTAGATGTGGATCTGTCCCTGCCAGATGTCCAGCTGTCCCCGGGTCACAGTGCGGACCCCAGCCCCAGTCCCGAGGCCCCGGGCGCCTCCTCCTCGTCCTCAGCCTCCAGACACCACCGCACACACCGCAGTGGAGGGGCCAGGGACGACCGCTACAGATCAGGTACGCCACAGACAGTAACAACACTAGGGGTTGGGCGAAGTCTACTGTGCCAAATTGACGTAATGATGATGACCACAGTGAAACATGGTGATAGACGATGACGTGTGACGCCGTTGTTGAGCGGAGGGTGTGTGGGGGGAGGATTAGGAAGTATTTGTTTAAGCCAGGTGTAGCACATGTAGTCCGACTCCGACCTTTTTTGAAATGTCGGTTCCTAGGAGAGAGCGGGAGACGAGTTCGCTCTGTCGGTAAGTTTGAATCCTCTGTTTTGGGATATAGATAAACGAGCACACTGATCTGTCACAAAACAGACATGATTTGCTAATGGATGGATTTATAGATCTGGGCTGTTTTTTAAAATAATAACTGCCAGGAGGCTAACGTTGGGCTCGCATTGAAAATGAATTGAAACGAGCTGAGACGGACAGACACAACGGATCAGTGTGGCCACGGCTCCACCCCCTGATTTACTAAGATTTAAAAAGTACCGTTCTGTCTGCGTCTAAATTAAAACATGTGTTCACTCACTGGGCAGTACATAGAGTGATTTAGTTCCTTGAGTAAATCAGGGTGTTTGGCTCTCAGCGCTCTCTGTCTCTCTATGTGTCTCAGGGTGCTTTCTCACTGGCGCTCCGGGTAGCGTTCCCGAGCACACTTGTCCCTAAATTGACTCCAGTTTCGGAACGTTTGACGAGTGTGAACGTTGCGTTCCGTTCGTGCAACGGGGAACCGTGACAGGATCCACTTGAAAAGGTGGTCTGGGGAACTGCTTTGGCGTGCCCGGGCACGGAACACTTGCGAGTGTGAAAGCCAACCGTTCCGAACCTCATAGACAACACACGGGCGAGGATAAACTCCAGGCATAGTTGATGACGCAAGTGCACTCTGTTCCGTTTCCGAGCGCGGAATAAATGTTGTAATGTGAAAGCTGACCAGCAGGGGGGGCAATTGTTCCTGGGTGTGGAACGGAACGGAACGGAACGAAAGCAATCGTTCCCAGTGAGAAAGCAACCTCAGTGTCAGCACGCTCTGCCTCCCATAGAGACACTGCATGAAATAGGCCACGCCCATCACGGGGGAAAAGCTCTGTTCATTTCCACACATCAGCGTCATTTTCCTTGAATTAAACATAGCTAAAAGCTGTTGTGTGGTGAGCTGTGCAGACAACAAAACAAGGAAGCCATTGAGAATTGGCGAGAAGAAAAATGTGGATCTAGCTGTCAAGGAAGTAAGTTGGAGTGTTCATCTTCTGTATATACGATCTTTTGTGCAACACGCAACCATGCACGCGACATAGGGGAACGCCAGGATTGGAGGGGGGGTTTCTGTTTTCCCCCGTTTTGGGCGTGGCTTCTGAATGATGACGCGTTACGCAGTGTCTCTATGTGTGTGTGTGTGGGGGGGGGGGTTGTCTGCTTTAAATCCTGATATTGCGATGTTGTCGAGGGCTCAGTGGTCGGTGACTGGTGGCCATCAGCGACTGACCCTAACATACATACACACAGGCATACACATTGACAGTATTCACACACACATCAATTAAACTATGAAACAAACGATCAGTCGATGCCACTCTTTATGTCCTCTTCTCTTCTACCTTCCTCACGTCGCTCTCCTCCTCCCTCATCTCCAGACATCCACACAGAGGCGGTGCAGGCAGCGCTGGCCAAGCACAAGGAGGAGAAGATGCCCATGCCCACCAAGAGACGCTCAGCCTTCGTCCAGTCTCCTGTAGAAAACTGCACACCTCCAGGTAACAATAGACTGTCCTGTGAAGAAACATGTGTCCTTCAATAGTCGAGGAAAAACGCAACATCTAGAATGAAAGTGGATGGAATCAGGACTAGAAGACTGTGTTCTCTCTCTTCCCCCGTCAGACACGTCTTCTGCATCAGAGGATGAGGGCTCACTGCGCAGACAGGCAGCTCTGACTGCAGCGCTGGCCCAGAGTCTGCAGAGCCCTGATTACTGGATCAACCGCTCGGTGCAGGGCTCCTCCACCTCCTCGTCCGCTTCCTCTACCCTCTCCCATGGAGAGCCCAAGCCCCAGCCCCTGCCCCAGCCCCTGCCTGGTTCTGCGTTAGCTGATGTGCTGGCCCACACACGCATAGGTAAGCTAACACTGAAATATACTCAATACAGTAGCTTATTAAATAACATCAATCAGGGGGCACGTGGTGCAGTGGTAGAGCTGTCGCCTCACAGCTAGAAGGTCCTGGGTTCGATTCCCACCTGGGACGCTGTGAGCACTGAAGGAGTGTGTGCCCGTCCGCATGTCCTCGAGTGCCCGCCGCCCGCGGGTGGGGTCGTCAAAAAGGGGCCTTTCTGTGTGGAGTTTGCATGTTCTCCCTGTGCCCCCTGGGGGTTTCCTTCATATAGGAACCCCTCACCAAAAACATGCAATATCCTGGTCACTGAAGTGGTTCCTCCTCTGGTCATTCGGGGCGCCTGTTCGGAGGGAGGGGAACTCGTTGGAATAGCGTGATCCTCCCACGTGCTATGTCCTACCGGTGAAGCTTCCCCTGTCAGGTGAAAAGAAGCGGCTGGCTAACTGCCCATGTCTCGGAGGAAGCATGGAGCCAGTTTCGGCTCTCCCCAGATCGGCAGAGGGTGGAGCAGCAACCAGGATAAATACATTAAAATTTGCACTAATGGGGGATAAAAATGGGATAAAAAAATCGGGGGGAAATTAAAAATAAATAAATAAATAACCCCATAAATAATCCCAGTAATTGTTGATTATACCTCCCCTTTATTTGACGCTCTCCTTTGCTCCTTCTCCAGAAAACAGCGTCCCCCCAGATGTGACGTCCTCCACCCCCCAGGAGAGGGGGTCCAGGGTGGACCTGCCGCCCGCTGTCAGAGGCATGAGCCGCGGGCAGAGCCGCTGCAGCATGCTGGATACTACTGCTGACGGTACACACGCACACGCACACGCACACACACACACACACACACACACACACACACACACACTCACATGCAAGCCAGACTCTAAACTTGCCTGGAAAAACATTTGGTCATTTCCAGGTTTTGGTCATTTCCAGGTTTTGGTCATTTCCAGGTTTTGGTAATAGTTTGCTATTCAGGGAAAAAATGCTGCCCATCATGGTACAAATGATGAACGTTTGCTTTAGTAAATAATAATATTGATCTACAGAGTGATATAGCATATCTAATAGAGGTTAGGCAATATGACTAACAGGATAAATGATCTGAAACATCAACAAAACGTCCTCATATCAGTCATGAAACAGGCCATGCCGTAGATAAAGGCATGGAATTTCAAAATGTAAAATGTGTAAGAATACTGTTTATTATGAACCATCCATTCATAAAGACAGTGCTCTCCTTGGGTGATGTCATCTGCCTCTCCACTCCTGTTACACAGTGCAGTAATGCATACCACCACCGTGCCATCTGTGCACTGTTTCCTTCCTACTAGGTATGAAAACTGATATGACTTCATATGCAGGGCGATCATGACCGCCTACTTCCTGCTTCAGCACTGTAACAGTGTAACAGAGATTTTCATCCGCCATTTATTTTTATTTTCCCATAGACATTTCATCAAATGTTTATAAAAGTAGTTTTACTTGTTCAAACCAAACGGTCAAGATATATCTAGAAACAGGAGAGATCGCATAACATTTCACTCGGATCAAAGCGTAAAAAAAAATTCGGGTTTGAAGAAAATATTTTTTTTTAGTTTGGGTCTGAGTGAAATGTTCTATGGTCTCTCCAGTTTCTAAATATATCTGAACCGTTTGGTTTGACGAAGTATTTTATGAAATGTCGATGAGAAAATAAATGGCGGATGAAAATCTCTGGTACAGTGCTGAAGCAGGAAGTAGGCGGTCGCTTTGCCTCCACCTCTCTATAGACACATTTCTGTTTTGCATGAACTTGTATTGTCCATAACATTTGCAGCGTGAGTCTACGAGGTGGATTGAGGTGTGTGACTGTAAGAAATGATCTGCTCATGTTCATCGCAAATCACCTTCAACATCATCATCATCCTCATTCCAGCCAATGTGTTGTGAATGCCGCTAACAACCGCTATGTTTGTTTCTTTTTTTTGGGGGTCCATTTATCCGCGCGGTGTCTTGCCTTTCATTAAAAAAGGAAGGAAAAAAGGTAATATGAGTGGGAACGGGGGGGGGGGAGAGGGGAGGGACGCTCAAGACGCCCCGAACAAGCTTGCTTTCAATTCCAACCTTCTGTCTGTCTCTCTCGGTGTTTGTCTCGTGTCGTGTCCAGTAGGTCTCTAGACGTAGAGAAACCTCCTCTGTCCGACTCTCAATAAAGTCGTCCACTTTGTCTCAAGTCCAAACTTACCCTTATGAATTCTTCCTGCTCCTGATACACCAGATCGGCAATACGTCATTTTGTAGGCGGCTGCTGGCGGCACACGTTCCCGCCCCCTTTTAGGAGGGGAAACACAAGCCCCTCCCCGTTGAGCTGAATGTAAAATAGCACCGCCAAAAAAAAATATAAAGGAAAAATAACAGAATCAATCTCGTTTATTAATGACCCCAAAACACCATGACATGACAATATATTACAACTCGGTTGGCCACACAATGTGCAAGATACATGGGAAATATGACTTTGACCCATCTAAAATCATGTGACTCATGATCCGTCTCTGACCTGTAGTTCCTGTGTTCCGCCTGTTGCTAATTTAGTCTCCCGACATGAAATGCTGTTGTAGTGGAGCTCAGCGTCGTCGTAGGCTACTTGGCTCACGGCTGTAATGTAAATATGTGACATAAGTCACATGATTTGAGATGGGTCAAAGTCATATTTCCGGTGTATCTTACCTATCCTATGGCCAGACGAGTTGTAATATATTGTCATGTCATGGTGTTTTGGGGTCATTAATAAACGACATTGATTCTGTTATTTTTCTATAATTTTGTTTGCTATTTTACGTTGAAGTCAACAGGGAGAGGCTTGCGTTTTCCCCCTAAAAGGGGGCGGGGCCTAATTGCCGATCTGATGTATGCTGCCTGCCTGTTTGCTAGTCCGTGGGGTTCTGCCTGTATGAAAGTGTTGGATAGAATAGAGATTTGTGTTGGTATAGAGTTGCATGTGTGGGTGTGTGTGCGAATGTGGGTTGTTGTTGTATTTGTTGTGTATATGTTTGTGATGATGGTGTTCTTTGGTGTTTGTCCAGGCGTGCCGGTCAACAGCAGGGTGTCTACTAAGATCCAGCAGCTGTTGAACACACTCAAACGGCCCAAGAGACCGCCGCTCAGCGAGTTCTTCCTGGATGACTCGGAGGAGATCGTAGAAGGTGAGAGACGCACTGTTCATGTATATTTATGTTTTTTGATTTTTGATGAGAAGTAGTGGAAAGATCTTGAACTGAAATAAGCATTCTTTTACACTATTTCTTCACTATACCCTAATTATATTGGAATATTATACTTGCTCACACTGCTAGTAACTGCTTGACGGTAGGGCTGCTCGATTATGGCAAAAATCATAATCACGATTATTTTGACTGATGATAAGATCACGATTATTTAACACGATTACTGATGGACTTTGGCAACATCATGCATTTATTTAACTTGAAAAAAATTGTTTTTTTAATACTGGATGTCTTTGAACTTTAAATATAATTTAAGGGAAAAACAAAGAAATAAAAGTATTATTGTTTTTAGATAGGCTAACTAAAATAAATAATATATAAAAAAAATGATCATGGTTTTATCTCAATTATCTTGTTTTCATAATTGTGGGAATCCAAAATTGTAATTGAGATTAAAATCAGATTAATTGAGCAGCCCTACTTGACGGGTCACTGTATTCTGTCCAATTGTGGGACCTGCAAGAGGTTCAATTGTGTCCATGTTGAAGGCTTTTCCACTTAACAAGTTTTGACCAGCGAGAGATTTTTTGCTACTTTGGTATTGCCTTTCATAACGTTAGATTATATTGATAAGTTTATATCGTTAGCTAGCAAACACTAATTAGATCAATACGCTTGTTCACTGTCCACACATGGGCAGAGTTTCCCTGCTACTTCCTCATCCTCTCTCTCATCCCCACCTCTCGCGTCGCCCCCCAGTGCCCCAGCCGGACCCCAACACCCCTAAGCCAGAGGGTCGTCAGATCATCCCAGTGAAGGGGGAGCCCCTGGGGGTGGTCAGCAACTGGCCCCCGGCCCTGCAGGCCGCCCTGGCCCGCTGGGGGGCCACGCAGGCCAAGAGCCCCGCTCTCACCGCCCTGGACATCACCGGCAAACCCCTCTACACACTCACATATGGTGAGCAGCACCTCCGCACCTTATACAACTGCTCTGTAGATATTAAAAAAGCAAGGCTTTTTGTTCAACCTGTGGTTCCTCTGGTTTTAAAATTAATGAATATTTGTTTGTCTGCACAAAACAACACGTACTGTTGTTTTCCTCACTATATGATGCTGCAGTAGGTTGGCGAGTTTTTTGATTTTCCTTCTCAGTGCCATTGTTGGCATGGTGACTGGCAATCTTCTCCTCCTCCCCCAGGTAAACTATGGAGCCGCAGTCTGAAGCTGGCCTACACACTGCTGAATAAACTGGGCACCAAGTCTGAGCCTGTCCTCAAACCCGGAGATCGGGTAAGAGTCCGTGTGAGGAAATGACAGTAACAGACTAGGGCTGCCAGCCTGCCACGATTAGTCGACTAGTCGTGATGAAAATCGTGATGAAAAACATGCGATGACGTCGATTACCAAATATGTCTGCGACGATTTTGGTAATCGACGTCATCGCATGTTTTTTGGGAGCTGGAATAAAACATTTTTTTGTTTGTTTTGTTCCCCCGAAGCTGCTGTTGGTTCATTAAAAGATGTATTTCTGAGTCAATTATAATCTTAATTGTCTTTATTTTTAGTTGGCACATGCCTAAAACAACTTGAAGTGAAATTTAGAAGCTGATGATAGCTAAATCAGAGCGATTGAGTAATTGTGCGATAAGCTGCAATTTATGATCCGATTAGCCGACTAATCGTTAAAATAATAGGTGACTACCGGTAGTCGTTTTCAAAAAAATCGTTTGTGGCAGCACTATAAAGGACATGTCAATAAAAGGACCTGCCATTATAAATGAATCTGTCTGTGTCTTTAGGTGGCGTTGGTGTACCCAAACAGTGACCCGGCCATGTTCTGGGTGGCGTTTTACGGCTGCCTGCTGGCTGAAGTCATCCCTGTGCCCATAGAGGTGCCACTGTCACGGCAGGTAAGGCTGGCACTGATACAGAGGAAGCACAAGGGACTGAACTGCTCGACGATGAGCCCTGACTGAGGAATATCAAGTGGGAGGAGCCTCTGAGGTCAAGTGGGAGGGGCCTCTGAGGTCAAGTGGGAGGGCCCTCTGGGGTCAAGCAACAGACCATGAATCGATCGAGTATGATGGAAGTGAGGCCATTTTATACAACAGACAGGACATTACAGTAACACCTGGCAAGCACCAAGTGCCGGTTAGTCTCAACGCCAGACCCATGAGAGTTCTTACGCTACGTTACTACGTTACTGCAGAGCTCTCTCTGGGTCTGGGACACTTTCCCTCAGAGGGCTGGTTATGGGAGGGAACCGTTCACTTGGCCAGTCATATGCCAGTGGTGGATTCAGTCCTCCCCAATCAGTAATGACTTTGCGATCAGACGACACGGGAGGCACAGCCCATTTTTCAAACCGCTCTCTTATCGGTGCTCCACCATGTCACTCATTCAATTTCAACCCGCCTTCAAAAACCAGCAGTGGCTGTGAAGTGGTACAGACTAAGTCATGTAGTATGTTGAGTGCAGCGATTCAACGTAATATTTGAGTCTGGGGAGAGACTAGGTGCCGGTAGAATGTGACTTTGGCAGGTAAATGAATAAAGGCCACACCCACCACACTGGTTGGTAAATTTATGAGATTATAACATTTGAATGCAGGCATATTGAGTTCATGATGAATCTAAACGACGTCCTTTGAGTTACTCAGCAAGTTTTAATTGGCAGACAGTACTGGAATGGTATTGTAACAATGGGTGGGTTACATATTTCTATGAAAAATGTTTAGTATTTTGACCGATAAAAATTATTCCTGACTGTGTTTTTTTTCTTTCTCTCTCTCTCTCTTTGCCACCACGTCAGTTGAGACAAAAAGTTAATTTCGGACACTGGTTCCTATCCTTTTTTCAGAGTTGCATACAAAGGCATTGTACTATACCTGATAAATACACACATATAACAACATAACTATTGCTAGCACTATAGAACTCAGCTATTCTAAAATCACTATCAGGCAATTGCTCAGGGCTTTGCTAGGGGCGGCTTTAGCTCAGGAGGTAGAGCGGGTCGGCCAATGACGCAAGGGTTGGCGGTTCGATCCCCGCTCCCTCCCAGCTGCTGTCGTTGTGTCCTTGGGCAAGACACTTAACCCTCCTTGCTCCCGATGGTGTGTAGGCACCCTGCGTGGTAGCCTGCCGCCATCGGTGTATGAATGGGTGAATGTAGACTATCTACTGATTGTAAAGCGCTTTGGATAAAAGCGCTATATAAATGCAGACCATTTTACCATTTGCTCAAGTAACCCGACGGTCATATTATAAGTCGATATTTTCTAACGTATTGATCCGTAGAAGGTATGTATGGATTTTAATTGTCTCAGATTTGTATACATGCTTCTCTCTGTGTCTCTAAGTGTCTTGTCTCTCTCCACAGGACGCAGGCAGCCAGCAGATCGGCTTCCTGTTGGGCAGCTGTGGGGTGGGCCTGGCTCTGACCAGCGAGGTGTGTCTCAAAGGACTGCCCAAGACGCCCACCGGCGAGATCATGCAGTTCAAAGGTCGGCTAACCTCAGTGTAGTCATCTCTTTCTCAATCTCACTGGGACCCATTAGATAGACTCATTATAAGGAATATATTATGTACATTATCCAAATGTGTGTCTGTGGGTGGCCACTGTGGTCATCATCAGTGTAACTAAAAGATTCTTCCTCCATGGCAGCTACCATGTCTCTGTCTGCTCCATGTTCAGTGTGGTGGTGTTGTGGTTTTGTTCACCAGGATGGCCCAGGATGAAATGGGTGGTGACAGACACCAAGTACCTGACCAAACCCTCCAAAGACTGGCAGCCTCACATCCCCACTGCCAACACAGACACCGCCTACATCGAGGTACTGTTCTGTGTTTGTGTTCAGACCGGGTTTAGCATCTCTAAAACTGATCACCAGTCAGATTTTGACTTTATAGTTTAAGACGTACCGTGTACCGTAGTCTTGCTTTTATGTAACAGTTTTGATTTTTCCCCTCTTTTTCTCACTGTTGTAATTAGAGCCCGACCGATATATCGGTCCACCGATATTGGCCGATAACCAATATATCGGTATCGGCCGATATTGCCGATATTTTTTTATTTTGTATTTTTTAAGCTATTCATAGCTTTCAAGGGCCGTTACGTGCTGCCGGGAACGCCCACCTGACGGTCAAAAAAAAAACTTGTTAATTCCGCTGCCAGCCGAGTCGACTAGTTTCTCACGCTGTGTTTGTTCAGCCGTTTGTACACACGTTTTTGCGGCCAACATTTCATCAAAGGTAAGCTCAAGTAACGTTACAATAATGATTAAAATACCCCGGTAACGTTACTTGAGCTTACCTTTGATGAAATGTTGGCCGCAAAAACGTGTGTACTTTGATAATAGAAAAAAAGCCATTTGCCCTCCCCAGCGACTGAACCACGTCTAATCGCACAAATCCACAACCTCCTCCTGTCTGAGTTTTCTTTCTCCGACGGGATTCTGTAAAAGCACAAGCCAGGCGTGTCTCCTCGTCGGTTAGTGCAACCGATAGCACAACAGGTATCCGGCATTTTGGCTGAACAAACACAGCATGAGAAACTAGTCGACTCGGCTGGCAGCGGAATGAACACGTTTTTTTTTGACCGTCAGGTGGGCGTTCCCGGCAGCACGTAACGCCCCTTGAAAGCTATGAATAGAGAGCATGTTGTGTATATTTGATATTTTTTCTTAACTCAAGTTATATTTTATATTTGTTCTATTTGTGTTTTTCTATTTCTATTTTCTAGTTATGTATAATTATTAAATTCCCAGTGAAGTTTACGGTTTCATTGCATTGATGTCATTTTGGACAATAAAGTTGATTGATAAGCTGTAAAATATCCTGCCTACATCACATATCTCAAGTCATGTCAAGTCATATCTTTGTCAAGTGTTTGATATTTGAGGGATCATTGCAAAACATTGTGTAATATAATGTGTATATAAAATGTAAGAATATCGGCCCATATATCGATATCTGATTTTTTTTACTCCCTAATATCGACATCGGCCTCAAAAATTCAGTATCGGTCGGGCTCTAAATTGCAATTTTTGGTTTATTTGTAACTTATTTTTCTTTGGAATCTGTTCCCAAATTTTGTATCTCCCTTTGATGACTTTTGATTTGTTGTTTTTAGGCCTTTTTTGTAAAGCACTTAGTACGCTTTGCTTTTAGATCAGGTCTATATAAAATTGTATTTTATTATGAACGTTATTCATTTATATATGAGTCCTCTCCTGTCGCTGATGTTTTTGTATGTGTCTCTCTCCCCCACCCAAGTACAAGGCCAGTAAGGAGGGGACGGTGATGGGAGTGGCTGTGTCCAAGATCTCCATGCTGACGCACTGTCAAGCCCTCACCCAGGCCTGTAACTACTGTGAAGGTGAGAGCTCTGCCCACCACTATGTTCTATAGCTCTCTCTCTCTCTCTCTCTCTCTCTCTCTCTCTCTCTCTCTCTCACTCTCTCTCTCTCTCTCTCTCTCTTTCTTTCTTTCTCTCTCGCTCTCTCAGGGCTTTCACACCGGCAGGGCTCTGTGCCGGTTCCGGTTCCCGAACCCAAATTTGAACCGGTCGGCGCGTTCAGACCGAAAAAATAATTGGTTCGGAAACCTGAAAAGTTGGTTCTTCTCAGCGGAACCAAAAAAATAGTTGGTTTCTCCTTGCGAACTGTGACATCATCAGTGGGCGTGTCTCATTCTAGGCTGTGAAGACGAGCAGGAAGGAGAAGAAGGCAGCGACAACATGGAGAAAAATAATTTGCGGAGGTCTGCTGAGGAAACCAAATGTTTCCTGGCGATTTGGGCATCTACCGAATCTCAAGAAAAGCTAGAAAGCAGTACAAGAAAGAGCAAGTCGTATGCTGAACTTGCGGAAGAGATGGCCAAGGCTGGGTTCAATCGAACGCCAGACCAAATAATTACTAAACTTAAAAAACTGAAGAAGGACTACCGAATAATGTCCTCCCACTTTGGTTCCGCTTAAACTGGTGTGAACGCGTGCTGGTTCGCCAGAAAGCACCAAGGTTCTGAGACTCCAGAACGGCGCCAGAGCCAGAACCAGAACCGTGTCTGTCTGAAAGCGGTATCTCTGTCTGAAGTATGTTAACTGAGATGCTAAATGTATATTGTGTGTGTCTGTTTGTGTGTGTGTGTGTGTGTGTGCGTGCGTGCGTGTGTGTGTGTGTGTGTGTGTGTGTGTGTGTGCACGTCTTTCCTACCTCAGGGGAAACGCTGGTCAACGTGTTGGACTGTAAGAAAGATATGGGCTTGTGGCACGGCGTCTTAACGGTGAGTTGGGAGACACAGGGAGAATCGATATATCGAGACAAATTGACCCCATTCAGATGTATTGTAGCAGCACAATGTGACAGTGATGAAATGTGTGCTTCTCATTGCAGAGTATCATGAACAGAATCCACACCATCACAGTGCCCTACGCCGTCATGAAGGCCTGTCCCATGTCCTGGGTGCAGAGGGTCCACCTTCACAAAGGTTCAGCCCTGTCCCGTCTTCATTTCATATTCCAGCTGTTTAGTTAGTTTGCTCAGACTCGGTTAGATAACAGAAAATAAATGACGACAAAGCTAAATGAAAACAAATTCTAAATACTATATCTACTATACTATAGAGAGGCAAAGTGAACGTCACTTCCTGCTTCGGCACTGTCCCAGAGATTTTCTTCCGCCATTTATTTTCCCATAGACATTTCGTAAAATGCTTATAAAAATAGTTTTACTTGGTCAAACCAAAAGCTTCAGCTATATTTAGAATCGGGAGAGACCATAGAACATTTTACTCGGACCAACAAAAAAAACATTGAAAAAATATTTTCTTTAAACCCTGCATTTTCTACGTTTTGGTCTGAGTGAAATGTTATGCGATCTCTCCTGTTTCTAAATATATCTCAACCGTTTGGTTTGAACAAGTAAAACTATTTTTATAAGCATTTTTACGAAATGTCTATGGGAAAATAATAATAATACATACAATAATAATACAGTGCAGCACTGTACCAGAGATTTTCATCCACCATTTTATTTACACTGTCAGTGCTGAAGCAGGAAGTGACGTTCCACTTTGGCTCTCTATATAACAACATGTCCTGTTTGTCTTCTGGTAGCACGTGTGGCCTTGGTGAAGTGCCGTGACCTCCACTGGGCCATGATGGCCCACAGGGACCAGCGGGACACCAACCTGTCCTCCATACGCATGCTCATAGTGGCTGACGGAGCCAACCCATGTGAGTCACTTCTTCCTGCGTTATCATGGTCTCTTTAGAATGATGATGGTCATTTTGTACAGAGGACTGCGTTTCGGCCGCTCCATCGCAGTGACATTTCTGTCCTTTGTGGGTCACCAGGGTCTGTGTCGTCATGTGATGCCTTCCTGAACGTGTTCCAGTCTCACGGTCTGAAGCCGGAGGTCATCTGTCCATGTGCGTCGTCTCCTGAGGCTCTGACTGTGGCTATACGCAGGTACCGCATCTCTGTACTGACTGACATGGAGGAGGATCTTAATTTTTCAATCTTTATCTGTCCACGCTGTAAAGTAATTTAGTCTAGTTTTGTCTTAATATCTTATTTTTCTTAGAGCTATTGAAAAAAAAATCTGCTGTCAGGGTAAAATAATGGAGAATTTGTATAATACTGCAGTTTTACATGAAATCAATGTAGTAATAGTTTGTGTATTTCAGCAGTCCTCAACCTTGTCTTACTTTTCCAACTCCGTCCCTGTCTAGCCATTTCCCCCTCACACTTACCACTCGTCTGTTTGTCCGCCTTCTCTCCAGGCCCGGGGCGCGTGGAGCTCCTCTGCCTGCCAGGGCCATCCTGTCCATGGGCGGCCTGAGCCACGGGGTGATCCGGGTCAACACGGAGGACAAGAACTCTGCCCTCACTGTGCAGGACGTGGGACATGTTATGCCTGGAGGTCTGCCACTGTCATTGTGCTGTAATTAGGACTGTAATAAGAGTCACTGTAGTAGATTTTATTGCCAAATGTTTCTTTTCTGCTTCTGTCAACATCAGAAATCGCTTTCCCAATTCTGGCATTTGGCAGTGATGTTGTGATCCGTGTTTGTGTTTCAGCACTGATGTGTATTGTGATGTTGTGATCCGTGTGTGTGTTGCAGCACTGATGTGTATTGTGACGTTGTGATCCGTGTGTGTGTTGCAGCACTGATGTGTATTGTGATGTTGTGATCCGTGTGTGTGTTGCAGCACTGATGTGTATTGTGATGTTGTGATCCGTGTGTGTGTTGCAGCACTGATGTGTATTGTGACGTTGTGATCCGTGTGTGTGTTGCAGCACTGATGTGTATTGTGATGTTGTGATCCGTGTGTGTGTTGCAGCACTGATGTGTATTGTGATGTTGTGATCCGTGTGTGTGTTGCAGCACTGATGTGTATTGTGACGTTGTGATCCGTGTGTGTGTTGCAGCACTGATGTGTATAGTGATGTTGTGATCCGTGTGTGTGTTGCAGCACTGATGTGTATAGTGATGTTGTGATCCGTGTGTGTGTTGCAGCACTGATGTGTATTGTGATGTTGTGATCCGTGTGTGTGTTGCAGCACTGATGTGTATTGTGACGTTGTGATCTGTGTGTGTGTTGCAGCACTGATGTGTATTGTGATGTTGTGATCCGTGTGTGTGTTGCAGCACTGATGTGTATAGTGATGTTGTGATCCGTGTGTGTGTTGCAGCACTGATGTGTATTGTGATGTTGTGATCCGTGTGTGTGTTGCAGCACTGATGTGTATTGTGACGTTGTGATCTGTGTGTGTGTTGCAGCACTGATGTGTATTGTGAAACCGGACGGCTCTCCCCAGCTGTGTAAGACAGACGAGATCGGGGAGATTGTGCTGAACTCTCGGGCCGGAGGCACCATGTACTACGGCCTGCCCGGTGTCACCAAGAACACGTTTGAGGTCTGGTCTTCCTAGTCTTGAGTCTCATCTCAGAATATATAGCAATATAAGCCTAGTCACTGGTAGGGCTGCCACTAACGATTATTTTCATAATCGATTAATCTGTCGATTATTTTCTCGATTAATCGATTACCGTAAATTCCGGACTATAAGCCGCGGCTTTTTTCCCGTTTTTTGGCCTTTTTTGGCCCCTGCGGCTTAAATAACGGTGCGTCTTATCTATGGATTTTTTCCCAAAAAAAAAAAAAAATCTCTCTTTTTTAGCACTCTTTCTAACTATAAATCCACTTCTGTTTTAATTTCCTCTCTTGCCCTCTTTTAACAACATAACATAACATAACATAACATAACATAACACAACACAGGTAAGCAGAAAGAAAAAGACGAAAGAAAGAAAGAAGCAATCACCGCCATGAATGAGGAAATGACTCACCTGCTGGAGGCTGGAGATTCACGGCTTGGGCTAAACTTTTACTCCGTGAAACACTATCGATTAAGTCCGACATCGCTCAGAGGTTTGAGCAGCTTGAAAACAAGTTTGAAAACGTGCAGAAGTCCATCCACTCACTCACTAAAGAAAATAATGCAACCGTGAACAGAGTTTCTAAAAAAAGCGCATCAGCGCACTGGAGGACAAAAACAACACAGTGAGTCCGAAAGTGGATAAAATGCAAAAACATCGAAACGCTGCACACGCAGGTTGATGACTTAATCAGCAGGAGTAAAAGAAATAACATTCGCCTGATCAATGTAAAAGAGGGAGCTGAGATTGGTGACATGGACGCTTTCGTGGCAAAATCCTGTGTTACATCCTGGACCTGAAGGAAGGCGAGAAACCACCAGAGGTGGACAGGGCACACCGGGCGCCTCGGCCACGTCCAGACCCCGGCCTGCCACCGAGGGCCATCTTCATCTGCCTACTCCGCTGGCCCGACCGTCAACTCATCCTCCAGGCTGCGGGGAAGAAGCCCCTCACCTGGGAGGGTACGCGCTTTTTCGTCCGGCAGGACCTCTCCGCGTTGGTGCAACAGAAACGCGCAACATACAACAGCATCATCGAGTCAATGGATATCGCTTTGGCGTACTGTACCCAGCGAGACTCGTCATAACCATTGCTGGACAGCGGCGGAACAAGAGCTCAAAGTGAAACTGCCGAATATCTTTTGAGTTGGACTGGTCAATAGTACTGTGAGTAACTAAAATAAAAAAATAAAAAACGGAATTCTCTCTTCTTTAGCACTCTTTCTAACTATAAATCCACTTCTGTTTTAATTTCCTCTCTTGCCCTCTTTTCACCACACCGCGGACACTGTGTGCACTGTAAAAAAAACAAAAAATACCACAATGTGTGATTTTGTCTGGGGATTAGTGACCTGACTTTTGTTTTGTTGAAATGTTAATAAATGGGAGCTTCCCCAAACAGCCATCTCTTTCCCGACAATCCCCTCTGTGCACGAAGCCTTACATATGGTAATTAAACATCAAAACACCCGCGGCTTATAGACCGGTGCGGCTTATAGAAGAAAAAAATAGTCACCTTTGAAGGTGCGCCTTATAGACCGGTGCGCCTTATAGTCCGGAATTTACGGTAGTTGTTTGTTTGGTCTATAAAATGTCAGAAAATGGTAGCAAATGACGATCAGTGTTTCCCAAAGTCCAAGATGACGCCCTCAAATGTCTTGTTTTGTCCACAACTCAAAGATAATATCAGTTTACTGTCATACAGGAGTAAAGAAACCAGGAAATATTCATATTTAAGAAGAATCAGAGAATTTAGACCTTTTCTCTTAAAATTGTACTCACAACGATGAATCAATTATCAAAATAGTTGTCGATTAATTTTCTGTCGATCAACTAATCGATTAACCGATTACTCGTGGCAGCTCAAGTCACTTGAAGAGCTAGTAGTACTATGTGGCTCATCTGGGCTTTTGTGTTCGACACGCTTAGCTCAGCCAAAAACATTGTTGGTGATGATGTGGCTGTTACAGAAATGTTTGGTTCAGATGTACAGATGTCATCAGCAACTCACATCCCTGCTTCAAAAGTCTAAAGTAGTCCTTAGTAGTGAATAGTGGATTGATTTACATGCCTCCACTAGATGGAGCTATAGTATTTCCTCTTTCACATAGTGTGTGGAAACTTCAGAGGGCTGTGTTGATCATAGTAAAATCATTTGATCATCTTCTCATAAGCCCCTTAGGGGTTCCTTGTCTAACCCACACTGTTTATATTCCTTTTGTTCTCTCTCATTTCTTTTTTGTTTTGTGCTGTAAACAAAACCTAAAGTTAAACTCTGAACTGGAGGTTCTGATGATCTGTTTTTTTATGTGGTGTGTGTTCATCTGGTGTGAAGGTGAATGTTAAAGTAAGTGTTTAAAGTGATGCTTTTATATCTCTGGTTCTGTAGGTGATCCCTGTCAACCAGGCTGGAGCCCCTATTGGAGAAATCCCCTTCACTCGCACTGGCCTGCTGGGCTTTGTAGGACCGGTAAGGCACAGAACTGTAACACAGATTCTGTTATCTTCACTGAACCCACATTAAACTGCTGGTGGTTCTGTTGATGCTGTCGCTGAGTCCCGCCCTGCTCCGCTGTGCTCCCACAGGGCAGCCTGGTGTTTGTCGTGGGGAAAAACGAGGGGCTGCTGATGGTGAGCGGGCGAAGACACAACGCCGACGACCTTGTGGCGACCGCGCTCGCCGTGGAGCCCGTCAAGACCGTTTACAGGGGGAGGTGAGAACTTTCTCTACTGCCTGCATGCCCACCTGCCCCATTCACTGTTCTGTGTGGGCTATAGAGAGCCCCAGGGATGACGTATTTTTGTAGTCGGAGCGCGGAAGTCCCGGACTTCCTGGTTCTTCACTGTTTCTGCCTATGGGATTTCTGAATGGGTTTTTGGCGCGATGCTTCAAATAAGGTCTCTGGGCAACGCAAGCTTAATCAAACGCGAACCAGTGTTCAGCCGGATAATCTTGTGGTCCTCATGTGTGAAGATTATCCTACTGAACAATGGTTCGCGTTTGATTAAGCTTGCGTTGCCCAGAGAGATTATTAGAAGCATCGCGCCAAAAACCCATTCAGAAATCCCATAGGCGAAAACAGTGAAGAACCAGGAGTGTTAGCATCGATGATTTCCGGACTCGTTCCTGGGGCTTTCTATTGGTTCTGGCACAACTTAAAGGCTCAGTCTGTAGTTTTTTTTTCTATTTGGGGAAACTGCGCCCCCACCTAAATGCTACACTTCCCTGATTGTACGTTCAGATATCAGCCTTATTTTACCGTTTCTGCTTGTACTCTCTACTTTGCTTATCTTTCTGCTGTGTTGATCACTGGTTCGCTCGCTGGGAAAAATGGCTCCAAAATATCCCCAAATGTTCTTGTCTCGACTTGTTTCAATGAGAGAAGTAGCTAATCGCGCCGCTAATTAAGCTAACAAGCGAAAAACACGTTTCTCTTCCTATACCTTCTTCACAATAAAAGCATCCTGTTACTTTGCTAGCAGAAAACGTTTAATTTGATGGAGGCGTGCAAGAAATGGAGTTAAAAGTTCTAGGCAACTTATATCTGATAAATGAAAAAGTTACAAATAAAGTGTTTAAAAAAAATCTAGGCAACTTGACACTGTCAAGCCACTCCGAGACGCAGCCAGCAAAAAGCCATAGTGCAGGAACAGGCCCTTCGGAGGGCGCTGTGGGGAATGACAGAGAGATCCATTAGAATCACTGTACCATCGAATGATTAAAAAGCTTGTTATATTAAGGTAAAATAACTACACAATGGGGCTCTAACCCATGAACAACGTGCATTGAATAGACAGGAAGCACTGGGGAAGAGGAAATGCCAGAAACACTTTCACTACGGAGATCAGCAACCCTGACAAACAACACATGTTCAAACATGTTGTTTTAAACATGTTTGAAACATGTTTGACTAATAAACGTTTGCCCTGTGTTCAGCAGGTATTGCTGGAATTTACTTTTTCCCCTGTGTGTGTGTGTGTGGCCTTATAAGTAATGATCATAATTATTTGATGTGGAATGTGTGTATGTGTGTTATTTTGTTCTCTCACTCATCTGCGGTGTGTCGTGTGTGTCGTGTGTGTCATGCTGCAGGATCGCAGTGTTCTCAGTGACCGTGTTCTACGACGAGAGGATCGTGATCGTAGCGGAGCAGAGGCCTGACGCCAGCGAGGAGGACAGCTTCCAGTGGATGAGCCGAGTATTGCAGGTAGAGCGTAGTGATGTGACGTCAGCGAACGATCCGAATCTATTGAACGGCTCTTTGCTATGAACGAAGGGAACCCGAGTCCTACTTGAGAGCCGTTCGTTTTAATGTTGTGCCCAAATTTCACTGCCTGCCGCTCCCCCACCACACACACAGGTTAGACCTCCCTCCCTCCCTCTGAGCAGGGAGCATGGGGCAGGGAGGATAGGTCGGGTGCACTCGTCAGGCGCATGCTGTAGCTGGCCTGGGTGGGCGGACTCAGCTTAATATCAAAACCGGAGAGCATCTGCCGACTTTCTGGGCAGCGAAGTGTTGCATGAATTGTATTCAAGGAAAGCCAACTTTCAGCTTAGTCAGTAAATTCACTGACTAAATAAGCAGATGATATGGTGTCACCTTGTGTAATGTTTACAATGCAGATCATTGACATTAGATCTGGAAATACTGTATGAGTACGGTACGGTAATTTAATGCTGCTGCAGTCCACTGATGCAAAATGAAATAGTGGTGGGTCTAATCAAATCTGATCCAAATCATACCATATCATTATATTAGTGATTTCGGAGAGAAACAGTAGTGCGCGCCCGATTAAAAAAAAAAAAGGGAACGAGGAGCCGCTATTTTGAACGGCTCTCAGAAAGGAACGGAGCCATAAGATCCAGCTCCCTTCAAAGAGCCGTAATTCCATCACTAGAGCAACACATCCATGATAAGTGTCTCTAATTGTGCTGTAGATGTTACCCCAATAACTATCCTCCCTCTTCCCCATGTCTGTATTTGGACATGCAGCTTCATCAAGCAAATGTAGTTGTACTTGTATTATCTACATTCTGTAATGATTAGAATTTTCAACATGTCTGTGTGCACTACTCCTTATTCTGCATTAGGCCATCGACAGCATCCACCAGGTTGGCCTGTACTGCCTCGCGCTCGTCCCGGCCAACACCCTCCCAAAGACGCCCCTCGGAGGCATTCACATCTGTGAGACCAAGCAGAACTTCCTGGAGGGAAACCTGCACCCGTGCAACATCCTCCTGTGCCCCCACACCTGCGTCACCAACCTGCCCAAACCACGGCAGAAGCAGCCAGGTATAGCCGCCGGCATTTGACTTATTGATCGATCAGTTTGACCAGAAAATGAATCAATAACTGGGCTTTTTTTTTTTTTTTTGCGTTTGTGTCTCTTGTCGGTATCATGGCTCAGGCTGTGATGTTATTGCAGTTAGATTTATTTACCATTAAAAGTCCGTCTCTGTATAGATGACTAACGGTCCCTGGTCTGTGCAGTGGGTGTAGGTCCAGCCTCCATCATGGTCGGCAACCTGGTGGCAGGGAAACGGATGGCGCAGGCCGCAGGCAGAGAGCTGGGTGTCATCGAGGACCAGGATCTGATCAGGAAGGTAAACCACACTTTGCTACTTTGCTACAATTGAACATGTTCAGTCATCTCTCAGCTGATAGGGTTAGTGGGTGTCAGTAGATTTTTCCTCAACAGTTTCATTTGTATGACCTTGACTGATTATACGTACATCTGTGACTTAACGTTATCACCTGGACCATGTGACAAATTTACTTTATCTTCGCTGTTTTGTGAAATCGCTGTGTCACCAAAGTGTCCGCTTTTCAGGAGCTACACAAAACAGCCTGGACCATCTTAACATTACATAATTTATGCTTTTGAAAGAGTATCAGAAAAGCTCACCAAAACTGGAGTAACGAGTCTTTTCACAACAACAGCGTGACACCGTTTCTATTCTATTAATTCATCAATCATTGTACATTACGAACTTTGTGTGAACAGGAACCCATTCCCATTAAGCTTATGTACAGTTTATACTGGACATGCACTAGATTTGTTTATCCAGTTAACAATGCGATTATATACAGTAGCTCTCAGGGAAAATGGATGCTGATTTGATGCTAAAACTCTGATCCTGTTGTTCTGCCTTTATTTTGTTGGGGTCGGGCTTTAGCTCTGTATGTGGCCCACCATGATGGTAAGGCTCTAGTCTGGACCCTGCTGCTTCTTCTGCTGCTTCTTCTGTCCATCACATGTGCTTCTGTAGCCATGGAAGCCCGATGGCCAGCAGCACCAGCTCGGCCTCAACTGCAGGGTTCACAGTCCAGGCTGGCTCCTCGCTCAGCAGGGGTCCACACACTAAATATAGCTGGACTAACATGCTGAATAGGGACACCTAGCAGACCCGTTCTGCCATTACCTGCAGTCCACCTAAGGTTCAGCAATACATTTGCATTCATCTAAGACAGGGGTGCCCAAATTCTTTCCCATGAAGGGCGAAAACTCAATCTGGGTGGAGGGCCGAGGGCCAAAAATAAACGTTGTGGAATTACATTCAAATGTATTGTGTTTTATAGAAAATTAACATTCTAAATCTAAAATAACATTTCAATATAATAATCTACTTTTTATCTGTTTGGTAATTGTAATAATTTGCAATTGGTTATATATATTTAAAAAAAACATCTGCATTTGTGGGGAGCTTAAGCATTTAATCAGTAAACACCCCGTTAAAAACAGTTGTATTTTCCACCTTTGTAATCAAGAGAGAAATTTGACTTAATTCACAACTTGAAAAATCCTCAAGGTACTTTGAAAATCAGCTTTATTGTCCATCTTTTGTAAACAATTTGCCCGTGACAATTTGCAGGGATGCAATCTCAGGAGTGAACACAGTATATCCGCAGCCACATTCAGACACTGTTTCACAAAGTCACCACATGAAAAAGCTCGTCCACCCTTTGCAATCAGTGCAGATCTGATAACTTGAGAGGGGGGATTTAAGAGAATGAACGTCTCATGTCTACGTGGACTACAGGCCATGGAATGTACATTTAAACTCGCTTTTCATTATAAAGAAGTAATGTGAAGTTTGAGCAAAAAGATGATCAGTGTCCTAGCTCCTAGCCTAAGAATATTATAAGAAACTCCACATGCAAAGAAGTCCAAAATATAGAAATATGAAATATGGCCATGAATCCTGTGGTGTGCACCTCTGCTTGCTCTGTGCGTGCTGTGATGCTCTCCTGTCTGGCATGGCTTGATCAGTGGTCCAGACAGACAGTCTTCTGCATGATGTACCACTTGACTCTGTGCTGCAGATCCGTTCTGAACCAGAGCAGCTGACTGAGAGAGGGGATGGCACTAAGGAGGATTTCAACCAGTGATATAGAGAGGCAAAGTGGAACTTCCTGCTTCAGCACTGTACCAGAGATTTTCATCCGCCATTTATTTTCCCATAGACATTTCGTAAAATGCGTATAAAAATAGTTTTACTTCGTCGAACCAAACGGTTCAGCTATCGCTATAATCGGGAGAGACCATAGAACATTTCACTCAGAACAAAACATCGGAAAAAATGTTTTCTTTAAAACCCGCTTTTTTTAACGTTTTGGTCCCAGTGAAATGTTATGCGATCTCTCCCGTTTCTAAATATATCTGAACCGTTTGGTTTGAACAAGTAAAACTATTTTTATACACATTTTACGAACTGTCTATGGGAAAATAAATGGCGGATGAAAATCTCTGGTGCAGTGCTGAAGCAGGAAGTAGGCGGTCACTTTGCCTCTCTATTAAGATGAACAGCAATGTGGCACTGCTAAATAGCATGTGTGTATGTGCAGAGGATGTTGCAGTGTTGTTGTGTATATGCTGCCTACTGTGCACTTGCCCACTGCCTTTTAACCAATTGATACCTGATGCAGCATTTGTGTGTGTATCCCTTTAAGGGATACGCACACAAATGAGGGATATACACGCAAATGCTGCATCAGGTATCAATGGGTTAACGGCCTTGCGTGTTCTTATTGTTCTGTCCTGTGCACTGGCTAGTTGTTCAGCTTGTATGTGGTACTGGTACTGACTTCCTGTTCATTACTGTACATACTTGCTGTCACTCTGTCCAGACCAAGATAAAGTCACTCCTGATCAGGTTATGGGTGACACTGATAATGCATTTCATGTTGTTTATTTGATTTTCAACATATCCAGGCAGTGGATTCCCCCCCTTGAAATAACTCTGATATCTTTAACTCTCACTTTATACAACTAGAAAGTATGTGTAGTATTGAACTAACCTATAGGCTGGATACGATACATTTCTTTACTTCCTTATTATACATTACTTGTTCAAATCTATTTCTCATTGTAACTCAGAAGGGGGTCGGCAAAGTTGTTATAGCCTCTTCCTTGAAATTCTGGTGGCTTGCTAGTTTCTGACGGTGGGTCCATTGCAAAAATAGTTCTCTGGACAGAACACACTCCCATAACCACTGTTGTGTGCTTGTGTTTACCAGAGAAATATATCTGCAGTTTCCCCCCTTTCCTTACAGGCTCCTAATTGCTAGCTAAGGGTCAAAAGTCAGAAGTCTCATTGGATTCTGTTTTCTATTGCACGTCAGTTGGGCTGAGCTTATTTTGCCGTCTGTCACTGTCTGCTCCCTGGTAGATATCTGAAATTCAACTGGCGCTGACACACTTCTCCTCCTGTCTTCCTTCTCAGCACCAGTTCTTGTCTGAATCGCTGCAGTGGAGAGCCCAAACCGACCCAGACCATGTTCTATATGTGCTGCTCAATGCCAAGGTAGAACTCACTCACTCACTCACAGTGAATATCAGTCTATCAATCAATGATGAAGAAATAATTGATGTATCAGACACACATACTACTGATATAAATAAAACTGATTTAATCACTAATCAAATATTTTATTCACCTTTTATATGGTAATTGTACTCACATTTTCCTCTTCTTCACATGATCCATTTTGCTGTGTGACGTTTCAGCTGTACATGCTCTGTTTTTCCTCTAGGGGGTAGCAGTGTGCACATCCACATGCATCCAGCTCCACAAGCGAGCAGAGAAGATCACTGCTGCCCTCATGGAGAGGGGAGGCCTCAACACAGGAGACAACGTGGTGCTGCTTTATCCCCCAGGTGAGCAATCTATACACACACACACACCTCACAATATACCCTTTTCACGGGGGCCATTTTGTGTCAAAAAGGCGGAATCAACACAGGTGCAAGCAAAACACTAATGAGGGTTTCCAAATTCATGGAAGTTTGAAACCCTCATTAGTCTTTTGCTTGCACCTGTGTTTACCCTGCCTTTTTCGACACAAAATGGCCCCTGTGAGAAGGGTCTATTGTTGTTTGCATGGCTGCCTTTCCATTTCATCTACAGTAAAAAAAAACGTTAAAATTCCCTTTAAAAAAAAATTGTGATCTAGTTTTGTGTGTCTCCTGCTTCTCCAGGTATCGACCTGATAGCCGCCTTCTATGGCTGCCTGTACGCGGGTGTCATCCCTGTGACGGTGAGGCCGCCCCACCCACAGAACCTGGCTGCTACCCTCCCCACCGTGCGCATGATCATCGATGTGAGTGCACTCCATCCACCACCGGGGGCAGCATTACCATGGACACACATGAGGAAACACTATGACAAATAGCACATCTGTTTTAATTGCACATATTTTACTTTGTGTTGCACCAGACTGTTCTGATACAAAACATGCAATAAGACTGAGTAGCGCACCGCTGAACTATTTAACACAACTTTAATAAATGTACAGGTTGAAGTTTAAAGCACTAAAATTTGTGAAGAATATGAAGCACATGTTTACTTTTGATACAATACTTGTGCACTTCATTAGGGGAATCATGAAATTATTTGAGCAGCACCTTGAGTGGAGGACTTTCATCATGGTTCTACTGGAGCAAGGTAGAGCTGTGATGGTCCTTCTTCCCTCTGTGAACTTCTCTGTATGTGGGCTTTGTGTTCCAGGTGAGCAAAGCAGCCTGCATCCTCACCACTCAGCCCCTCCAGAGGATCCTCAGGTCCAGGGAGGCTGCTGCCAGCGTCAACATCAAGACATGGCCCACCATCATAGATACAGGTACTGGACTCTATAATGGAGCTCTGTTCAAATGAAGCAATAAGCCAGGAGAGGTCATATTTTGACAGGCATTTTAAAACAGCTGGGAGGCATTTGGCACCATGTGAAGCAGCTGTTCCACAATATTATATTCAGCGTCATGCTCGTAATACATAAATCAAATGCAAATGGTACACAGCACCTCAAGCACAAAACCTTGGGACCAAATAGTGCATTCCCCCTTCTGCCCACAAGGTGTCCTGCTTGCCCTTTGCCTAGCCTTTAACACCATTGGGTACATTTTATGTACAGTAGGTTTGCAGTAGGGCTGTCAATCTCCCTCTATAATCAAATTCGAATTTCAGTGCTTTATACATTTTAATATTCGAATTATATTCGAATATTTTAATAAATTTTTAATTGAATTAAAAAAAAAAATTTTTTTTTTTTTTTTTTTTTTCTCGGTCTGAGTGAATTGTTGTCTTCTCTTATGTTATGTTCTGATTCTAAATATAGCTGAATCTTTGGGTTTGACCAAGTAAAACTTTTTCTAAGCATTTTACCAAATGTAGATGGAAAAGTGAATGGTGGATGAATATTCAAAATAATATTAGGCTGATCACAAATAGTCCAGCAATGATGTTTATTTAAGAAAACATGTTCCTTGTACAATGTACATACATTCATTGCATTAGAAAATAGGTCAGATAACCAGAGCTTAGTTAATATTCATCAGTGATGTATTGGTGCTGTCTGAAATGCTAAAATAAAATAATTGATAATAAAAAAAGACACAGCCTTTGTTTGAGCTCCTTATCAATAAACAAATAAGTAAACTTTGCCAAAACAACAATGAGCCATGAACAAAAAAAAATCAGTCACGTATTGCACTTAAGAGCTACAGGTTTACATTCAGTATAGCAGCTTCAACAGTCAACTTCAGTTAACAATGAATGAATATACATTTTAAGAGCTACAGGTAGGTTTACATCAGTATAGCAGCTTCAACAGTCAACTTCAGTTAACACTCTTTTCTTCAAGTATGTTGTCAGAACTTGTCACTGTTCTAGTGTTCTAAAAAAAAAAAAAAAATTAAAAAATTAAAAAATTTAAAATAAATAAAAATTAAAATATTCGTTTTAAAAAAATAATAATAATCGAATTTCGTTCATAATTATTAAATTCGAATAATATTCGAATATCAAAATTCGTTTCAACAGCCCTAGTTTGCAGTAGCATTTAAATTGCCCGTGGCCAGAATGCAACTGCATGCAAGGACATTTTTACATTTTAAATGATAGTATACTGTAGGTCCTTACTCCTTGCAGTCAATAAGAGAACTGATGAACGATTATCAGGTGGCCGTGCGTTCCCAAAGTTGCCACGGGAATTTCCACTGGTGACAGATTGAGTCCACTGCCGATCCCCGATGTCTTTCTCCAGTCTCCCGGTCCTGATATATGTCTCATTCAGGAGACCAAGGAGAGTAGATGTCCCAGTTATTCAGACTGAAAGGTAGAACTCTGTATGACTTGTGATCAAGGAAAGTAACGACCATTCATCACCTGTGGCTGGTAGGTTAGTCTCTGCCGGACACTCAACCAATAACTAACTGTAGGCAGTGGATAGAAAAAAAGTAATTTTCCTGCTCGGGTTTGTGATGTTGCTCTAACCCCTCCTCCTAGATGATCTGGCCAGGAAGCGGCCTCCACAGATCTATAAGCCTCCCACAGCTGAGATGCTGGCCTACCTGGACTTCAGTGTCTCCACCACGGGCATGCTGACCGGAGTCAAGGTAAGATACCTTCACCAGCAGAAGATAAAGAATTCCCGCACACCATCCAGTAATTGGCCAACTTTAATGTAACGTTTCGGTTGATCAGACCTTCATCAGGTAAAAGGGTTATTTTACCTGATGAAGGTCTGATCGACCGAAACGTTGTTAAATTAAAGTTTGCCAATTACTGGATGGTGTGCGGGAATTCTTTATCTTCTGCTTATGGACCCTATCCTCCGACGCACCTATCCTTAAGACTGTGAGGGTGTGCATCGGCTCTTCTTTCAAGTTAAGATACCTTCACCAGCCACGCTGTTGAAGTTGAAGCAAACTCTGTTTGAACTTGAATTCTCTTGAGTCCGGCATGTGATCAGCAGCAGAATAAGGAGAAAGCAGGCATAGACTGTTAGAAATGTATGAGAGTGGATATTTGCAAGAAGGCTCTTTTGAAGTGGATGGTCTAACTGAGCTGGTCTGATGACCACAGAGGTCAGTAGGTGATGGGTGATGATGTTTGTGGTGTGTTGTCAGATGTCCCATGCAGCGGTCAGCACTCTGTGCCGCTCCATCAAGCTGCAGTGTGAACTCTACTCCTCTCGCCAAATAGCCATCTGCCTCGACCCGTACTGTGGCCTGGGCTTTGTGCTGTGGTGCCTCTCCAGGTACTGACACACACACACACACACACACACACACACACACACACACACACACACACACACACACACACACCTGTGGTGCCTCTCCAGGTACTGACACACACACACACGCACACACACACACACACATACACACACACACACACACACACACACACCCTGTGGTGCCTCTCCAGGTACTGACACACACACACACGCACACGCACACACACACACACACACACTCCTGTGGTGCCTCTCCAGGTACTGTCACACACGCACACGCACACACACACACACACACACACACACACACACACACACACACACACACACACTCCTGTGGTGCCTCTCCAGGTACTGTCACACACACACACACACACACACACACACACACACACACACACACACACCTGTGGTGCCTCTCCAGGTACTGACACACACACACACACACACACACACACACTCCTGTGGTGCCTCTCCAGGGTACTGACACACACACACACACCCTGTGGTGCCTCTCCAGGTACTGACACACACACACACACACACACACACACTAGGGGTGGGAATCACTAGTTTAATCATGGATCGATATTATATCGATTCTTTGGACAACGATACGATATTTGCCAATATCACGAAGTCTGTCACGATACGATTTTGATTCGATTCAGGGGCCTGCGATCGATATGAGACGATATCATGCCCATTTAACACAATCAGTTACAGTTACTACCGTAAATTCCGGACTATAAGCCGCGGCTTTTTTCCCGTTTTTTGGCCTTTTTTGGCCCCTGCGGCTTATATAATGGTGCGGCTTATCTATGGATTTTTTCAGAAAAAAAAAAAAAAAAAAAACGGAATTCTCTCTTCTTTAGCACTCTTTCTAACTATAAATCCACTTCTGTTTTAATTTCCTCTCTTGCCCTCTTTTCACCACACTGTATGACACTGTATGACACTGTGTGCACTGTAAAAAAAAAACACAGGTGGTGTTGTGTTATGTTGTTTTGTTGAAATGTTAATAAATGGGAGCTTCCTCAAACAGCCATCTCTTTCCCGACAATCCCCTCTGTGCATGAACCCTTACATATGGTAATTAAACATTAAAACACAATAAAAAAAAATAAAAAAAAATACCATTAAAACACCCGCGGCTTATAGTCCGGTGCGGCTTATATATGTAAAAAACAGTCAACTTTGCAGGTGCGGCTTATAGTCCGGAATTTACGGTATATCAACTCACTAAAAGCAACTAAAATATGATTTGACCATTTTATTTCTGAGCTCTTCCAGTTCCAGAAATGAAAAACAATAGATCTGTTGTTCACGATAAAGTGCCAAATTTCCATATTTAAATGCAAATTATTTTGATCAGTTAATGATGACCTTTCAATTATGAACATAAGCTATGGCATGCACATCTATGCTTCATCAGCTTAGATTTACAAGGCGTACGGCGATATGGTGATATATTATGTTTTCACTTTCAATCGATACGCGATACGATATCGATGATATATCGATGTATCGTCTCACCCCTAACACACACACACGCACACACAGACTGAATATGACATTTCATATTACCAAACATCCATTCCATACCAATGTTGTAGCGAGTGTGTTTTTTGGACCAGTGTTTACTCAGGTCACCAGTCCATCCTTATTCCTCCTCTGGAGCTGGAGAGCTCTCTGCCTCTCTGGCTGAGCACGCTCAGTCAGTACAAGATCAGAGACACCTTCTGCTCCTACTCCGTCATGGAGCTCTGCACCAAGGGCCTGGGCACCCAGACTGAAATACTGAAGGTGAGCATGACGCCCATACTCAATCTTACTCACACTGCCACCTGCGGTGAACCTCTTCTGTCATTTCTGTAATTACTGTATAATAATCACACTGTAAGAAAATATAATTATTATAAATTATAAATTTTGAATGGACTAATACTATCTACTCCTAATGCAAAAAAGAAATGGAGAACCTGGCTACTGTTTCTCTCTGTTTCTCTCTCTATTTACATAACGATAAATCTGAGCAGTAATTATTCAGTCAGGGGCAAGTGAGCAGTAACTATTTGTGTTTTGTTAGAATTTGTTACATGATAATGACACTTTAACAATGCAAAAAGGAGGAATTTAAAGCATTAAAAAATCTGGTACCATGCTAAAAATGTACATGTAGGTCTACTTTATGGTAGGGTCAACTGCTTTGGGTAAAGTATGCACACTTACCCTGGATGTGTGAATAACCTGTGTGTCTTCTTCAGGCGCGTGGTGTGAACCTGTCGTGTGTGCGGAGCTGTGTGGTGATAGCAGAGGAGCGCCCCCGCCTGACGCTCACCCAGGCCTTCTCCAAGCTGTTCAAAGATCTGGGCCTGTCGCCCCGCGCGGTCAGCACCGCCTTCGGCTCCCGGGTCAACCTGGCCATCTGCCTGCAGGTCGGCTTCACCACACCTCTTCTTTCATTCATCCTCCACACGGACACGCGTTCCACTGACCAATGAGCACAATACACAATACACATATCTGTGCATTTCTTAATCATAGACCAGTGTTCTTATGGTTTGATACCATATGCATTGTTTTTGATGTTGATATTATTTTGTTCTTTTATATATATACATATATTTATATGTGTGTGTGTGTGTGTGTGTGTGTGTGTGTGTGTGTGTGTGTGTGTGTGTGTGTGTGCGTGTGTGTGTGCAGAGCTGTGTGGTGATATATATATATATATATATATATATATATATAATTTATTTTCAGATTGTGTTTTAGCCAATTGTGAATACCGGTAGTTGCCATTTTATGGATTTAATGTAAAAAAAGAATGTATGTCATGTATATATTGCTGATGAGACACATTACCGGTATATTAATGAGAGACTTCCCTTAACATTGTGTGTAATAATGTACTGATTAGATAGATGGGTCATATTCATTTGACACTTTTCACATTCTGGCCTTGACCAAGAGATAAAAATTGAAAACATTGTAATTCAATATTTTTTCATTTCATGAATGAATATTCGTTCATTTTGCAAAAATATGTGTACAAGCCAAGCTTGAGTTTCATTTCACTCTAATAACATCGAGACAACGTACAGGAACACATTCTATTCTATTCATGTTTTTCTATGCATTTTCATCTGCAGGGCACATCTGGCCCCGACCCGTCTACCGTCTACGTTGACATGAAGTCTCTCCGCCATGACAGGTAAGACCGGAGACACGTAGCGGCGCCGGACACACGATTAGACCAGTGAGACCTGAGACAGTGTGGGTCAGTTAGACTGAACGGGCCCAGTGAGACCTGAGACAGTGTGGGTCAGTTAGACTGAACGGGACCAGTGAGACCTGAGACAGTGTGGGTCAGTTAGACTGAACGGGTGGTGAGACCTGAGACAGTGTGGGTCAGTTAGACTGAACGGGACCAGTGAGACCTGAGACAGTGTGGGTCAGTTAGACTGAACGGGACCAGTGAAACCTGAGACAGTGTGGGTCAGTTAGACTGAACGGGACCAGTGAAACCTGAGACAGTGTGGGTCAGTTAGACTGAACGGGTGGTGAGACCTGAGACAGTGTGGGTCAGTTAGACTGAAGTGAGACCTGAGACAGTGTGGGTCAGTTAGACTGAAGTGAGACCTGAGACAGTGTGGGTCAGTTAGACTGAACGGGACCAGTGAGACCTGAGACAGTGTGGGTCAGTTAGACTGAAGTGAGACCTGAGACAGTGTGGGTCAGTTAGACTGAACGGGCCCAGTGAGACCTGAGACAGTGTGGGTCAGTTAGACTGAAGTGAGACCTGAGACAGTGTGGGTCAGTTAGACTGAACGGGACCAGTGAGACCTGAGACAGTGTGGGTCAGTTAGACTGAACGGGTCGACTGACAGGAAGTGTTTTGCGTGTCTCCTTCAGGGTGAGGCTGGTGGAACGAGGGGCGCCACAGAGTCTTCCGCTCATGGAGTCGGGCACTGTACGTATTGATTATTGATTATTGATGAGTACGCCTGGTTTGAGTCGTCGCTCGTGTTGCCTGGTTTGAGTAGTCGCTCGTGTTGCCTCCAGCTCAACTCTCCTCTTCTGTTCTCCTCTCAGATCCTGCCAGGAGTGCGGGTGATCATAGTCAACCCAGAGACCAGAGGCCCGCTGGGAGACTCCCATCTTGGGGAGGTGAGTGAGCAGAAAGTCTTAAAACATGTTGTATAGTGATGATCACTGATTTATTTATTTTTGCATCAATGATTTATTAAAGCTTCAGAAGCGGATTAGTAAGGAAACAGCACATAACGTGTAGGTGGACATACCTGTGTTGGCTGGTAAACATGCAGAATCTGCAACGCGTTTTGAGCTCAATGCTTTTCCTCGGGCAGCGTTGAGATGTAATAATGAAACCTACTTAAACAGCTTTGGTGTTTTTAATCTTAATGAGCCGTTGAAATATATATATATATTTTTTTTTAATTCCTCGGTGTGATTGGAGAATTGAAGTGCCTGGATTGTCCTGTTTCCAACCAAAACAGCTTTCCAACCTGTTCCCTCGTTGGAAATCCCCACATTATCATATATAGCAAATCCATAATAACCGCTCAGCGCACAGAAAGACATGAACGAGAAATGCGCTTTACTTGTAACAATCTATGTTTACAAAGGAAGTACCGGTACACCAAAACCTCTAATTTATTGTATTTTTCTTGTACTCTATTTGTGGTGAAACTATCTAGTAACTATATGATATAGTTAACACTAAGCATGACTGAACAGTAGGGCTGAGTTGATTTTATTTGTTTTGCGAAAATATTTGATGTATACGGTGGATATCAAAAGTCTTTATGGCCTTAAAAGATAACTTTAACCGAAAAACTATTTATTTTGCCGTTTTTGTCATTCCCGCATAAATGACAAATGACTCAAATCAACTCTCAATAACTGGCAAACTAAATGAACGCCTGCAAAACTGTTTACAGTTGTTGGATATATACGTGTCATATGTGTGAAAAATGTAAAATCATAAATGTGTATCCAAAAAAAGTGTATAAATCAGCATTCATTCTTTCTTTCTTTCTTTCTTTCATTTTGTTGCTTTTTAGATATAGTAACCAGCAAAATCTAGGTTAAAACAAAAGGACAAACTATTGGTTACACACTGTTCTCTCTTGAGGCGAAGCTAGTTGGCTACTGTCACTCAACATGATGTATGCTCAAGTGTTAGCATGGCTCACCCACCCCTCCGTCCCGCGGTCTTGTTTGTCTGTGTCCAGATCTGGGTGAACAGCCCCCACAGTGCCAGTGGCTACTACACCATCTACGGAGAGGAGAGCCTGCAGGCCGACCACTTCAACACCAGACTCAGCTTCGGGGAGCCCCACACTCTCTGGGCCAGAACCGGCTGCCTGGGCTTCGTCAAGAGGACCGAGCTACTGGACGCGAGCGGAGGTGAGACACTTTACAAGGGATCTCTTTTATAATCTGTGTTTCAAATTGGTGTAAGATCACAACTTTCACTTTGCAGAAGGGATTTGTTTTGGGGTCTTGGGGGGGGTTTGTTTTTGTGTCCATAGCCATGACTCTGAATAATCTAATTCTTCCCCGCCACCCCTCCAGACCGTCACGATGCCTTGTTTGTGGTGGGCTCCCTGGACGAAACGTTGGAGCTGAGGGGCTTACGCTATCACCCCATCGACATCGAGACCTCCGTGTCCCGAGCGCACCGCAGCATCGCAGAGAGGTGAGGCGTCTATGATTTACTTATAGAATCTATTCACCTTATTCACCACGCCCACTTTTCTCTCTTCCGCGTTAGACGCAATTGTATTTGTTCTTCCGGTTCAGCGCTAGTTGGCGGCCAATTTCAAAACAAAACGTCACTACGAATGAAGTTTGGCAACATTCAGAAGCTACACTGCGGCCAACTTCAGTGACATGTTCATAGCGTTACTGCTGCGAGGAGCCGATGGCTGTTACCCGGTCGGCATTTAACGTTAGTTACAAAAGCACGTCGACAGTGTTTTCTCACTGCCAGGCAGTAGCCTACTGTAGAGGTTGACAGCTAGCGCTCCTCGCTGCTCGTTAAAAATTTCCAAATAGGCGTTATTCTGATAAACTCGTGACATATTTGGAATGTTACGTTCTCATCCGAAAGAATATCAAAACTTTATAACAGTTTGGTTTTTTTGCTAAAAATGATTAAGGTAGGCGAAATCTACTTCAGTGTCTAAAACGGAAAGACGATTACAAAATGACGTCATGCAGAAGCGTCCTTATATCGGCAAATAATAAGGTGAATACTCACTAAAATCCACCTTGGCATTAATTATAGAACGGTGGCATGAAAAGAAAAAGATTTAATTTGATTGTTTCCATGTGTTTGTGGGCTAAACATTTTGTTTCTCCACAGTGCTGTGTTCACATGGACCAACCTGCTTGTTTCTCCACAGTGCTGTGTTCACATGGACCAACCTGCTTGTTTCTCCACAGTGCTGTGTTCACATGGACCAACCTGCTTGTGTCTCCACAGTGCTGTGTTCACATGGACCAACCTGCTTGTTTCTCCACAGTGCTGTGTTCACATGGACCAACCTGCTGGTGGTGGTGGCGGAGCTGAGCGGCTCGGAGCAGGAGGCCCTGGACCTGGTGCCCCTGGTCACCAACGTGGTGCTGGAGGAGCACCACCTCATCGTGGGCGTGGTGGTCATCGTGGACCCCGGGGTCATCCCCATCAACTCCCGAGGAGAGAAGCAGCGGATGCACCTGCGAGACTCCTTCCTGGCCGACCAGCTGGATCCCATCTACGTGGCTTACAACATGTGAACGCCCCCCGTGACAACCGATACAAAGAGAAAGTGAGCCAGGCTCTGAGAGCAGACATGAGGGAGGAGGAGGAGGAGGAGGAGGAGGAGCGGGGGTGCGTACGTACGGTAGCAACCCCAATGTTTGAACCTCAGACACACACAACGAGCAAAGCACCACACATTTTGGGGGATGAGAATACAGTAAAAAGTACTGTGATGAGCACATGTCCCCCCTCTCAGAAACTGCAGTTCCTCCCCTGCTGCAGTCTGCTGGATCTCTGTGGATCCAGGTTCACCTGCTGCAGTCTGCTGGATCTCTGTGGATCCAGGTTCCCTGCTGCAGTCTGCTGGATCTCTGTGGATCCAGGTTCACTGCTGCAGTCTGCTGGATCTCTGTGGATCCAGGTTCACTGCTGCAGTCTGCTGGATCTCTGTGGATCCAGGTTCACTGAGGTTGCCACTGGTGGGAGAGGATGTTCTTCTCTCCTCTTGATAGCACAGACACATGCATCTCTCAACTGGAGGAATTTACTCTTCATCCACTCTTCGCCATCCCACCTCTCCCTCACAGCTCCAAACAAATCATGATTTTTTTTTAAATGTTTTTATCATTAACTACATCGTTTCCCCCCACAGAGGAAACGTTTATTTCTCACCTCCTTCCATTCCGTGGGGTTCTTTTTTTAGCCTCGCCTGTATCATGCAACCCTCTCTGCTTTGGTTTTTCCCAGCCGTCCCTGAAGGCAGGATGGCAGCCTGGAACTGCGGAGAGGAGCTGGAACTTTCCCCCTCCCCCATGCACTTTAAGTCCTTGCACCTCCTCCGTGTCCATTTCCTGGCCTAGCCCCGCCTCCGAGGGGGGACAGCCCTCCACGTTTGCTGCTTTCACACGAGCAACTCCACCATCAGTATTAAAAGTGCCACCAGCAAGTGCGCCCCCTCATGGGCAGCGCCGATATGTTACGCAACCCGTGGCTTTCACCCACCTATCGCATATTTTGCCGATAGATATCCTATTGGCAGTCACACTTGCAAGATGTTCTATAATACAGCCTGCAGAAAGACGAGCGGTGTTCATTTGATGGACAGAAAAACAAACTCTTGATATCCTGTGTGAGTAGAAGTCGGTCCGTTAGATAGTTCTTATGATTGTGATCGTGCTAATAACGAATTTTCAAACATTTTAAACTCACACATTTTCAGAAGTGGCTAATTGGCAGTGCAATAATGTCTCCATGTGGGCCATGTTATGTTACTGTACTGATGCGTACAGTAGAGAAATACCGCGTCGAGCCACAAGGAGTCACAAAGGCGAGCCGATGCTAAATGGTTCAGACAGGACTGGCAGGTTTCACAGGAAAACTTGCGGCCTTCCTGGCTTGAAATTGAAATGCCCCCACTACTAACTCACAGTGTATGTGTTTGTGTAGTTTCCCCATGCTAAATCAAAGACACATCTCTCTCACAGTGTATGTGTTTGTGTAGTTTCCCCATGCTAAATCAAACACACATCTCTCATAATAACATTAGCGCCGTCACGGTTGATTCGGTAAATGTGGATGATCAGAAGGCAAGTTAGTGCCTTTATATAGAGAGCCAAAGTGGAACGTCACTTCCTGCTTCAGCACTGTACCAGAGATTTTCATCCGCCATTTATTTTCCCATAGACATTTCGTAAAATGCCTATAAAGATAGTTTTACTTGGTCAAACCAAACGGTTCAACTATATTTCGAATCGGGAGAGACCATAGAACATTTCACTAGGACCAAAAGTTAAAAAACAAAATCGAAAGAATTTGTTCTTTAAACCCGTTTTTTTTTTTTTTACGTTTTGGTCCGAGTGAAATGTTATGCGATCTCTCCTGTTTCTAAATATATCTGAACCGCTTGGTTTGAACAAGTAAAACTATTTTTAAAAGCATTTTACGAAATGTCTATGGGAAAATAAATGGCGGATGAAAATCTCTGGTACAGTGCTGAAGCAGGAAGTGACGTTCCGCTTTGGCTCTCTATTGTACCATCATAAAGCATGTGGCATTTGGGATCATGGACTGGTGAATTTCTCCCCCCAAAAAAAGTAGATCAAGAATGAGGACAAAACTTTGCCTTATTAAACCTGTGGAACTACAGTGATTTTATCTCTTGTCAACGACTTCATTTACAGCCATGCTTGTGTCATTAAAGAAGTATTCCACCCATTTTTTACATGTTGGATGCCAATTTAGAACTCAAAACACACCTATCACATTTCTGGGGGGCGTGTCTTGTTCTTCTTTTGAGTTTGCAGTCATGTATTTTTAATTTAATCATTATTACATCCATTATTTCCAAAATGTCTGTGACACTGAAAAATCCACTCATTAAGGAATCCACAACAATCAGAGTAACTGTTGTTACCTTGTGTTTAACAAGGTAGGCCCCATGTGTTAAAAATGGCAGAATGCTCCTTTAATTAAAAGAAGAGGGCAAGTATGTTGTCTGTATAGTGTATTTTAGAGGTCAGATACTGTATTACTGGTGTTAATGTGTACATTGAAATGAACTTTGTTGATAAAAACTTGACTGATCTTTCATACTTGACAGCATTTTTCCGCATCTTAATTTAACAGCATCACATTGCAAAAGAAGAACTGTTTCAAATGATTTTGGCAGGAAGTTAACAATGTGCACTTTCCCAACTTTACCATTTTACACCTGAGCGTGTCCACCTGTGTGTGCGTGTGTGTGTGTGTGTGTGTGAGTGCGTTTGTCCAGCGTAAATAGTGACATTCGGCTTTTCTGGCACAAGTTGATCCTTACAAAAACAAAATCCCAAAATATTGAACCATTTTTTATAACTAATGCAAGCTTCTTTTGTTATTTGCAATTTTTTATGTCGTCTCCACTGTATTTGAATTCTTTCCATCCAAATTGGAACTTAATATATTTGATAGGGATTCCATCGATATTTCCTGATGTTATCTTTCTTTGAAACTGCACAACTTCTGCAAACGGTTGCTTTGATTGAGAAGTAGTTTGACAAACTACAAACTGATATACCGACATTTCCATTCAGTGACGGACACATTGACATGTATGCAAGCCAGTCTTTTTGGACAAGGTTGAATTCCTCATAAATAACACCAAGTGAAGCTTATGAGCTACTGTATTATTATGTGCTAATTTGCTTTGTTGCTATACTGTTTCACTCCAAGTTTTAATAAAGGTTTATAATTTTGTGTTGGCCTTCAAGCCTTTTCAATAGACATTGGTGCTATCTATAAGGGAAAGTTTGAGTTTCAGATAAGAAATGACACTGACAGACTTCTGTCCTCAAAATGTCATGACAGAAACAGTTGGAGATTTCTTCCTAGCTGCGCTCTTGTGTAAAAACAGTCATTTTCTCATTCTTTATTCAATGCTAACAGTCTCATCGTTTGACTCACTACCCAACTGTGTTCACAAAATTATGTCCTCGAGCAAATTGACATGGGCATTGCAACTTGACATAACCATGTTCCATGGTATATTACCGCTATTTCAATTTTCAAGTTGTATTGTGGAGAATGGCAAATATTTCTAACCTCTGAAGTTATTATTCTAAGCACAATTATGTATTTTATCTGTGAGGTAATGGAATTAGGATCTTTCACACAAAACCCAAGGGCCCAAAATGTATACCTCAACAACTGTCTGGACTCTGAACTGTCTGGACTCTATGCATCGCCGAGCTGCAGAAAAGACCTTCTCAAATAGTCAATAATGGTGCGATAACTTCTAACTCAGAACAGAACATACATGTCTTACTTGGCAAAAACACTGTCACACTTTCATTGGATGTGTTTCATGCAAAAATAAAAAAAATGCTTTGTCAGAGTTTCTTGTGCTCTTTCTTAAGAATGTCTGTGAAAACAAAGTAGCGTCTTCTTTCCACCAGGTGTCAGTCAATCCGCTTCCTTATTTGAAATGAAAGATATTTTGCTCTGTGATGACATCACAGCCCAGTCTGACAATTTTGGCCACATGCGTCCTCCCCGCTATATCTGTTCTAGCAGATGGACCCTTTTCATGGGGGGCATTTTGTGTCGAAAAGGCAGGATAAACAGGTGCAAGCAAAACACTAATGAGGCTTTCCATCTTCCATGATTGGAAGTTGGAAACCCTCATTAGTGTTTTGCTTGCACCTGTGTTTATCCTGCCTTTTCGACACAAAATGGCCCCCTTGAAAAGGGTCCATTCTAGCAGTTAGGAGGCCAACAGTATAGGAGTAGCAGTTTGAATATTGGCAAAGCGTAGACATGCTGTGTTCTGATACATATTCTAATAACATTGAAAAATAACAATTTTCGCTGCACCAGGTGCAGGCTGCACCCAGGTGCAGGCCCCACCCAGGTGCACCCAATCAGCTTAACGCCCCCGACACCATGGCTCCTGCAAGACAGGAGAGCAGGAGGGTTGTCACACTTTTAGATGTTTTATAATGGAAAAATATGAACCGAAGATCCAAAATAGTGACACGGTACATTCTGGCATTGTGTCACTTGGAATTCTTGTGAAAATAAATTACCCTTTTTACTGGAGACATCCTGGAACCCCCTCAATGATCTCTGAGGGTCCTCGGACCGCACTTTGAGAACCACTGAGAATCACTAGCTAAACAGGAGCTGTGTTTTTCTCCCCCATGCAGGGATGAAACAGTGGCTGAGGTTCAGGATAGACTCATGGGTGAAATTGAGGTGAAAATAGAGCCTGCTGAGTTGACTGTTGAGAGACTTGTCCACTCTCACCCGGCTCTCCTCTTCCTCTACAGTCCAAATCGGG
Source organism: Poromitra crassiceps (assembly GCF_964638095.1). Lineage (NCBI taxonomy): Eukaryota > Metazoa > Chordata > Actinopteri > Beryciformes > Melamphaidae > Poromitra > Poromitra crassiceps. The sequence continues at coordinate 2,211,307 of NC_139637.1, read as the reverse complement.
TTTCTACAGCCCCTCCAAAGAGCTCAAATGTCAACTGTGGATAACTGGATTTGGCCTAGTGTGTGTTGTGTGTGTGTGTGTGTTAGGAGTTGAAAAACAGCCTCAAGTTACTGATTTGTCCATATCTGTGTACCCTATCTCCATGTTATCTAGCATTTTGTTTGTTTGAACATATCAGTGAATATACCTGTACATGCACGCACGCGCACACACACGCACGCACGCACACACACACACACACAGATAGTATATCAAATTGATCTCTGCAAGGAGTAAGATAACACTTTAATTGGATAGTTGTTGATACTCAACTTCAGGTGATAAAAAAACCTAGATGTTCAACAAATAGTGCCACTATTTACTGCATCTCTATATAGACTACTGGGCTATGTAACTCAACAACTTTTACAGTCTATGTCCATGGGTTATGCCTATGACATCATCAGTGCTTATGACAACATCAGTCATGTCATAAGATGATTTTGGTCAATAATGATGTCACTGATGACATCACTGATGATGTCATAGACATTGTGACGGCAGAGGGCAAAAACCAAGCCCCCAGAAATAGCGCTGGGCTTTGAAGCCATTTGAACATGCTGGCGAAGCTCTGTATTGCAAGTCACATGACGCCATGCAGCCCAGAAAGGAAAATTCCCATCCACTTGCATGGGGACTCCGGCAGCTGTTAAACCCAGGGGAATTTTTTCCGGGTGTCACTCAAAGTATAAAACGACTCTTTTAATTATCAACAAATTTTTTATGGGGCATTTTTTCTTCAGAAGCCACTAAGAGCCGTATACGGATGCATTTCCCATGGGTGGGAGGGGTGGGAGACGTCATGGAACACGTCATGGCACACATGCGCACTTCGCCTTGGGCTGCATAGTCAGGAAGTAAAACCAGGAAGAAAAAGCCCCCATGATGGCTTCATGCGCCAATGAGCTACCTCCGTCCGAATGCATGGGTGGGCGTGGCAGGTCCCCTATCCAGTTCTTTTAATACATCCATGGCAAAAACCCAGGTGTGCACTGACGATGTCACAATGCCTATGACATCATCAGTGCTTTTATTTTTGCTCTTATGACATCCCTGATGACATCATCAGTCTTATGACATCACTGATGACATCATCGGTGATGTCACAATGCCTATGACATCGTCATTGGGACAAAAAGAGGACAGAGATTGCCCACTTGCTCCCTTACACAATGTCTCCCTCTCTCACCCTCTCTCTCCTCTCTCTCCCTCAGTCTCTCTCCCCTCTGTCTCTCCCTCTCCTCTCTCTCCCTCTCCTCTTTCTCCTCACCATCCTGCTCACGGTAACGTGGCTGCACCTGCTGAATACCTATGGAACTGTCGCGTTAACTTGACTCAGTTGTTCAAGGAATACACAGTTTTGGGGGGATTGGCCCAAAATCATCCATGTGTCTCTGTTAACTCTACCAAAAACTTTTCATATTCCTTTAATGCAAAGAAATTCAATTTCAATTTCATTTATTTTCCCCATTTAGGCCCTGCAGATCACCATATTGGCCACCTACAGACTTCCATTGTAGGTTTCTATTTTACTCCCTTCATAAATGTTACATAATATGATTGCACCCCTGACTTGACACTGTGTGTGTGTGTGTGTGTGTGTGTGTGTGTGTGTGTGTGTGTGTGTGTGTGTGTGTGTGTGTGTGTGCGTGTGTGTGTGTGCGTGTGTGTGTGTGTGTGTGTGTGTGTGCGTGCGTGTGTGTGTGCGTGTGTGCGTGTGTGTGTGTGTGTGTGTGTGTGTGTGTGTGTGTGTGCGTGCCTGCCTACGTGTGTGTTTGCGTGTGTGTACGTATGTACATGTGTGCACTTGCATGTGTGTGTGTGTGTGTGTGTGTGTGTGTGTGTGTGCACGCACCACAACAGGGACCCAACAACTCACAGTCTGTCTCTGTGGGAGATGGTTCGCCTGGTCAACATGCTCATCGTCTTCCGCTTCCTGCGCATCATCCCAGATATCAAGGTACAGGACATGGTACAGGACATGGTACAGGACATGGTACAGGACATGGTACAGGACATGGTACAGGACATGGTACAGGACAAGGTACAGGACATGGTACAGGACATGGTACAGGACATGGTACAGGACATGGTACAGGACATGGTACAGGACAAGGTACAGGACATGGTACAGGACATGGTACAGGACAAGGTACAGGACATGGTACAGGACATGGTACAGGACATGGTACAGGACAAGGTACAGGACATGGTACAGGACATGGTACAGGACATGGTACAGGACATGGTACCCCAGCAAGCAAAATTACGTCATGATAACGTTGTGATGACGTGTTCCAGTGACGTTCAGGACTAGGCCAGATCACATGGTGATTTGGGGATGATTTAGACGTCTACGCAGGAACCTCAAGCTGACGTCGAAATATGACCGTTACCATGAATGGGCATGTTCAGTTATTCTCCTATGTACAGTGTATATTTAGCAACTTTATACATAAAGCTATAATTATGTCCAGATTAACAATTTTATGCTACATTTTCAAAAAATATAATACCACCCCGTGTGGGATTTGAACTCTACCGCTACGCTAACTGTTCGCTGAAATGTTCTGCTGTAGGTTGGAGTAATATAGCCTACTATTTCAAAACATGGACCCCTTGTTATTTTTATACCAGTATAACATCCATGGAGTCGGGACAGTTTTATTAAAAACGATAGCTAATTTAATTCAAAACTGAATCTGCAAGAATCATTGAGGGTCCCCTCAAAATTTACAAGTGTCACCAGCCTATAACGTTTGTTATTTGTCCGGCTCGGAGGATCGTTCATTTAGGTGAAAATGAGGTTGTAGCTCGTTGTCCTTACTAAGATGGGGAGGCGTCGTGTGCAGTAGGCTACACGCTTCGTTTATGAGCTATTGATCCGGGAAGTGCGAATCTGTCAATATATTTGCAACTTTACCGAACTTTTGTGGATCGCACATCACAGCATGTAACAGTTTACAAGGTGCTCCTGCTAGCGTTCAAATCCCTCCACGGGCTTGCCCCTTCATATCTCTCAGATCTCATCATCCCGTACATCCCCTCACGCTCCCTCCGTTCCCAAAATACAGGCCTTCTTACTGTCCCTTTAATCAAGAGAAAGTCAGCTGGCAGTAGAGCTTTCTCCTACAGGGCACCCTACCTCTGGAACAAGCTTCCACCCAGTGTTAGGCAAGCGACATCAGTCGAAATTTTTAAATCCAGGCTCAAAACACATTTATTTGCACAGTCATATGACTTGCAATAGTACTTTATTGAATGTTATATTTGCTATGATTATTGTCATATTTGCTATGATTATTGTTACTTGATATGTCACTTTACTGAGATAGATACTATATTTGATGATGATTATACTGTGTAATATTTCTCTGTGTATTGTTTTACCTGATTTTAGTGTTCTGTTGTTATTGTGAAGTGTACTGAGACACCTCGGTGTGATTTTGCACTCTAAATAAACTTTGATTGATTGATTGATGTTTGAATTTTAGTTTTTGCCTTCGTCAGATACTTGTTACAGCATGGGGAAATGTTTCTGTGAGGAGACTAGGGCCCTATTTTGTCGATAGCGCACGATCTAAGCGCATGGCACAAGTGCATTTGTGGTTGTGTCCAAGTCCACTTGTACGTGCATGTACTAAGTCCCTTAATTATTCATAGGTGTGTTTTGGGCGTAACATGAACTCAACCAATCAGAGTGTCATCTGCCAGTCCCTTTAAAAGCCAGGTGTAGATGCTGAACTCATCGACAGACCTCCACCGCCACTGAGCCATTGAGTCAGGGTGGGATGGCGCCCCGACTTGACCTACGCCCCCGTAGCAGTCGGCTAGACACCCCTTTCAAAAAGGGCTTAATTTGACCTACAATTCATTGTCAGTATTTCAAAAACACAGATGATTCTGTCCTCAAGAACAACAATTTTGTATGCAAAGATTTCAAAGAATGTGTTTTTTCCTGCCCCCCCCCCCACACACATTTAAATACTTTTATTTGGATCTAGAGTACAGCAAATATTACAGACCCAAACATTTTAGAAGAAGGCCGCAGTACAGTACATTTATATTGAACCAGACACTGATGCATGTACTTCTTAAGCACAGGAAAATACATTGCAGCAAGATGATGACTTAAATATAATGTATGCAAACTAACATATGTAAGCATGTTTAGCACTCAAGGATATACAAAGCATCGCCTTCTCCAGATAAAGAGACTGCCTATTATGGCTGAGATGGAGCAGTATTTTGCTAATTTTTTTGCATCAGGCTTTAGCAGCCTGCCTAGTTGCAGTCCACGGAGCACGAGTTTGTGGACATGCCCCAGACTCCCAAACACAAGCACAATGAGTTGACAGCTGTAGCCTAGAGTTGTAATATATTCTACCAAGGGCTGATATTTCATGAGTTTGGTTGTGAAACAGGTGTCCATGTACAGATCAAAAGAGCAGGCGATTTCAATGATGGTGACTGACTTTCTGCTTTCATTGATGAAAACAATGTCTGGGGTATTTGGGATATTGTGCAGTGTGTTGTTGTCGGTGGTGCACACACACACACACACACACACACACACACACACAGACAGAAACAGACAGAAGGTGGCGTTCTCCACCGCTCTGGGTGGAGGTGATGGAGGACGTACAATAGGACCCTTCAGCGGAGACAGAACGTTGATCTACAGGAAAGTCTGGACCAACACTGGACGGGCCTACAGCTCTGATACAGGTGCCCCAACACACACACACACACACACACACACACACACACACACACACACACACACACAGCTAACCTTGTTGATGAATCTGTTCACCATGTTGTGGGATGTCACTTCATAGAGACTTTGCATTATTTCTTCTGCAGGCATCTTCACAGCACCGGTGGGAGGAGTCTACTATTTCAGATTCACCGCCAGCGGTTACAAAACCACAAAATTTACAGGAGTGAAGCTCTTCAAGAACGACTTATTTCTGTTGCATAACAGAGAGAACCCCACCGACACAGCTGATCCCCGCACCTACTTCTCCAATGGTCTGGTCCTGACGCTGCAGCCCCGCGACAGGGTCTACATGAAACTTCCCTCAGGGGACACCATCTATGACGGTCCAGGCCACCGCTCCACCTTCAGTGGTTTTCTGCTCTTCACTTTGTAAATGTTCACTTGGAAAATTAATCTAAGCTCTTAGCTCACTCTTTTCCTCCAATAAAATGGTGTTTGCGTATAAAAACAGAAGCGCTGATATATTCACTGTTGACATCTTCATAGAACAAAATATTATTGGGGTGTTGCTCAATTTGAACAATTGTATTAACAGACTGAATTTGAATCACATAATTTCAATTTGTATTGTTTAACTTGTATAATTGCATTGAAGAACTGAATATGAATAGCATCATTTGAAATTGAATGTATTAGTTTGAAACTGAATTCCAATCAACTTGAAACTGGATGTAATGTAATATAATGAAATTGAGAGCAATAAAGATGATAAAAGCAATGGGCAGTCACAGTAAGCACTCCAATTCTGAGAACAGTGACTGGGTTCAGGGCATTGGCAGGAGTATCTGATAGCCTACCTAACATCCATGAAAAAAAAGAAAAAATAAATAAAGCTCGCACACTGCAAAGGCTCCAGTTTATGTGTTTTTATTTGACACCGGTGTTCGTGTCTCGCCTTTTTTCATATGTCTACCTAACATCCATAACATGTATAGATACAGATAGATCAATCCATGATCAGGGTGTTGGTAAGATGCAATGGTAAACACACAGAGCTCTATACCGCCTCCTATAGACCGCTCCAAAGAAAGACAGCATGTATATTTAGAAAGAACAGACAACAGTTAGAAAGTGGCTCCTACAGGCAGTTAAACACACAAAGATAACAGAGTTCAAAAACAGCAACCAACCACTATTGATAGGTGTCGACATGGTTGTTGTTGTGGTGGTGGTGGTGGTGGTGGTGGTGGTGGTGGTGGTGTGTGTGTGTGTGTGTGTGTGTGTGTGTGTGTGTGTGTGTGTGTGTGTGTGTGTGTGTGTGTGTGTGTGTGTGTGTGTGTGTGTGTGTGTGTGTGTGTGTGTGTGTGTATAGTAGTCTGTCTAAACTTCTGGACAGTATGGACAGGACGGAGTCTTTGGCTCTCTCTCATCAGTGGTTTGGCTTTTTGAAACTAGTTCAAAAACCACCAAAACGCACACAAAACCGCCCAAAAACAAAGGCAGATCTATGGGAACAAGTTGCCCTGTAAGTGTAAACCCGCCCAAGGCCCATTTCCCACCCCAAACCAACCTAATTGGGCGGAAATCCCGCCCATCTGGCAACCCTGTGGGTAGTTGGCTTTTCCCGGGGTCGAGTGAGTTCGAATTTGGGGTGGCCTCTGATTGGTTTAACGCTACCGACCGTTAGTTAAGTTAGGGTGAGAGCCTTGACCAAGTCAGGATCACCAGGGAATGCAACAGTGCAGTCGCATTTTTTGTTACCAGTAGCTAAACTCGACCTCAACCGCGATGTTCAGCCGAATGCAGCCAACGTACCGGTATCAACCCTCCCCTGACGTGAGTTTGACCATCTTTGTATCCTACATATTGTTGACGTTACAGAGCGGAGGCTTTCAACTCGTTTGAAACTAATGACAGTTCGCTTGTTGTTGAACTCACTGAACCTAGCTAGCTAAACTCATCTAGCTATCGTAGAATATGGATAGCCTAGTTGTTGACGTTATTTCGACAATTTCGGACGAAAAATACGGACTTGGTGTGCAACCATTTTATGCAGTTTAAAAATAACAGAAGCGGCCGAGCGAGAGTCCAGTCGTGAGAGCGGAGGAGAGGCGGCGGCTCTCTCCACCTCTGGCCGCCGTGCTCTCCTCCCTCTCTCCCCGGGGAGCGGGGGAGGAGAGCCCCGGTGTCATGCCGAGTCATGCCCCGCCGCCAAATGCATCCCCATCTCACGGGAACGTATTGTAATGATTTATACGGAAACTTTTTACAAATGGTATAATTGTCTGGGTGGACGTGATCTCAAGGCCAGGGGGTCTGTCCTGGCTCATGGAGACCGACTTTGATGCATAAAATCCGCATCGAGGTGACTTCCATGCTTGGGGCTCTCTTCTGGCTCATGGAGGCCGAGTTTGGTGCTTAAAATCCGGCTACAGGTGACCTCGATGCCTGGGGTCTCTCCTAGCTTTATGGAGGGGAAGGCCAGTCTCGGCGGTTTGTAGCTGCCGAGATTTGCATCCCTGTTTTTAAGTTAAAACAGACCCAAAATGTGGTGGGGATGCAATTCTCGGCGGGGGTGCAAAGCTCGACATGACGGCCCACAGCGCCGGTCGGCTTGCTGGCAAGGTGAGTAGGCCCACACGGAGGCGCAGTGATGGTCACCATCCTGTCGCCTGCTTCAGTCCACATCATCACCACTGATGTGCTGGCCTGATCATGTTGTCATGTGGACGAATATTTGTCTCATATTGACAAACATAATACAACGCATCGGACTCAGTTTGCAAGGATTCTGTGCGTGACGTTTTTTTTTCCTCCGGATGACTGATTAAGAAACGAACGAAAAACGAATAGGAAAAAAGCTGACTGCGCAAACCATGGATGTATTTAGGTGCAAACAAACTCCACTGTGTAATGTAGCCTCTGCTCAGCTAGCCTTTGCCTCATGCCTGCTTTGTTTGATAACTTCCAGACTCCAGTCTCGGACCTGCAGAAGTTCAGGAAGATGTTCCCCCCACCACGACCGATCAGACCGACTGTGAGTAGCCTAGCTGGCCCTATATGACTCAGAGATATTTACATATTCCAATGAAAACATTAGCAGAGGTTAGCTAAACTATGTCTCTGTCACAGGCTAGCACAGCAACACATTGTACATCATGTAGTGGTTCTCAACCTTGCTAGGCTATTTTGTTATCTCTCTATCTAAATAGAGATAGTTTTATGCAAATCTGAGAATAAAAATAGTATTTGTGTAATATTAGCTACTTTCATGTATTTTATTTTGAGTGATTTGGATTTATTTAATCTAAATTAACTTATATGTATGGCCTCTCTGTGTATAGGCTACTATGGATGTCAGTGGAAAGGGTTTATTGTGAGGATGGTAGCTGACATGTAAAAAGTAGAAATGGAGTGGAGTTGTTTGTCATTGTCTATCCTGCTGTTTTTCCTCATCAGAGACAGGCTGTGTCTGCGGTCCCCTCCGGCTCCATCAGCTCCTCTGGGCCCCGACAGGCCATGAAGAGACAGGGGAATGAGTCAGCTGACCAACCTGAAGCTGTGGAGAAGAAATCTCGCAGAAGCCAGGTAGAGAACACACACAGAGACACTGCAGGAAATAGGCCACGCCCATCGCTGGGGAAAGCTCTCCGTACACCAGCGTCATTTTCCTTGAATTGAACATGGATAAATGCTGTTGTGTGAGCCAGTTCCTCTATAAAACAGATGAGTTGTGTTCATGTGTGATGAGTTTCAGGATATTTTGCTCTGTATTGACTGCCAGTAGGCTACAAGTTGCAAAAGTCATGTGAAATCTCACTGAATTGTTATCTAACATATGAGAGTTAATTTAGCATCAATCCATACAATCAGTCAGTCACACTAGTGTGTGTGTGTGTGTGTGTGTGTGTGTGTGTGTGTGTGTGTGTGTGTGTGTGTGTGTGTGTGGGTGTGTGTGTGTGTGTGTGTGTGTGTGTGTGTGTGTCTCATATACTGTAATATGGTATGTGTAGAGAACAGCTGCCACATCCTCACAGTCTTTATAAACAGCCTGACTGAGTGACAATCACTTGAACTGTGTTCCTTCAGCAGCCTGGAGGACAGGAGACCTCTGATGTCTCCATGATGGAGGTGGAGGAGGACATCTGCCAGGCATTCTCTGAGACGCTGGAGATGATGGATGTCGACGAGTTCGACGGCGACTTTCCAGAGCTCTGCTCGGAATATGTGAAGGCTATATATGCCTATCTGTACCCCCTTGAGGTAATACATGCTCTTTATTTGCGCTTACTATGCTTTTGATTGATTCATTAATATAATAATAATTAAAATGATATAATAAAAAATCGAATACTACGCTGGTTAGTTTATTTTGATATAATATAATACCACCCTGATTAGTTTGTTTTGAGCTGGTATGCTCGAGTGTGTATTTTATATGACTTATATGGTGTTCCGTCTCCACAGGCCCAGCAGCCAGTGCGATGCGACTACCTGCAGGGAAAACTGATCACGGGAGACATGCGTGATGGTCTCGTGGACTGGATGGTGAGGATTCACTCCCGGTTCACACTGACACCATTCACACTGACTCAAGAGACGCTCTACCTCTCCGTCGCCATCGTGGACCGTTTCCTCCAGGTACAAACTTGTTTTAAATGTTTTCTCGTTCATCTTCTGTGAACTAGCAGCTAGCTAACACTCTTCTTCTTATATGTGCCGCAGGTCCAGGAGGTGCCTCGTCACCAGCTGGACCTTGTCGGGGTCACTGCCTTGTGGCTGGCGTCAAAGTACGAGGAGAATTGGACTGCAGGCTGCACAGAATTCGCCGACGCCAAGACCACAGGGCAGACGTTCCTCAAGGCAGATATGCTCAACATGGAGCAGCTGATCCTGAGGAGGCTCAATTTTGAGCTGGGACGCCCCACGCCAATGGACTTCCTCGGGAGGGCCGTGAAAGTTGCAAGTGTGAGTATATATATACAGTATATGCCAACTGCCATAAATCTATATTTTGTCTACTGTCTTCATGCAGTTGATGTCATCAAGGCTATGAAAGTGACTGTCTTCTGTCTGTCTGTCTAGTCCTATTTAGAGACCGAGCAGCTGGCCCAGTACTTCATGGAGGTGACACTGAGCAACTACGACATGGTGCAGTACCGTCCCTCAGAGGTTGGTGCTGCTGCCCTCTGTCTTGCCCAGCTCCTGCTGGATGGTCTGTCCTGGGTGAGTTGACTGAAGTCTAAAGGCCTCTGGCCTACAGATGGATTCAAAGGTTAACTATAGCAAGTCAACATGGGTTCATCAGGCAAATGACAGTACTCTGATCTCTCTCTCTCTTGTGTTTGCAGTCTTCTCTCCAACAACGCCAGTCCAGGTACAGCGAGGCCCAGCTCAGGCCCATCATGCAGCTCATTGCAAAAAATGTCGTGCGGCTGAACGAAGGCACCGCCAAGTACCCGGTGAGTTGGTTTGCCTACAGTGAAGTGTGAATAAGATGAAATGTTGTTTTGAGCAGGACCTACTAACACCTTGTGTTTCCCTCCAGACTGTCAGGATCAAATACAGCTGCACAAAGCTGTCCGTCAGCATCCATCCTGAACTCCGGTCCGAAACACTCAAGAACATGGCTGCTACTCAAGAACTGTTTGGGGACGGCAGTGACCGCACAGGTAAGAGAGCAGTTGACACAGCTGAGTGAGTGAGTGAGTGAGCGAGCGCACAGTGCACACAGTGGATTGTGAAATTTGCTCGTTTGTTAGCAATTCAAACTCCTGTGAGAAAGCAGATGCTGTTAATGTTTTGGCTCGTGCTGACTCTCTCCTCTCCTCTCCTCTCCTCTCCTCTCCTCTCCTCTCCTCTCCTCTCCTCTCCTCTCCTCTCCCCTCCCCTCCTCTCCTCTCCTCTCCTCTCCTCTCCTCTGCTCTGCTCTTCCCCTCTCCTCTCCTCTCCTCTCCTCTCCTCCCCACCCTTCCCCTCCCCTCTCCTCTCCTCCTCTCCTCTCCAGGAGTGTCAGGTTTACACAGCGTACGCCCCACCCGCCCGGACATCGCACAGTTCAAACAAGGGGTGAAGACTGTGGCGGGCAAGATGGCCGTTGTTCAATCAAGGGCTGAAGACCGTGGCGTGCAAGATGGCCGTTCTCACCAAAGGTGTCACGAATACAATCCAGGTGAGAGAGGGGCGGAATCTGTGTCATCCTCAAGCTTAAAGTATAATAATATTAATGCTTTAACAACAACCCCAATGTTCAAACTAACTTGGATAACAAACTAATTCCGTTTTAACATGGGGCTTGTTTGCACCTGACAGCCATGAACATAATATTTAAGGGTCCTGATCACCCTATGGGGTTTATTTCATGATAATGACCGGCTCCCTGTACATTATACCGCTTATTACACGGCTACGTACTAAAGAAAGCTACGGTAACACTTTTTGCCACCGGGTGTCGCGAATGAGCTAAATTTACCGGACTTCTTTCTGCAGATTGATATGACTGGACTTGGTCCTCCAGTCTTTCAGAACGGCGTGCATAGCAACGGTCTGTTATACCTAGCAGCGGTAGACCGTAGAATGCTGTGATTGACCAATCAGAAAAGAGTATTCAACAAAGCCATGTAATAAAATATATTATAAAACGGCTCTCTCAAATCAAGCAATCTGATTGGTTCACAGCCATTGTATAAATCCAGTAACCCACTGTTTGTTGATTTGTTTGTATTGTTGAACTTGAATGATTTGTGTCTTGTAAGCCCAGACAGGCTGGGCACCTTGAATATGGTGCATGACACAGAAATAAAAATTTATCTATCTATCTACCCACTCCAATAACCCATGGCCATGGGTTATTGAGTTGCCATGGCAACTCTCTTACTAAAAGGCTTTGGTTACCTCAAATGACAATGTAGAAAAAACAAATGGCGGAGACAGCTGTCAGATCCTTGTGAATCGATCTTCGCTTATAACTTTACTAATACTTCGCAGAAAATTATGTTTTGTACAAGAATAGACGCGGGCTAATGTCTTCTTTGCAAAAAAAGGCTGTTAACCCCGCATTTAACCCCGCATTTAACCCCGTAACGTTAGTTGGTGTCGGGCTTTGCAGAAAAGCTCTCAGCTTCTCAGCAAGCGCTGAGAATGCAGCGCTGAGAATGCAGCGCTGCGCTCGAGCTGCGTGTCAGGCTTTCCAGAAAGCTCTCAGCTTCTCAGCAAGCGCCAGGATTGGCCAATGTCAACTTCAGTCTCCAGAACGATCCAATCAAATCACCCGCACGTTCTTGCGGTCCCGCCTTACAGTAGTGTTTCAACTGACTCTATCAGAATGACATGCCAGTCGGACTTATAGTATTATTATTATTATTATATTATCATACTTGGAAACCGTTTTATAAAAGCAATATAGCACTCGAGCAGCGTGTGTTGTGGCATATATCCCGCTGCTCAGCAGTTATCCCACTCTGCCTGCGGCCTCGTGGGATAACAGCTGAGCAGCGGGATATATTTGCCACAACACACTGGCTCTCATGCTATATTGCTTAACTAACCCCCATGTTAAAACTAAGTAGAATATTGCTTTAAAGAGGAAGTGATACAGCATCTGGCATTACTGTATGAACCTCTACACGCAAATAATGTCTGTTTTCTCTTTGTCCAGGATCACTACCCCGCGACCCCCGGAGACGAGGTTTAACCAGTGCCAGGCCTCTGAGAGTAATGGTAAGACGGGCCGACCTCCACTAACTTCGGTCCCTGCCCCCCCCAGCTCCACAGCCACAGTCCTCGTCACCTCCCCACCCCAAACTGACTCATCACTAACCCCGCCCCCCAGCAGCACCATCAGAGTCCAGCCCAAGCAGCACCTTCCCCCAAGCTCCCCGGAGAGCCAGGACCCGGCAGCCGAATATCTGCAGCACAACAGCACGGCCCTGCTCTTCCTCTTCCTCCTGTTCTTCCTCCTCTTCCTGGCCGCGCTGGCCTACAACTGCTACATGCAGTACCTCCCGGCACCCTGCCTGCGGCTGCGGGCCGCTCTCCTGGGCACTCACAAGAAGAACCCCGTTCGGCCCCGAGTACCGGGCCTGCGAGGCGGGCCTAATGGAGCTGTTGTGACAGAGAAACTGGACCTGACGGAGCGGCACCCCGACCCAGAATGGCAGCCAAGTCGCCCCAAACTCAGCTCCGGGCGCTGAGACAGACCCTTCCCGAGCTCGCGCCCGACGCCCCCGCACTTCCTGCCTGAAGACTCCTCCTCCGCCCCCGAGCCCGCCTCTGTTGTTGCCTCAGACTGGGACAGCGAATGGCACGTTTCACCTAATGTGAGGAGCCCGCGGGCGACCAGGCGGGCGACGAGTCGCCCTCCAAAAAGAAAAAGGAGTTCTGCACTCCTTCCTCCATAAAGAAGAACGAGGAAAAGACAGACTAGATCGGGCCAATAACGAATGGGTCCTCACGGCTGGCTTCTGCCTCTTTTCACTTTGCTGTTTGTCTGCGACCATTGCACCGTTTGAGCAAAGTCACACTTCTTACACACATTTCTGCTTTTCCTTGTTTTGATATCATTCGTCTCTGCTCATTAATTAACCTGTTGTTCTTTGTTAGCGTGTGCCAATTTTGTATATAGTTTAAAAAGGCTCAACTGCTTGAAGGTTTTTAATGAATCGTTGCTTTTAGTTGTGAGCGAGTGATGCATTCTGTCTCCTCCGGTCCATCGGAGTGGCTTTCTTCTACGCATGTCTACTAATTAAGGTTCCCTCACACACCTGATGTGAGCTTGTGGGCTTTTATTGCTCTTGTTTATTTTTATTTTATTTTTAAGAATATTACTCAAACTGATGTAACCACTAGAATGTATTGCGATTGTATCGAAAACATGTCCAAGTGTCTTTTAAAAACAAGGAATGCAAAAACAGTAGCTTGTATCCTCTCATTTAACCGGTGGTCAATTTTGACAGTGAAAGCTATAACTTGCATAGTTATGCAGTGTAAGTACACATTAGCACAGGCGAGTAGAACCACAGTAGGGCAATCTTCAGTGGATGGAAAATACTGTTTAAGTCCATATTCATGTGTCCAAAATCCATTCTTTGTTGCAATTATTATTATAATTGGAACTCACGCTGTTTTAGTGCTTTGAGCTTTATGAGATTATTTGAACCTTTCACACAGTGGAATCATAACAAGTAGCACTCTGACTGGTGCTTCAACACCAGGCCCAACATCACTAGGTGCGTGTTGGTACTTCCACAAGTGATACTCTATGGAAAGTCTGCTAGTGGATTCAGGTGTTGAGGACAGTTGGTAGCCTCTGATATCTTGCTCAGTGAAGGAATGTATAAAAGAAAAGATTCTCCATTTTAATTTTCTTTGGCGTTTGCTCCCTAGTTTCTCTCTCCATCTCAGTGAAAGGCAGAAAGCCGTGACAAATGTCTTATCTTTGATAATTGGCTTTGTTTGCGGATAATGAAATATAGTTTTATTCAGCTTTTTCTCACGGTGTCGATGGAGCCATTGTTACTGTCTGTGAGAGAGCACTGTGAACCACCGCCTTTTAAAAAACCACATGGGAACTGCATCTAGATGTCATGGCGTATCATTTTGCATCATATTGAGTAGGTACAGTTGTTACAAAACATGTGAATGATATGATCACTACTATGATGCTGCATGTCAGAGCCCCTCAGCCTGGACTCTCCTGTGTAAAACTCCACTTGAAAACAAATCCACTTCTCAATGAGTATCTGTTGCTTTCCGGTTTGCGTTCGAGACACTGTGGACATTGGGGACGCAATTCTGTTTTGAATGGCATTGATGTGTGATCAATGATGTGCTTGCAAATATAGCAACAGTTCACACAGTGACCTGAACGGGCGCCACTGCCTGAGACAGCGAATGGCACGTTTCACCTAATGTGAGATGCCTGACAAACCCCCGGCCTCTGTTAACGCCACAACAAGTGGCTTATTTTACAATAGGTGAAGGACTGCATGGCGTTAAAATGCATAGAGCTTGTTCCGTCGACTTAACGGCCTCTTTCAATTTTGTTATATTGTATATTGTATATATTGTGTATTGTATAAAGTCATGGTTTTCATTTGAGTCTGATTATTTCTTTGTTCCCATTTAAATGTGTCATTATACTGTACCATCTACAGACTTAATACCACCACCTCTTTTTCTCTCATGGTCTTTTTCAACCATGAATAAAAAAACACTACCTTGGAAACCATTTGTGTCTGAATTGTGTCTGATTGTAGCTCACTCAGGTAGATGGTGTGTTTACAGTTACAGACCATGTTGAATATAGGCTGCTTGGAGGTGGGATTGTGAATTTGTGGAACAATGCCGCCCCCATCTGGCGGAGTCAGGCTACTCGGCTCCGCCACTTGAAAGAAATTGAACTCTTCCGATCTCCTAAATGGGCGTGGTTCTCGGCTTGTGATTGGCTGTCTGTCAATATTATCAAACTTCATTGGCTGACCAGTCTACTAAGGGGGCGTGAAAGTGGCACAGATACAGGAAGTGACTGGAAGTTAGGGTGTCTCTATCTATAGTTGCAGCTTGTTCTGCACAACACGTGTCGTTCTCTACGAAAGAATTGATTCATTTCTCTTTAAGAAGCCACCAAAAACATGCAAATGGACGGTGGGTTTAATCTTCAAAGACAGCTCTGTAATATCGCTCTAAAATACAAGTGCCTAACGCTACATAACAGAGACAGTTAATGTTCGCTCGTATGCTGCCTGAACCTCCAGCAATTTAGCTAGCGTTAATGTTGCCTTTCTTTTCTGCAAAATAACATACAATAACATAGCCTACTACTGTATCATTCAATAGCCTTTTTAAACCAACATGATCTGCTTTTCAGTTCGGCATGCATCCAATCTACGAAGCAGCTGTAATTGTAATACAATTACAATTCCCCACGATCTTCTTCGACCAAAATACACCACTTTAATACATCCATGGTGGTACGTCAGTGAGCAGTGTAATTTAGCGTTAGCTAAATTAAAAAGTATTTTTTTATGGGTGCTTTTTCGATTTAAGTATGCCGAATCGAGGGGTGGCTCTTAAGGAATCAGAAAAGATCCTCGGTCAGATAATGTATAGCTTTGTCGAAGCAAGGCGACATTACATTACTAGACTTTTGGCTTGACGCCTCTGGACAAGTTGGAACTTGTAGCCTATAAAAGAATGGAGAGAGTATCAGCCATCAGGTCAAGTCTACAGAAACTGGGGGTTTAATTGTAAAATGCATATTATCTGTCCATTGTTGGTGATACACGAAGACATTTCTAATTTAAATGTTTTGTATTGTCTTGGAGTAGGATAATGTGGGCAATGTAATAATTAATGTTTTATCCATGTGTTTTCCCACAGATGGACTTGTTCGAGCCAAATTCCCTCCTGACCTGGAGAAGATGCTTGGTGTTGAGGTGAGCAGACAGATTATTTATCAGTTACTTCTGAGAGATAATGCCGCCCATCAGTAAGTAATAGTAGTAGCTACTTTGTCCACGTGGGGAAATTAGTTTTCGGTAGAAAAATAATTGTTGTTGACATCAAAATAGGCACAGCACAAACAATCACAGATCTGATCAAAAAATCAAAACATGGTGCACTATAGCAGCAGCTGGTGGTTACAACAGTATATCAAGTAAATAAGAGTAGTTCACTGTTAGTAGTAAAGTAGTAAGAGTAGTGCAGAGTTAAACTAATGTGGAAAACATGCTACAGCGTCAAAGCCCTCGCCATACGTGCCGAGGGCTGTGCTGCGTCTGGTGAGCCAGACTCATTGAAAAAGTATTCCATTAGAATGCATATGAATATCGATGAAAATCTATATGGATTTTTCCCACAGTAAATTTCAAACCAAATAACCTGTGTGAACTTCATAATCGTCTCCCTCTCATCTCCAGTCTCAAACGAACTCTCAAGCGGACACTTTCGTCCAGGCTTTCCTGAGGAACAGCATCCAGTCCAAGTCACAGCAGGATCTGAAGGAGCTTCTGGCTCACAAAGCCGTGATCCTGGAGTACGCCCGGCCCAAGAAGAAGAAAGAGAAGAGCAACAGCAAGAAAGCCAAAGGGCTCAACGCCAGACAGAAGAGAGAACTGAAGGTTTTCCACATCAAGCCCGAACACCAGAGGTTGGTTGGTAATCAAAAAATCTGAATTGTCACAGTAGCTGCATCCTAATAATTTCTTACCGTTAAAATGCTACACTAGCCGTAAGCTAACTGTTGTATGTTCTCAACTCTAGATATGAACTTTTCCTGCCACTACATAACCTATGGAGACAATACATTATTGACCTGTGCAATGGATTGAAACCATCCTGGTGAGTATCGGTTTGGAGCTCAGTGGTGTTATCGCCCATTAGAGACCACTTCAAATGTCTTTTTATCTCTGCTTGGTTACCAGTCATGTTACATCTCTAATAAACCTCTCTATCTTTTGTAGCAGTCCACACTTTGTTCAGCAGAAGCTTTTGAAGGCAGACTTCCATGGTGCCATTATCACAGGTAGGAGTTCACTTTTGCTTTCTGTGATGAAATCCCACTCTGTGATGGCCCACCGCAGAGCGAAGCTGATTACCGCTTCGCCGCATGCAAACGAGCAGAGGTGGAGATAATTAATTAGAATTGCAACGGCGCTAATACAAGGCCAAGCAATGCACACAATATAGCCCATTAGCGGCAACTGCGCATGCGCTGTGTACAGCGCCTCATGGCAAACAAGGAAGTAACTTCAGTTACTCTTGGTTAGTTTGGTTAATCTTTGTTAGATCTCGGTGTGTAGATTTACTTTGAAAATGGCCCGTTTCCAGTAACTTTGGGTTATTATTTTATCGCGTGGTGAGTACACGAGGCACAACATGTACATGTGGGTGTTTCTGGCGCTGTTGCAATCTGTACCATTCACTACCATAGACACTGCATGAAATAGGCCACGGCCATCACGGGGGAAAGCTCTCCATTCACTGCCATACACCAGCATCATTTTCCTTGAATTAAACATAGCTAAAAGCTGTTGTGTGGTGGGCTGTGCAGACAACAAATGTAAAAAATCGCCAATTCAAGTTTTTTTTGTACTCCCGAGCAAAACAAGGAAGCTGTTGAGAATTGGCGAGAAGAAAAATGTGGGTTTAGCTGTCAAGGAAGTAAGTTGGAGTGTTCATCTTCCAGATATATGATCTTTGTGTGCAACACGTGACATAGGGGAACGCACTTATCTGGTTAAATAAAGGTAAAAAAAAAAGGGAGAACGCCAGGATTGGGGGGGGAATTTTGTTTCCCCCCATTTTGGGTGTGGTTTCTGAATGATGACGCGCTCCGCAGTGTCTCTATTGTAGCACTAGCAAAGTGGCAGCGAATCTCCCAAAATGTTGGCGTATCCCTTTAAGGCTAATATCAAAATTCAATCGATCATTGTTATGTCAAAATATTTCAATACTTCAGTGTTTCCCCCAGAACATTATTCTTAATCTTATCAGGGTGGAAAAGCCGCTGAAACATTTAGATCATCATGGAACACTAATTAAGGATGAATTTACACGCACAAAAAACGTTAAACAATAACAGAATAGACTTACAAGTGTCTAAGCCAAGTGTTGCTATGTTAACAATTGGTTGTCGACCATGACTTGGATGTATTTCTGTAAGCACTTCCTATCTTTGTCACTTTACTAGCATCTTGTCTTGTTTTCCACAGTGGTTCGGTCCAGATGCCCGTCATATGTTGGAACTACAGGGATTCTGGTTCAAGAGTTCAAACACGTCTTCAAGATCATCACCGAAGAGGACAGACTGAAAGGTTTGGCCAGCTGAATGTCTCTCACTCACTCAACACTAGGGATGTTCGATATTGGCTTTTTTACCGATATCCGATATCCGATAATGTCCAACTCTTAATTTCCGATACCGATATCAACCGATATCAACCGATACCGATATAAGCGGGCTTTTTTTCCACCAAAATTTCACGTAACAAGTTACATAATGTAGCTTAATGTAGCTGAAGAGTTTAATATATAATATGCATGTTGTGTTAAAGTTGTAAGTGTTAGAGAAGCGAGCTTGTGACCAGAAGGTCGTCGGTTCAATCCCCGGGACCGGCAGGATAAATCTGGGTGGGGAAAGTGAAAAGGCAGCGCTTGCCCCTCCCTCATTACCACCACTGAGGTGCCCTTGAGCAAGGCCCTTAACCCCAACCGCTCCAGTGGAGCTGCTCAGTGGCCAACAGATCAGACTGTGGTTGTACTGGTCAGCTTCCAGGTATGAATGTGTGTGTGAATGTGAACAGGGCACTCCTGAAAAAGAGAGCATTGCTCTCAGTGAGACTCCCCTTGTATTTAAAAAAAAAAAAAAAAAATCGGCGTGAAAACCGATACCGATATTTTCCGATATCGATTTTTTTATGCTAATATCGGCCGATAATATCGGTAGGCCGATAATATCGGACATCCCTACTCAACACCTGTTTTATTTAGAGAGCTTCACGCTATCTCCCTCAGTTCCCTCAGTATCTCCCACGCTATCCCCCCCCCCCCCCGCATTCTTGTTGTCTTTTCAGAGCAGGTTTCAACCCAGCGATCAGACTTGTGATGAAAAACCTTGCGCTCTCGGACGTCTCTTAAGATGTTTTGTCCCTTTCTTTTGCGACAGTGATCCCCAAGAGGAACAGCGTGTTTGCGGTGGAAATCAACGGCTTCGTCTCCCACATCTACGGAAACAAGTTCCAACAGCGCGCCAGCGAGCGCTCCGTCAAGAAGTTTAAACTCAAAGGGACCATTGACTTGTGATGGGGGTCGCACTGCGACGTGGCTCAGGAAGGGACATGAAGTCATCTGCAACTTTCATCCAAATCCAGTAGGATTTTGCAGCAGCATGGACAGTGGCTTGTAATTGACAGAAAATCAAATTTTCCCAGTCGTCGAGGAGTAGTTAAAGTAGAGAGAGGCCTGAAACTCCAGTGGGCGGGGAGTTTCTGCTCCGAGAGAGTATGTGCTGGAACGTGCGATTTGAACGGCAGAAATCTCAGCCACCGGTAATTCCTGAGTCATTCCAGATCAACAAGGAAGAGAGTGGCAGAGGAATCGAAGCTGCTAAAGACATGGGGGGGGATTTCACAGAGCACGATTAGTGAGTTATCCAGCCAGCTTGAAGTTGTTTTGGTTTCACAGTTCAAATCAGTATCGTTGGCTTATACGGTTTCACAGTTCAAATCAGTATCATTGGCTTAGGGCCTGTGTCCACCTAGCGTCTTTTCCTCAGGTCCAGCGTCTTTTTTCAGTTGTTTCCAATGGGGGGAGAGCGTATGCGAGCGCACACGGACGTCTATAGAAAGTGCGCTGCACCCAGCGTCTATTTTCAGAGCGCTCCGGCGTTTTTGTGCGCCGGCTCCCAGTGCTCCCAGCTGAGAATAATTTAACTTTTCAGAAAGACGCTGGTGTCGGGTGCTCCTTTTCTGGCAACTAATCATATGGAGAAACTATCGCAACAGAGACAGAAAGGCTCAATTGTGGGAGCAGATTGGCTAGACACTTAATATTTCTGGTGAGTGTTGTGCTTACTGCTTTTAATAGCGTAGCCTACCTGTGTTGTTAGCTTGCTAGCTGTCAGCTATCAAGCTCCTACCGCACTGAGCTAACGTTGCTTCCTTGTATATTGTGCGCTCGGATCAGCGCTCCCCAGCGCACTCCCAGCGTTTAACGTCGGAAAAAGATGCTAGGTGGACACAGGCCCTTATACGGTTTCACAGTTCAAATCAGTATCATTGGCTTATACGGTTTCACAGTTCAAATCAGTATCATTGGCTTATACGGTTTCACAGTTCAAATCAGTATCATTGGCTTATACGGTTTCACAGTTCAAATCAGTATCGTTGGCTTATACAGTTTCACAGTTCAAATCAGTATCGTTTGCTTATACGGTTTCACAGTTCAAATCAGTATCGTTGGCTTATACGGTTTCACAGTTCAAATCAGTATCGTTGGCTTATACCGTTTAACAGTTCAAATCAGTATCGTTGGCTTATACAGGAGCAGCAGGTCATGCTGATTGGTCCATAAAGATGTCGATTCAGAGGTTTACCACCAGGAGAAGATTTCTATTCAATTAAAGTTGGCAATGCAACAGTAGATGGAAGCTTTATACTACGAGAGGGAGGGGGAGTTACTCATTCACTTTAGTTACATTATTTATATCCCATTGTTTTCTCCACCAAAAGTAAATGGACATTGGCTTTGTTGGATAAAAATGTCATCTCCCTGAGAACAAGGTTTGAAATTGTTTCAGCTCTTTGATTTGTAAAAATGTGTTTTTATATAGGCAAAGCAATGGTTTATTTTATTATGTATAATGTCCAGTAGAGGGCAGAGCAGCCATTTACTTTGTGTGTGGGGGGGAGGGGCTGTATTCACAAATTTGCACGCCTCCAATCAGGTCCACACAGCTGCCAGAGTTTGGAAGTTTGTGGAGGTGAATGGCTGAGGATCAGATCGCTGTGGATAACTGCTGTGTCTGTCAATATTGATCATGTAAATGAAGCTTATTTGTGTGATTAAATTGAAGTTGTTGCCATCAGTTGATTCCTGTTATTCTGTTTCTCTGTTGTGCTTTGTGAAGCACTTCATTGCACTGATTAGTTATTGTAGTTTTGTAGGAGGAGACTTGGAGCATCCTTCATGCATCTTGTCAGCTCTTTTTTGGTTTCCGGGTCAACAAGGAGACAAGGCTGTGAGGACAGAGGAAAGGATACATTTTCACCAAATAGGATACACCCATCTGAACCTTCAACAATGAGGACAGTAGCTATAAGCCGTACAGAGTAGACGTACGCACAGTCAACATAAAGTCTTACATTATCATACATGATCTAAAACAAATATAATAAAATGATGTGTAACAACACAGGCGAGGCCTGTGCGCGAACCCAGGTCTCCAACTTACAAGCCCAACACGTTAACCATCAGCCATTAGCTAAGGCTCACGTGTTGGCTTTTATCCTTACAGACCCAGGATCGCTACAAATGTAATCGCTGCATGGAATCATGAAATTGAATTATAGCGAGGTAATTGCATGCACGTTCCAGTAGAAACCTTCGTTAGAAGTATATATATTACTAAATGATTAGTGAGCGGTGACTAAGGTTGGGGGAGATGGACAACTTACCCGGGGGGTTTCATGTGGACACCTTTGGTGGGGTCCTATGCGTAATATCCCTCACAAGCACATAAGCACCTTTTGTGGCTGGTAGCACCAAGTTAACAATGCCAAACGTCTGATGTATGTATTTTATTTTCCTGTGTCTGAGCCTGTTTGTCTTGTTCGTTTATTGTTCTATAAAAAAAAATGAAAATATAATATATATATTACTTCCAAGAGATTATTTTCATTCAAGTCAATAGCTGAGGGGTTAAGACAGAGGACTCTGAAGCAGGCCTGCTGGGATTGAACCCTGCTTGGGGATATCTTTTTTCTCTCTGAACATAACCCTTGTGGGAGTGGCATATTTCAACATTGTGGGGAAGATCTGTAACCTGACGCTGCCAGATGGACGGTATAGCTCCACATAGGTTTCAATGTGAGTTCACGTGACGGGCGGTTTACCAGGCTAGAAGATCTGGACGTGCAGGGAACCCATAACTGACCGTACCTGAATGCAACGTGGGTGTCCTCTGGGTAAGAGACATAGAACAGAGAGAGAGAGAGGTGTGAAAAAGTGTTGGCATTGCCGGAGTTAATGGGGGGCTAGGGGGTGCGGGTGCCCTCAGTAGTAAAAAAAATAAAAAAAAAAAAAAAAAATTGCTCACCATTTTAAATCTCCATCTGACTGTCTGGCTGAATATGATCATATCCACTTTGCCAAGCATCATTCACAGGTATCTCTTTGCTAAAGCTGTGACAGGGGGGGCTCTGACAGGGCCTTGCTGCTGCAGCCGCCCCCTCCTGCAACATACTGAATTTCTCCATTGATTTGGGGTGAAAAGAAATATATTGTAGGCGGAGTTCCCAGCATGCTCTGGGGTAGATGTGTTTATTAATGTGCTTTGGGAGGTTAGTTAAAGGACTTCCTGTTCTACATGTGTGATGTTAGTTATCTGCAAGATTATTGTCAACCAATAGTGCTGCTCTACATGTTATTTACATTGCTTCACAATGTTGAAATGTTGGCACCATGGTTGACTCTGGTGTGCTGATCAGTGACCCCCTCTGAGATGCTGTGTGTGGTCTAATGCAGCAATAAACAGTATTTCCAGTAGTCTTGTGTTGTATGGGGTGCAGGATCTGCTAATAAAATTGAGATAATCTCTCTGACTGTGCTTGTTGCAATATTTTTCTAACATTTGATTGGGTTGTGAAGACTCATGTTTGAGTGGGCATTACCCACCCCTGCCCATAGACCCCTCTCATGGGGGCCATTTTGTGTCAAAAAGGCAGGGTAAGCACAGGTGCAAGCAAAACACTAATAAGGGTTTCAAACTTCCATGATTGGAATTTGGAACCCCTCATTAGTGTTTTGCTTGCACCTGTGTTTATTCTGCCTTTTCGACACAAAATGGGCCCCGTGAAAAGGGTCTATGATGTTCCCTGCACCTTTGCTGAAATATGCCACTCCCACAAGGGCTATGTTCAGAGAGAAAAAAGACATCCCTGATCAGGGTTCAATCTCAGCACACCTGCTTCAGAGTCCTCTGTCTTAACCCCTCAGCTATTGACTTGAATGAAAATAACCTCTTGGAAGTAATATATATACTTTTTTTTATTTTTTTATTTTACCTTTATTTATACAGGGAGTCTCACTGAGAGCAATGCTCTGTTTTTCAGGAGCACCCTGTTCACATTCACATTCATACCTGGAAACTGACCAGTACAACCATAGTCTGATCTGCTGGCCACTGATCAGCTGATAAGTTCAACCAGTTTGATGAGTCTAACCGATGAGACAGTTGGGTGTATCCCATTTGGTGAGAATGTATCCTTTCCTCCGTCCTCACAGCCTTGTCTCCTTGTTGATACAGAAACCAAAAAAGAGCTGCTTAATAGCAGATCCTGTGCCCCATCAGACAGGTCACTGAACTGCACACCAGAATCACCCATGGTGCCAACATTTCAACTTATAACTTTGCAGATAACTAACATCATGCATATAGAACAAGAAATCATTTTAACCTCCAAAACACATTGACAAACAAACAATTGACAAACAAATCTACAAACAGAACACACTACCCCAGGGCATGCTGGGAACTCCGTCCACTTTCCTCTTCCACAGGTAGAATTTCCCAGAAAGCTTTGAGGCATAACTTTTGACACTCTGTTGGACCTTGATGGGATGCAAACACATGGAAAAATGGCCATGGATTCTGTTACCATTAGCCTACATAAAACAATGTAAGATAAATCAAGGTCCAAATGATTGGTAGCTTTGAATTTAGAAACTGAAAATCATACAGTCTTATTGAGATTGTTTTAGATGGGAACCCTCCTTTGCAGTATAGAGACAGTCCGCATGTCTGGGAACGCCCATACAGGCTCTAGGAACGCCCATAATAGACGCTGGTTAGCTGGCTCAGCCTGGCTGGGGGCGTGGTCAGGGTGGGGTAAAAACCCTGTTCTATCCATTCAGCAAAGTTGTGTGTGTGTGTGTGTGTGTGTGTGTGTGTGTGTGTGTGTGTGTGTGTGTGTGTGTGTGTGTGTGTGTGTGTGTGACAGAGAGAGAATTTATGACACTGATGATGTCATCAGTGGGATTTATGACATCACTTATGATGTCATCAGTGGGATAGACAGAGAAACAAACAGATGAGCCTAGCTCCCATTTATAGCCTACTGATGATGATGATATAGATTATTATTATTATTATTATTATTATTATTATTATTATTATTATTATTTTACATCTCCGCATGCAGTGGAAGGTGTCTGACCATAGCCTGCCTGATTGCAAATTAATTCCTTCACTACAAACTCACTACACACTCTGGCTCACAGCGGGCCAATGTGATTCCAACCTATAGGTCAGTGAAGATAGCTAATCCTCCTTGGCAGGTTGTCTGTGTGCAGAATCTCATAGGATATCCTCCTCGGCGAGTCTTTTGGAAGTCGATCAAGCCTCATGTTTGTGTGAACCACATATGGAGCTTATAGCCAGGGCAGCTACAGGCCCAAAATGACCTGTGATTTCACGAAACGCACTTGCCGACACTCCCTCACATTTCGCTGAGAGTCATCAATTATGCAGGGAAACCGAAACACGCACTGAAGGGGAAGATACCAGCAACAATATGGCGACAACCGCAGTTTCTCCCCAATCTTTTCCACATCTGCAGCCCAGCGACGCCTTTCTGGATTCCTAGTCACGCTTCCAAAGTAAGTAAATTATATTTCTTTGCGAAAGGAGCGTATGTTTGTAGGTAAAAGTGCATTTTCGCCCTGTCTGTCTGTAGCCTTGCGTAAATGTCGCAGAGCCGCACAGAGCTGCCCTGCATCTTTTTTGGGGGGGTGACTGAAGAAGATGCCTGCCTGCCTGCGTGTAGCCTACTGAACATCTCGGCTCATGGGCTGTATCAGAGGAAAAACCATCCATCAATCAATTGATCGTGATTGCCGGGTATTACTCGATTAATTATTTCGGCGATCGATCATCCAGACCAAGCCATTGATTAGACCTTGCGAGAGGAAATGCCAGTAGGCTAGGCTAACGGCAAGGTGCCGTTCGACCGCTTCAGGACGAAAAAACCTGAACATTTCTCATATTAGGCTACATTTTTTTTAAACTCTTTTCGACTATTATATCCATCGGATGAGGCTATACAGGATGATAGCCGACAACATAACGCTTCGAATGGTTGAAGGCGCTGTGTGAGTATAGCATTATTCCTCCTTCCTCCATATTTATAGTCAAGAAATTGACATCTAGGTGCTTTTCGTGTGGCATCATCTCATCGTGGCATCATCAACTGTTCATTCATCTTATTTGGTCAGTTTTGTCTTCATCTTGGAGACTGACTGTGTGATCATTATGTCTAGATATGTATCAGTGCACAGATATCATATATAGCCCTTATTGATTTGGCAGTCGACATGGCTTCACGGGTGTGGTGCTGTGCACATCCTTCAAGGCTACGCGCAAAACGCACAGAATATCCTGGGGGGGAAACTCATTCGACCCATTTGCGAAATCCTGTTATATTTTCCGCGGACCGGTGGGTTAGATTGACATCATATACATGTGACTTTGATGAATCAACGGTTGCAAAAATCACAGCGTGACATTTTCCAACATAAACCCACCCACTGCAGCAGTTGCTTTGGCCAATTTGGTTGTAGCGGGCCACTTATATATGCGCAATAAAACCTTTAGCTTCTGTGGGTATAAGCGCACGGACATCATGCACACACTGTTATGTTTCCAAAACGCACGGAATCGCGTGTTTGGGCCCAACAGCAGCTTCTTCTTCATCGGCAGGTTGAGTAAACAACAGTTTCTGTCGATCAGTGCGTCTCTGGAAACAGGAGAAAATGTCAGCGTGTGCCTGTCTTCTCTGTGTGGAAACTGCTGTTGCATTACGAAGCCTAGCTGCCTGTGAGAAATCTGCAACCCAGGAGACCGAGAGAGATCACTAAAAGACTGTTGTCTTGACTTAATAGCATTGGCATGGCTACCGTCCTCCACTTGCAGACTTGAAGGATCTACTGTAGGCCTAGAAGGGACCTTATCAAGTGTGGGCCTGTGGTAACAGATGCTGTTTTATTAGCCTGCAGTAGATCTTTCAAAAAAATCACGACCAGGACGCAGTGGTTTCCAGACCGAGGCAAGCCGATCGGATAAATGGATCCTTCTTTCTGGGATGACCCATTGTTATTTTTGCCATGTGCGTATACGTTTTTGCTGTGTGTGTGTGTGTGTGTGTGTGTGTGTGTGTGTGTGTGTGTGTGTGTGTGTGTGTGTGTGTGTGTGTGTGTGTGTGTGTGTGTGTGTGTGTGTGTGTGTGTGTGTGTGTGTGTGTGTTTGCCCGCGGCCGTGCGTGCCGTGTACACATTGGTGTAATGTGACGCTGACAGAGAGAGTGACTGTGATGTTTGTCATTTGATCCCTCTCTGCTGCCATCCAGGCTGGTCTGGTGTGTGTGTGTGTGTGTGTGTGTGTGTGTGTGTGTGTGTGTGTGTGTGTGTGTGTGTGTGACGTGGTGCTGAAATGGACAGCGCCCGTAAAGCCTCTATAGCTGAAAGGCTCAGTGACTGCGAGGGATCCAGGGTCCATTTTAAACACAGACGTCTTTGCTCATACAAAGGTCTCTCATAGCAGGGAAAGATCAGAATACGCTTCTGCCACGTTATGTCAGCTTTTCATGCAGTGCATTTTTCTAATAGGCTATATATTATGTAGGAAATACAGGGCACAGGAGAGGAGCAGGCCTAGTCAAACCCCAGCTGTTCCCTCAGGATGCATTGAGTCTTAGGTAATAAATAACAGCACAAATGTGTTTTTAATGTAAATAAATGGTCAGGGTGAAATTGAAATAGAATGCAACACAACCAGGATGTGGGACTCACTGTTGAAATTATGCACACACAAAAATAAATAAATGAAAATAAAATAAAAAGTTCTGCTCATGTCAAGTCTTTCCGTTAGCGTTATACTCACAGTGCACAGGTCTCGTTTGAGGTTTGGCTGTTCCCCTGAAACACTTCATCCTGAAGTTAACTCACCCTAAACTCCTCACCCTAAACCAATCTTCACCATGAAGTTAGCTCACTCTAAACTCCTCATCCTAAACCCATCTTCATCCTGAAGTTACCTCACCCTAAACTCCTCATCCTAAACCCATCTTCATCCTGAAGTTACCTCACCCTAAACTCCTCACCCTAAACCCATCTTCATCCTGAAGTTAACTCACCCTAAACTCCTCACCCTAAACCCATCTTCATCCTGCAGTTAACTCACCCTAAACTCCTCACCCTAAACCCATCTTCATCCTGAAGTTAACTCACCCTAAACTCCTCATTCTAAACCCATCTTCATCCTGAAGTTACCTCACCCTAAACTCCAGTCCTCGCCCTAAACCCATCTTCACCATGAAGTTAGCTCACTCTAAACTCCTCACCCTAAACCCATCTTCATCCTGAAGTTACCTCACCCTACACTCCTCGTTCTAAACCCATCTTCATCCTGAAGTTAGCTCACCCTAAACTCCTCACCCTAAACCCATCTTCATCCTGCAGTTAACTCACCCTAAACTCCTCACCCTAAACCCATCTTCATCCTGAATTAAATTCACCCTAAACTCCTCATTCTAAACCCATCTTCATCCTGAAGTTACCTCACCCTAAACTCCAGTCCTCGCCCTAAACCCATCTTCACCATGAAGTTAGCTCACTCTAAACTCCTCATCCTAAACCCATCTTCATCCTGAAGTTACCTCACCCTACACTCCTCGTTCTAAACCCATCTTCATCCTGAAGTTAGCTCACCCTAAACTCCTCGCCCTAAACCCATCTTCATCCTGAAGTTACCTCACCCTACACTCCTCGTTCTAAACCCATCTTCATCCTGAAGTTAGCTCACCCTAAACTCCTCGCCCTAAACCCATCCTGAAGTTAACTCACTGTAAACTTCTCGTGCTAAACTCCTCATCCTAAACCCATCCTGAAGTTAACTCACTGTAAACTTCTCGTGCTAAACTCCTCATCCTAAACCCATCTCTCATGCTGGACCTCTCATCCTGAACTTCTCATCCTGATCCTCATCTAAAAGTCATCCAGAACTACTCCTCCCAAATTCCTTACCCCCTGAATAGAGCTGGGCAATATATCGATATCACTGATATCGTGAGATGAGACTATATTTTGGAGCTGTATTACAGTAAATTGATGACATCTTCTGAACGTACCAGACTAGCTGTTCTATTATTTGCCTTTACCTACTTGGTCATTATATCCACGTTACTGATGAAATCTCATTGTGTCAATATTTTGTTAAAGCACTAGTCACTCAGGGAAAGAAACCCTATGCTTGTGACATCTAACACGTGGCTTTGACTTACAACATTTAGCCCACTTTGTGGAAAATACAAAGATATATATAATATTATTCAGCCTGTAATACAGAGAATATGATTTTTGGTCCATATCGCCCAGCCCTACCCCTGAACCCCTCATCCAGTACTCATCCTGAACCCATCACCCAAAACCCCTCTCCCCTCATCGCAGCTCTCCTCCCTTCTGCATTCTCTGCCATCCACCAATCATCTAAGTGTGTTGGAAGAAAGCTCTACTGGACCATGCAAAATATCAATAATAAACCCCCATCATATGGGGTTGTCATGGTTGTCAGAAGGTTTAACAGCATAGAACCCAAATGTCCACACATCCCTTTTTAAGCTATTCACTGCTGTTGCAGAAACTTAAACCCAGATACCACAGGCAAAAATGATGTCCCTTGGATATTATATATGTCAACTACAATGTCTATTATTTCTTGCTACGTGTTACTTGCTAAGCAAACAGAGCTAGCCAGCTAACATCTTCTGTACACATCGGACTATATTATTGGCATTTTGATCAATTCAACTAGCCAGTGAGATTCCTTCCGAAGTGAGAAAAGACTTGCTCGGCTCTTGTTGTTGCGGTCGTGTTCGAGGAGCGTTTAACACAACCTGTTAACAATCCAGTCCGTTTATGAGCCTGTTTAGCTTATCTCTCTACGTGAGATAAGGACAAGCAACTAAGTGTGTCCGCAGGATTTCCTGGAGCTGAAATGACAGATAAAAACACAGCTGAAGCTCTTGCTAATTGTAATTTGTGGCACCTATCTGCCCCCTGTTAGTTCAGTTGTCAATATTTGCTGCTGTGATTCACTTTCATTTTGTTCAACTATACAAAGAACATAGTGTTTCTCAAGATATTATCTTTAATATCTGGCAGCTATCAACAAAGGATGAGGAAGACGCCTGTGCTACGTGGTGGTGAATACAGATTCATGGGGCAGCTAATAGTGGAGGCAGACTGTTGGAATATTGTGTGTATTCCTGCTGTATCTCATTGGCCTATTGCAGACTTGTACCTGTTTCCCCTGAGTGGTAGGCTAATGCTAATGCTAATGCATAGGCCTACAAGTGTTTATTATTGTATACCAACTTCATTTCAATCACGAGAGACTCGTAGGAAGGATTAATCAACTTTATTGAACAAATAACCAGTTTAAGTATGACTCCATGATATAATGACGCTCCTCTTGAGATGAGAGAGGGGGGCGTCAGCGACGTATAGGATAGATAATCCCCCCATAGGGATTTCTACAGGAGCCATGATGTTGGTGGTGATCAGGGGAGGGGGTGGGGTGAGACAACTGCTCCAGTGATGATGATGAACAGCAATGAGGATGACGGAATAGTAGCGACTATATAGAGGGCTCTATATACCACCACCATCGCTGAGGGTGATTGGCTCAGCAGATCAGGAGAGACAGATGTCCTTAGCTGATTGGATATTGGGAAATGGAGAAATGGGCAGTTGTCTTGTCACTAGTGATGTCACTCGAGCAATTGTGATGCACGAAATGAACGCAGATTACGGACAGAAGGCTTTGTCCGTCTCCGTCTTTAACGTAGAGTATAATTGGGCTTTAATGCTGCGCCTACGTTGACTGAGGCGCAGTGTGCAATCAGCAGTAGTTCCGGCTGTATCGACTACCATTCATTGTGCTAAGCTAACTAGCAGGATTTTTAGGGGTGTTTTTCCCTCTTCAGTTACACAGATATTGTGATGTATTGTACATGAAATTTCTTGCAATGTATCGATTATCGCAGAATCGCTGTATCATAATACCATCGTTATCGAGGGCTGAGTATTGTGATTGTATCGTATCGCGAGTTACTCTGCGATTCCCACGCCTACTGTATACACCTTCTCTCAGCAACTCTGACTGAGTTCCAGCGTCCCTGCAGGAGCACTACTGGTGCCCCTCAAACCATGGAGCGGAATACTATTCAAAGAGAGAAGAAGACTAGATTTATAACCCAAAACAAAATGGCATCAATAATCCAGCTCCAGGCACTCAAGGAGGTTTGAAAAATGTAAAAGCTGTTTAATTCAACGGGCTAGAAACATTACAAAAAAAATACACCAACACGACGTGTCGACTTGCGCCGCCTTCAGGGTGTAGTGAGCGACTACCTCCTTAAGTGCCCGGACCTGGATTATTTATGCCATTTTGTTTTTGGTCATACGTCTTCCTCTAGTCAAGTCAAGTCAAGTCAAGTTTATTTGTATAGCCCTAATTCACAGAGAACTTCACAGAGAATATATCTAGCTAAATCTAGGGAGGAGGTGGGGAAGGAGCAGGGGAAGGGGGAAAGAAGAGAGCAGGAAAAGGGAGGAGGGGGAGCAAGGGAGGGAGAGCGGGGGATGTGGGGGAGGAGAGAGCAGGGAAAGGGAGGAGGTGGGGAGGGAGCAGGGGGAAGGGGAGAGAGGAGAGAGAGCAGAACAGGTAGTATATACTGTGGCTGGGCGATAGATCTCTGTTTGAATGTTCAGATGTTGTTCAGATGCTTAATACAGTGACATCACAGCTGTTAGTCTGTTCTCTTTCAAAGCAGATGTCATTTGGAAAGTCATGAACTGATTTTGTAAGAAAGTGCTGTAACGAAGGGAGCTATAATATAGATGTGTAGATTCCTTTTGTCGCTTGACCTTTGACCTTTCCTTTCTCTCCTCTCCTCCTTGCGGGTCCAGAGCTGGCTACTGTGGATGGATACACACCTAAAGACCACGTAGCTGCAGGATGAAAACATGGCCACACCAGGACCGCCGGGACCTCACAGCTTCAAGTACTTTACGCCGGAATCTTTGGCCCTCCTCGAGCAGCGCGTCGCCGAGGAGAAGAACAAGAAGCCGCCCAAGCAGGACAGCAGCTACCGCGACGACGATGACGACAACAAGCCCAAGCCCAACCGTGACCTGGAGATCGGGAAGAGCCTGCCCTACATCTACGGTGACATCCCTAAAGGAATGGTGGCGGTACCACTGGAGGACCTGGATCCATTCTATGCGAATTCTCAGAAGGTGAGTTCGGAAAACACCCCAAAATGCATTTGGTGGTACAGCGGTCTGCCGGCTGTCTCAGACACACACACACACATGCTAGGGCATTCACGACTAGTGAATTTTACTAGTCGACTAGTCGTCCCTAAAGGTAGTCGACTAGTCGACTAACCGTTTTGAATTTATTTTTAATAAAATTTTTTTTTTTTTTTTTTTTTTTTTTTTTTAATCTTTAAGAAAGAACATGAGGTATTTACATGACATACAATACATGGACTATCATATCCCATATCCCCCACAAAGAACATCAAAACACAACAAAACAAAACAAGAAAACTGCATAAGATACACAATAATCCAAGAACAAACAAGACTATTGGACAAACAACCAAACAAAAACAATGCATTCAGCTCCTATCCTGATAAGCCTAATGACACTGGGGTAAAAAGTTCTTAAAGTCAAACTCTGTATGTGTTTGCCATATTTTGGGGATGTCTAAGAATCTGCCTTTGCTCTTGTAGTAAATGTTATCCAACGTATGGTAGCTTGAGAGTTCATTCCACCAGTGAACTACAGCTGGGGGATTGGATGGTTTCCAATTTAAAGCTATGCATTTCCTAGCTGCCAACAGGGCAAGATCTATGTATTTACTTTGAATGCATTGTTTTTGTTTGGTTGTTTGTCCAATAGTCTTGTTTGTTCTTGGATTATTGTGTATCTTATGCAGTTTTCTTGTTTTGTTTTGTTGTGTTTTGATGTTCTTTGTGGGGGATATGGGATATGATAGTCCATGTATGTTCTTTCTTAAAGAAAAAAAAAAAAAAAAAAATTTTTTTTTTTTTTTTTTTTTTGCTAAAACGACTAGTCGACTACTAAGCACAGTGTCGACTAGTGGTTTTACTAGTCGACTAGTCGACTAGTCGACTAGTCTGTGAATGCCCTAACACATGCACGTACACACGCACACCACACACACACACACACACACACACGAATGAGCGTAACACCTAATAACTAGAATAGTTCAAACCAAAATATTTTCCCGCTTAATATTTGTCACTCTACCTCAGTCGTCCCAACCAAAATTACTCTGTCTGAACCCTAATTTTGAATCCAAGTTGAATCCAAAATATGATTACACTTCAGCACCGTCACAGCTCGGTTCTTGTGCCTGACCTGTTTTACCTTTGTTACCTAATTGGTTCTGATAGCAAAGTCAGTGGAGGTGTGGTCAGTGGAGGCGTGGCTTTGAGATTTGGACATTTCTCTGGCACCAGTTATACTTAGGCTACTCATCATCATAAATAAATAAATAAAAGGGAGCAAGTGGGCAATGTTTGTTCTCTGTTTATTTAAATTTGTGTCCCACTGATGTCATAGTGATGTCATAAGAGCATATTCATCTTATGACATCACTGATGATATCATAGGCAGTGGCACTGATGTTGTCGTAGCCATTGTGACATCATCAGCGATGTCACTCGAGCAATTGTGGTTTTTGGTTACACACTCGAGCAATTGTGACATCACTGATGATGTCGTAGACATTGTGATGTCATCAGTGAGTGATAAAGTTGAGGAAATTGTGCGCTGCGCATGCCAATAGAGCAGGCCTAAACATAAACTTTTGCATAAACATGAAGCATAAACTTTTGACGATGAGGTCAACAGACAGGTGTCCTGGTGTATCTACCTGGCCCTAACACACACACACACACACACACACACACACACACACACACACACACACACACACACACACACACACACACAGGTGTCCTGGTGTATCTGCCTGGCCCTAACAACACACATATTAAAGCTTTATGTAATGATCATTACATGTACATGAGTAATCACATGATGTCAGGGCGAGTCACTCAATATGGCTGCAATTTGTGCAGGAAAAACTCAATCACAAAGCAAAGATGATCCCAGCACTTTGTCCGCTTTGCGTGCAGGTATGCAGTTTATAGTTTATTGTAATTTCCTGATTAGGTTGCAGAATGTAATTATGTTTTGCTCTGCGGAGAGGCCTTCGGGGAGCGTGAGTTGAGTACGTGAGTTGTTGAGTTGTCTCTGATGGCTCCCAGGGCTTTGGGGAGAAGGTCAGAAGCAGGAACTGTTGTTCCACATGAGAGACTTTTCTAATTGTCCAAAAATGAATCCGGTAGGAGAGGAGAAAACAAGCAGCAGCCTGAGAGGACTGCGTCTGTCTTAAAGGAGACATGTGTCTCTCGTCTTTCTGTCCTGTCTGAAGCGCACAGTCAGGTCAGCTGCTTTGTCCTGGTGGATGACCTTGAGAGTGAACTCTGAATATCCTACGTGTTCGGGCAGCGACGACTACTGCATGTTAGTAGTCATCGACTACTCCCGAGTAGTCATCGACTACTCCCGAGTAGTCACGGGAGATAGATCATATTTCTTTCACCCAATACAAATAATCAATTCTCATTATTTCAAAAAGGTCTCAGAAACAGCCAGTAAAGGGTTAACTAATGGAGGCGGGACCAACCTGGGGGTATGTGAAATAGCAGAGTCCTGATTGGCTCCGAGAGGCTGTTTACAAATGAGCCGCAAAAATCCCAGCAACTTGTCTGAGCTGGTGATACTGATTGTTTGACATAGAGGGCATCTTTCCCTCAATAAATTATGTTTATTTAACATGGCATGATATAGACAACGATTGTTCACACAAATCTACATTCCATTTATTTATTTATTTATTTATTTATTTATTTATTTATTTATTTATTTATTTATTTATTTATTTATTTATTTATTTATATTGTTTATTCTAAAACCACAGATTAGAATTAGTGGACTATTGCTGCGTTCAAGAGGGCTGGTGTTTACCGTGAATACGAGGCCGGAAGTCGTGTACACGACCATGCTCAGCTTTCAAGTGGTCACGTCATGACCATGCGCAGTGGACTAGAGGCCACCGAGGCTAACGATGTAGCTACCACTAGCTAGCGAGCGGCTAACTACGTTAATGCAGGAAATGCAAAGACATGACGACAGAGGAAACCAGATGAGACTGTTGAGAATATCAACATGTTCCTCAGACATATTAAAATTACTATGAAAAGCTCAAAAAATATAGGTGACAATGATACTGTGTAACTCTGTCAGTCTACACCAGTAAAAATTTGCCTGTTATAATCTCTTAAGTCATCATTGCTATCCAGACACGTTTGTTCAGGTTTGTGTGTGTGTGTGTGTGTGTGTGTGTGTGTGTGTGTGTGTGTGTGCGTCTGCATGTGTGTGTGTGCGTCTGCATGTGTGTGTGTGTGCATGTGCGTGCATGTGTGTGTGTGTGTGTGTGTGTGTGTGTGTGTGTGTGTGTGCGTGTGTGTGTGTGTGCGTGCGTGCGTGTTGTGTGCATGGACTGGTGGGTGCGCAATAGTGTGTAGGACAATGCACACAATATGTCTTTGTGTCTCTCCCTGTCTGTCTGTCTGTCTGTCTCTGTCTCAGTGGCTCATACCTCCCTCTCTTTATAAAGTGCCTGCTGGCAGTTATGTAACACAGCAGTCCGCTGCACAAGACAGAAACATGATTCAGTCGACGAGATGTGCAAAACATGGCCAGGCCAGTGATGGTGGGACCGGACTGTTGATAGCTTCACATGCTACATGCGTCCTTTTCCTCCTTTTCTGCACACATGCGTGTGCGTTATTGTCCTGGATGCATGTGCGCCATGCGAGCCTCGTTGTCGTTGCGTTACTGTGTTTTTTCAGTCTACATAGTCTTCCAGTCTGCCTTTAGCACCAGTCTGTCTTTAGCACCAGTCTACCTTTAGCACCAGTCTGTCTTTAGCACCAGCCTGTCTTTAGCACCAGTCCTATCAATCTACATAGTCTTCCAGTCTGTCTTTAGCACCAGCCTGTCTTTAGCACCAGCCCTATCAATCTACATAGTCTTCCAGTCTGTCTTTAGCACCAGTCTGTCTTTAGCACTAGCCCTATCAGTCTACATAGTCTCTCAGTCTGTCTTTAGCACCAGTCTGGCTTTAGCACCAGTCTGGCTTTAGCACTAGCCCTATCAGTCTACATAGTCTCTCAGTCTGTCTTTAGCACCAGTCTGTATTTAGCACCAGTCTGTTTTTAGCACCAGTCTGGCTTTAGCACCAGTCTGGCTTTAGCACCAGTCTGTCTTTAGCACCAGCCTGTCTTTAGCACCAGTCTGTCTTTAGCACCAGCCTGTCTTTAGCACCAGCCTGTCTTTAGCACCAGTCTGTCTTTAGCACCAGTCTGTCTTTAGCACCAGCCCTATCAGCTTTCAGCTCCAGGCAAATCTAATTATGGCCCTCTAGCTAGTCTCATTCTAAAGCCATGGGGAGCGGATGCTGCTTTGGCAGATGGAGCAGCCGTGACGTCAGATGATCAGGTGGTGACCTTGATGGGAGAACGTTGCTCTGCACGTCTCAGCAGCAGCCAGGTTCTGCTTACATCAGTGAGCTCCAGGCAGGGAGGTGGGGCAGCTGTGGAGATGACGGTGGAGGAGGAAGGACAGCTCTGGGTGATAAATCTTCTGTAGTGCCTCTCTCTGATTGTGCCGAGGCTGAGACTGGAGGACTGGCTGGCTGGGTCCATGATTCAGCACCCTGACCCCGCCCGCCCCACCTAGCTGCAGCGCCGGGCGGCCGGGCTGAACCGGGCCGGGTCGGGCCTGATGGATGTTTGTGTACAAGTCCAGTGAAACGGGTGGTTCTCAGGAGGAGAGAGGGAGGGGATGGGAGGGGAGGGAGATGATGACATGTGCAAGGATGCATGGCTGGATCTGTTCTCCTCCTAGATGCAGCCAGGTCCACTGAAATGCATTGTTGTTGCTGGAGAACCTGAAGGTCCAAACCAGAGGAGACCCCAAAAAATAGACAGAAATATCACAGAGCTCCTCAAGAAGGTTCTCATCTGAAAGCACTCCCATCAGATAACCAAATGCTTACACCTTCCCCCACCACACACACACACACACACACACACACACACACACACACACACACACACACACACACACACACACACACACACACCATCTCCTTCTAAATCTGATTTTCCTTCAAGAATGTGATTGTCAAATGCAGTGTTAAGTCTGCGAATGGTCTGGATGGTAAAATGGCCAGAGCAGAGGACAGGAGCAGGACAGGATCAGAGGACAGGAGGCAGGAGGAGTTGGCGTGGTTTGAATGTGCACCACCCTGCCTGTGCACCACCCTGCCTGTGCACCACCCTGCCTGCTGCATTACCCTGCCTGTGCACCACCCTGCCTGCTGCACCACCCTGCCTGCTGCACCACCCTGCCTGTGCACCACCCTGCCTGCTGCACCACCCTGCCTGTGCACCACCCTGCCTGCTGCACCACCCTGCCTGCTGCACCACCCTGCCTGCTGCATTACCCTGCCTGCTGCACCACCCTGCCTGCTGCACCACCTTGCCTGTGCACCACCCTGCCTGCTGCATTACCCTGCCTGTGCACCACCCTGCCTGTGCACCACCCTGCCTGCTGCACCACCCTGCCTGCTGCATTACCCTGCCTGTGCACCACCCTGCCTGTGCACCACCCTGCCTGCTGCATTACCCTGCCTGCTGCACCACCCTGCCTGCTGCACCACCCTGCCTGCTGCATTACCCTGCCTGCTGCACCACCCTGCCTGCTGCACCACCCTGCCTGCTGCACCACCCTGCCTGCTGCACCACCCTGCCTGTGCACCACCCTGCCTGCTGCATTACCCTGCCTGTGCACCACCCTGCCTGTGCACCACCCTGCCTGCTGCACCACCCTGCCTGTGCACCACCCTGCCTGTGCACCACCCTGCCTGTGCACCACCCTGCCTGCTGCACCACCCTGCCTGTGCACCACCCTGCCTGTGCACCACCCTGCCTGTGCACCACCCTGCCTGCTGCATTACCCTGCCTGTGCACCACCCTGCCTGTGCACCACCCTGCCTGCTGCACCACCCTGCCTGCTGCATTACCCTGCCTGTGCACCACCCTGCCTGAGCACCACCCTGCCTGCTGCATTACCCTGCCTGTGCACCACCCTGCCTGTGCACCACCCTGCCTGCTGCACCACCCTGCCTGCTGCATTACCCTGCCTGTGCACCACCCTGCCTGTGCACCACCCTGCCTGTGCACCACCCTGCCTGTGCACCACCCTGCCTGTGCACCAACCTGCCTGTGCACCACCCTGCCTGTGCACCAACCTGCCTGTGCACCACCCTGCC